>NC_051157.2:139724108-140024108 GCF_013339745.2 Dermacentor silvarum
TTTTTTTTTTTCTTTATTACCGACTTGGCAACGTACAACACAAGATAATAACAATACATGAGGGTCACGATAAAGTGTCTGCCACTGGTTGGCTGACACGGGGGCTAAAAACGCTTGAGGTTCGCAAGCTCAGTCATCACACTGAGCCATGTTGGTTGCTCTTTTTGCAAACTGTACAATTCCTTGATATAGCAAATGCTTTCGATGAAGTACTCTCTAACAGACCGGAGGTTTGGTTCGGCATGTCTCACGGCCATTCTACATTTCCATAGACTATGCAAAGACAACAGCATGAACATGTCATATGGTACAGTGTCTTCATTTTGAGTAGGCAAAAAACGAATCCCGTATGGCGTAATCGGTAAGTCCTTCTTTAAGGTTCTCTGTAAAACATCCCAATGGAATACCGCATCCCAACAGTCGAGAAAGATGTGTTCGACTGTTTCGGGCTTCCGGCATATTAAACAATTGACGCTCCAAGGCACAAAAAGTCCTTTCTCCTCAAGCCATGGTTTGACAGGTAAAGTATTGGTGTGGAGCTGAAAAAAGAAGGACTTCGCCGATGGGCGTACTGGCATTCGTTTTACTCTTTTTAGCACGTTCTTTTCCGGTCCAATGCAGAACATCGAGCGGTACAATGGTACCGGCAACATTGCCTCTATCAGGTCTTTATATAAGCGCTTTCGTGGGACCCGACTTAGGTATTCCATCGAAAAGCGAACCTTCAAAAGCTGGAAAGCCCAGACGACTTCCTTTAGAAAACCGCGCAATCTACCTTGACTGCACCGGCGGGACGAAACGATGAATTCGGGTATAGCTTCGCTCAGCCTTACTTGAAACATAGTTAACAAAAACGGGTCCTTTTGGTCACGTAAGTAAACAAACCTCGACACAATCTGCCTTATGAACAAATGTGCAAGACCTATTCCTCCACTTTTAACGGAGCGAAACAGATTGGTGCGACTGGTGCGCTCCCAGCTTGAACCCCATACAAACACTGCGAGTACTCTGTGTAATCGTTGTATGTTGGCCCTTGACATGCACAATGCTTGAAGCACGTAAAAAATTTTGGCAACGGCAAAGAGGTTGCAGACCGTCGCGCGGGCAAACATTGAGAAATTGCGGCCCCCCCATTTAAGTGTGCACTCACGAACTCTTTGTGTTTCAGCATTCCAGTAATCCACTGCGTCACGGTAGTGCTCAAGCGGCACCCCGAGATACTTTGCCGGCGTGACGGTCCACTGGATATTCACAAACGTACTCGGAGGGTCTACCCAGTTGCCGATCCATAACCCTAGGCATTTATCAAAGTTGATAGCACTGCCTGTAGTTCTGCAGTATGATAACACTTCCGCGATCGCGATTTCAATACTTTCTTTATCCCGACAAAACAACGCGATGTCGTCCGCATATGCGAGCATTTTCACTTCTGCAGACTGTACTCTGAAACCCAATATTCTATTGTCATTGTTGATCTTCCTACAAAGCGGCTCTATGTATATTGCAAATAAAAGAGGGGACAAACCACACCCCTGGCGCACGGATGATCGCACCCTAAAGCTTTTGGTAACCTTCTTGTTTATTATGAGACTGGCGGTACAGTCTTGATAGCACATCTTTACCCCGTCCAAAATTAATTCACCTACATTTACATGTTCTAGAATGCAGAAAAGAATTTTATGGGCCACACGGTCGAAAGCCTTCTGCAAGTCCAACTGTAACATTGCTCCGTGTTCACCAAGGTCGTCGCAGTATTCTAAAATGCTTCTGGCGATGTGAATGTTAGTATAGATTGACCGTCCTTTAATGCCGCATGTTTGGTGCGGCCCTACGATGCGGGTCACCACTCCTTGTAATCGCTTTCCGAGCACTCTCGTAAATATCTTGTAGTCTACGTTCATCAGTGATATGGGGCGATAAGCGTCGACAGCTAACAATTTATCTGGGTCGTCTGTTTTTGAAATCAGCACCACGTGCGAAGTCCGAAAAGATGGAGGAACCAGCTTTCGGGTGTAGACCTCCTTAAACAATCGTAACAGGACCTGACTGGCGTCACTTTTGAAGGTCTTATAAAAAGCCGCTCCGAGTCCATCAGGTCCCGGGGACTTGCCAACAACTAAATCGTCTATGGCTCCTTCGATTTCGGCGATGCTCAGAGGCCATTCCATACGCTCCCGAATATCGTCTTCTAATTGCGGCATGTTTGACAGGAAGTCCGTTTTGTATCCTTCTGTGACGTCCTTAGCACTCCCGAATAATTCACCATAATGATCAAGAAACGCCTGTTCGATTTTTTCAGGTTGGCCCGTGATTTCGTTCTCGTATCGAATCATTCTGATTTCATTCCGCCTCGCGTACGTCTTTTCGTCCGATAAAGCTCGTTTTGTCGGCGTCTCGCCTAGCCAGACCCTTTCCGCTCGTGCTCTTATAACTGCTCCTTTGAACTTATTTTCATCGATAAGCTCAAGCTGGCTCTTCAATTCTTTTATTTCTTTTGTTCGGCTCCCAGGTCTGTCGCTTTCTACGGTGTACAAGAAATCAAGCTCGCGTTGTATTTCTTTTTCTCTTTTCCTTTTGTTGAAAATTTCCGTAGTGGCTTCTTCTATAGCGCTGATCTTAACTTCTTGTTTAAAAATCTCCCATAATTCTAGCATGTTACCTTCTTCGGCCTCCATCAATCTGTGTAACTTTTCTTTCACGCCTTCACAAAACGATTCGTTCAGCAGCAGCCCATCGTTAAACTTCCACGTCTTCCAGTTAAATCGCGACTTACTTTGTTTAGTGCCTATGGTGAACGTTACAAGGCTGTGATCGCTGAACGACACGTGTTTCACACTATAACTGCCACACATGGGAACAAAATCCAGTGCAACATATGCTCTGTCTAGCCTAGCATGACTATGCCCTTGAAAATGTGTGAACGCGGGCACACCAGCACTGGACAATACATGACCAACGTCTTCTAGGTTAGCATCTTGCACGAGTGTATTTAAATGTAAAGCACTTTTGTCGCGCACTGGAAGCTGTTTCACTCGATCAGCAGCAAAACATACACAATTGAAATCTCCGAGCAACACGACTTTCCTGTCACACTGTAAATGCTGGCCTACACTTTCAAAAAAGGACAACCGCTCACTTTCTATGTTGGGGGCGTACACACATATCACCCGCCAACCTACGCCCGAAAAGGAAAAATCCACAAAAAGCAGTCTCCCACTTTGACAAGAAAAAACATTCTCTTCTACGACTCCCAAATTATTTCTAATGAAAATAGCGCACCCCGCGGAAGTTCCAACAGCATGTGATACGCAAACATTGTATCTATTGCGGAACTGTAGCACCATGCGATCCGTCTGTTCTTCACTTTCTATCTTAGTTTCCTGCACCGCCGCTATATCAATATCTGTTTCCGAGAAAAGCCGGCTAAGCTGGTATTGCCGCTTTCTGGCACAAAGACCGCGAACATTTAGGGTAGCAAGACGGAATGCAGTGTTTTGGGCCATCATTGTAGTTTGTGAAGAACAAACGGACCGCATGGCACCCACCTCATGCATCTGGGGTCGGTGCTGCCTTGGCCTCTTGCACGAACGTTCCGTAGCTGCCTGGGCAGCCTTCGGAAGGCGCAGTTCATGTCCTTATCGTTGTTCTCCATCGTCCCTTGGGGTTGGCTTGGTCTTGTAGATAACTAGAAGAGATACCGCGAGGCACACGCGCTCGCGGCTACGTCGGCGGCGTGCCTGCCGCCTTACGGTCCGGTGGTATATTCGGCCGCGGTCTGATCAGTGACCGCCGGGTGATGGCCGCCTTTGGCGGCGGTCCGTCGGAGTTCCCTGCAATCAGGGCTTCGTTCTCGTCCAACGTCGCATCGTGGCCGCGCTTGCTGACAGTGGCGCCGCTTGCTGCCTCGCTTACGTCCATGACGGCCGGCTCTTCGCATGACGGTGACTGCGCTGGGACGTCGTGCACTTTGACGGCGCCCGTGGCTTCACCTACTGTGTCGGTCACTTTTGGGCTTTCGTCGTTGGTGCTTGTATCCTGCAGCTTGTCGGGAGGGGCTAACGTTGCCGCATCATGCGCCTCGACCTTCGGCGTGGCTTCGCTTGCGGCTTCCTCAGCGTCGGCCTCGTCCATGACGAGTTCTGCGGTGTCATCTCCTCCAACTGGCCCTGCGACACTTGCATACGTCTTCACGCACTCACTTTCTTCGTGTCCAAAACGCCGGCAGTGCGTGCAGCGAGGAACTCGGCACTCACGTCGGATATGGCCCTTGCTATGACACCGCAGGCATAGTGGCGCTCTTCCCGGCGCGACAAGGAGGGCCATGTCACCGGCGACGCGCAGCTGGTGTGGAAGGTCGTCTACCTTAATTCCATTATGGAGCTTGAGGCGCACGAGGCGCGTCGTCGATCCCTTGTCCTGAATTCCTTGAACCCTCCACTTTTCCTTAGAGACGTCGGTCACTTTCCCGTACGGGGCAAGAGCTACACGCACATCTTCGTCCGCCACGTTAAACAGAAGCCAATGAAGCTTGAGGCGTACGTCCTGGTTCGTCGGGTCGATAACCAAACATCGTTGGCCCTTCACTTTCATTTCGCCACAAGCCAAAGCTTTCTTCATGCCCTCTGTGCTCTTGAAGGTCACCGCCCACACGTGGCTCATCTGATAAGCCCCCAACGCTATCACGTCGGGGAGCAATTCCAGACGTGCCAACGTATCCCGGAAATGTTCGACTCGGTAGGGCCTCGCACGAACATCAGCATGCAAAAATAAAGTGTTGAAAACACTACGACCTGAAGGCAGTGTAGGCAAAATAACTTCGTATCCTTCGGCATCCGTTCCGTCCATCCTGTTACCGCGGCTGTTAGTAGCCGCAACCACCGCTCCTTGGGAGCACATGATACACACGTCCGTAGGCTTTCGCGGCCGGAAGTGGAATCCCGGCCATCCTGACACTCGAAACCCCCCTTGAGAATAGAAGGCAATGAGCGGCGCGTATAGAGGGATATAAAAAATGCAAAACTTGTGTCAGAAGTGGGATTCGAACCCACGACCACATCCGTGGACCAGAAGTCTCGTTCAACCCGCATGGCTGGGCAAGGTTTCCCTTGAGTCTGGCGCCTTAGACCACTCGGCCATCCTGACACGGCGAAACCCCCTTGAGAATAGAGGGCAATGAGCGGCGCGTATAGAGGGATATAAAAAATGCAAAACTTGTGTCAGAAGTGGGATTCGAACCCACGCCCACGTACGTGGACCAGAAGCCTCGTTCAACCCGCATGGCTGGGCAAGGTTTCCCTTGAGTCTGGCGCCTTAGACCACTCGGCCATCCTGACACTCGAAACCCCCCTTGAGAATAGAAGGCAATGAGCGGCGCGTATAGAGGGATATAAAAAAATACAAAACTTCTGTCAGAAGTGGGATTCGAACCCACGCCCACATACGTGGACCAGAAGCCTCGTTCAACCCGCATGGCTGGGCAAGGTTTCCCTTGAGTCTGGCGCCTTAGACCACTCGGCCATCCTGACACTCGAAACCCCCCTTGAGAATAGAAGGCAATGAGCGGCGCGTATAGAGGGATATAAAAAATGCAAAACTTGTGTCAGAAGTGGGATTCGAACCCACGACCACATACGTGGACCAGAAGTCTCGTTCAACCCGCATGGCTGGGCAAGGTTTCCCTTGAGTCTGGCGCCTTAGACCACTCGGCCATCCTGACACGGCGAAACCCCCTTGAGAATAGAGGTCAGTGAGCCGCGCGTATAGAGGGATATAAAAAATGCAAAACTTGTGTCAGAAGTGGGATTCGAACCCACGCCCACATACGTGGACCAGAAGCCTCGTTCAACCCGCATGGCTGGGCAAGGTTTCCCTTGAGTCTGGCGCCTTAGACCACTCGGCCATCCTGACACTCGAAACCCCCTTGAGAATAGAGGGCAATGAGCGGCGCGTATAGAGGGATATAAAAAAATGCAAAACTTGTGTCAGAAGTGGGATTCGAACCCACGCCCACATACGTGGACCAGAAGCCTCGTTCAACCCGCATGGCTGGGCAAGGTTTCCCTTGAGTCTGGCGCCTTAGACCACTCGGCCATCCTGACACGGCGAAACCCCCTTGAGAATAGAGGGCAATGAGCGGCGCGTTGTTACGTATTCGGCGGCTCGACGCCGAGGGCGGCAGGACGACCGGCCCAAGGAACAGACGACCCACGCAGTGCCAGGAAGACAATCCCGTTCATTCTTTCAGCGACGCGCTTTTTGTGCGCTACGTAGCCAATCAGGGTGTGGCAAAAATAAAAAGATATCGCTGCAAGCGGGGCAATCTTATCTGCAGGCCCCAACGTAGAGTGCGACCAGCACCGCGAATGTTACAGCGTATAGAGGGATATAAAAAATGCAAAACTTATGTCAGAAGTAGGATTCGAACCCACGCCCACATACGTGGACCAGAGGTCTCGTTCAACCCGCATGGCTGGGCAAGGTTTCCCTTGAGTCTGGCGCCTTAGACCACTCGGCCATCCTTTTTTTTTTTTTATTGCCGGTCTTTGACAATGTACAATGCACATGGTATAGAAACAGACATCACAAAAAGAACACCTACAGAACATACTGAAAAACATGAAAGCCATCAGCCGAACATGGACTGGCGTTGTCAAACTAAAATTCTTTTAAAGCTGTCAGAGGTTCTATCCTCGACAGCCAATCGGGTACAATATCTTGCATTTTCTTAATTTCAATGAAACGAGACATACTTTCTCGAAAATAAATACGAGCAGGCCTAGCATCTGGGTCGCAATGGTACCCTGCCATTCGTGCCCGCCATAAACAGTGGAGGCCATTGAGCATAATTAGGTCGTATGGAACCCCGTCCTCATTGTCAATCGGTAAGTACCTGATCCCATGCGGATTCAACGGAAACTCCTTCTTGATGGTCCGTTTTAGGACGTCCCAGAGGTACACCCCTTCCCAGCAATGCAAAAACACATGATCTACAGTTTCAGGTTGCTTGCAAATCAAGCAGTGTGGGCCCCATGGTACAAGGAAGCCGCGTTCTTCCATGAACGTCTTCACTGACAGTGTTCCTGTGTGTAGCCTAAAAAAGAATGTTTTTGCCCCAGTAGGCACCTCCATTCTTTTCACCCGTTTAAGGACATCCTGTCCTGGTCCTCCACTGTATATCGCTCTGTACAATGGCACTGGAAAAATAATATCGCATACATCTTTATATAATGTCTTTCTTTTCACGGCAGATAAATAATCGAAAGAAAAACGCACAGAAAGAAAGCGCACACTGTCGACTACCTCTTTAAGATAGCCGCGAATCGTTCCTGGCATACTATTGGTACTAACAATGAGCGCCGGCAGCGCAGCTCTTAATCTGAGCTGTAATACCGTACGCAGAAAAGGATCACGCACATCTCGAAAAAACAAAAATCTATTGACAAGTTGTCGTACAAAAAGATGCGCCAAGCCCAGGCCACCTTCATTCACCCGCCTGAACAGATTTGTTCGGCTACATCTTTCCCAGTTAGAGTCCCAGATAAAAACGGCGAACACTCTGTGCAATCTTTGCACATTTACCCTTGAACAAAACAACGTCTGCATGACGTACCACAACTTCGTAATGAAAAACAAATTACATACAGTTGCCCTTGCGAAAATGGACAGGTTGATGCCTTTCCACCTGTCTGCTTTTTCTTTTGTTTCTTTTATTTGGTTCGTCCAGTATTCCTCGCTCTGTTTGTAGCTATCCAAGGGAACACCGAGATACTTGGTAGGGGTTTTCACCCAGCTCACATTCGCAAAGTTGTCCGGGGCCGAGGACCACTCTCCGTGCCACAAACCGAGGGACTTACCCCAGTTCACTTTACTGCCCGTTACATCACAAAACTGTTTCACCACACGTATTGTTTCCGTTACGCTTTCTCTGTTTGTACAACACACGGCGATATCATCTGCATATGCCAGGAGCTTGACTTCTGCGGCTGCCAAGCTATAACCGCGTATTTGATCGTTCTCAGTTATCGCCAAACACATCGTTTCAATGTAAACTGCAAACAAAAGAGGACTGAGGGGGCAGCCTTGACGCACAGAACGCATGACGTTAATGGGGGCCCCCAATGATTTATTCACAATTAAACGTGTTGTGCAGTTCTGATACGCCAATGCCACTCCCTCAGTGATGATGGCACCTACATTAACGTGATCCAGAATGGCAAACAAAATATCATGAGACACACAGTCAAAAGCTTTCTCTAGGTCAAGCTGAAGCACTGCGACGCCATCGTAAGTGAGGTCACAGCACTCGAGCACGCACCGCATCGTGTGAATATTCGAAAAAATTGACCTCCCTTTGATCCCACACGTTTGGTGGTCTGCGACGATTTCTTTGATGACGCTTTGAAGTCTGGCTGCCAAAACCTTCATGAAAATCTTATAGTCGACATTGGTTAAAGATATCGGCCTATAAGATGTCACGAGCCTAAGTTTCTCCGCTTTGTCACTCTTAGGTATCAAGATGGTATGCGCTTTACCAAAAGAAGGCGGCAAAGCTTTGTTCACATACGCGTCGTTAAACAGGCCTGTTAGCAGGGGCGAAAGTTCTTTCTTGAAGGCTTTATAAAAACAAGCGCTCAGACCGTCAGGTCCAGGTGATTTGCCATTGTTCAAATCATTTATTGCTTTTACGACTTCGTGTTCTCTTATAGTCCTTTCTAATCGGTCCTTCGTGTCGTCACTCAATCGCGGCATGCGACTGAGAAAGACCCTTTTGAACTCATCTACATTAGCTTCTTGATATGCAAACAGTGACTGGTAATACTCTAAAAACGCTCGGCCTATGCTCTTATTATCTTCGACTAGTGTGCCATTCCACGAGATCTTATCGACATGATTACGTCGACCATGTGCTTTTTCAAGTCCTAGTGCCCTTTTGGTGGGCGTCTCTCCCGCTACTAATGCGTTTGCTCTTGCTCGCACAATCGCACCTTGATAGCGTTCTTTGTCCAACTGTTCGATTTTTTCTTTGATGGTTCGCATATCTTGCTTATACGCCCCTGGCTCTTCGCACTCCAGCGCTATCAGCTGATTAAGTATCTTTCGTAAGTCTCGTTCTTTCATTTCCCTCTCAAACTTTAAGCAGCTCGACCTTTCTATTGCTTTCATTTTTACCTTTTGTTTGAACCATTCCCATTTCTCTGCTATGGTTTCAGTACTTTCATCGCATACTTCCATAACGGCCTCATGTATTGCCTCTACAAATGGCTCGTCTTTTAGTAGTAAGGCATTCATTTTCCATAGTTCCCAGTTAAAAGATGATTCCTTCTTCTTCATACCGATGTGACACTTCACCAAGCAGTGATCTGAGAACGACACAGGTGCGACAGAATAACTGTGACACATTGGAATCATGTCTTGTGACATGTACAAGCGGTCTAACCGCGCATGACTACTGCCTTGAAATCGTGTATACATCACCTCCCGCTCCCCCTCCAGACAGTCACATACATCGTCTAGTTCACTATCACTAATCAACTTGGAAAGTATGTGACTGCTTTTATCTCGAATACCGGCATTATTGGATCGATCCCGAGCCCTCAAAACACAGTTGAAATCCCCCAACAAAATCATGCACTTATCACGGCTAATGTACTGAAAAAGATTCGAAAAAAATACAGCACGCTCTTCTACAACATTTGGCGCATATATGCACATAACTCTGAATTCGACTCCACCACAAACAAAGTCGCAAACGACCATTCTTCCCGTCTGACATGAAAATACACTTTCAACCACAAGGTCGGGTAACTTCTTAATAAACAGGACGCATCCCGCTGACGTCCCTACCGCGTGGCTCACCACCGCATAATATCTGGTCGTGAAACGCCTCACCATGCTCCCGGTCTCCTCCTCCCCGTCTACCTTGGTCTCCTGGACAGCTAGAACGTCTATGTCTTGGTCAGTGGCCAACCGTAGGACTTGACTCTGCCTACGCCTAGCTGCCAGCCCTCTAACGTTTAGAGTTGCAATACTGAGTGACGGATTAGGAGCCATGATGAACTAGAGAATGAGGTAGGCCCGGAGCATGGTGCTTACCCCTCACGACCAGCCGTCGGCTAGCCGTCTCCGGGACCGCCCGGTTTCTCGTCGTTGTTTGTCTGCTGGGCTTGGTCCCCAGGCTTTCTGTCGGACGGAACGTTCGGCTTTGGTTTGAAGCTCGAGCGCCTCCCAAGAGGCGATTTCGCCGGCGGCCCATCACTGGAGCTGGTTGCCGCGTTGTCCTTGTCCTCGGCCTCATCACGGGGACGCTTGAAGGTGGCTCCGAGACTAGCAGCCCGGTCACCGTCGATAGCGGCCTCACCCTGTTGCATCGCTCCATCGTCTTCGTCTCCTTCGTCTTCATTTGCGCCTTCCTTTGCATGGACAGCTTCCGCGTCGACCCTTGCCGGCGCAGTCACTTGCTCCGTAGTTCCCTTTCCCTTGGCGTCAACGCCCTCCGGTACCGACCCAGCACCTGTCGCTGGGTACCCAAGGTCTCCGGCTCCCTTAGCAGCGTCTTCGGTCTCGACCACATCCATGACGAGTTCTGCTGCCTCTTGACTCGCGGCTGGGCCAGTCGCGGTAGCGTAGGTCTTGACGCATTCGGTGTCAGTGTGCCCGTAACGTCGGCACCGGGAGCAGCGTGGCACCTTACACTCCCGCCGCACGTGCCCAGTGCCTTGGCAGCGGAGGCACTGCATCGGCCGACCGGGTACCACCACCAAGGCCAACTCTCCGGCAACACGTATCTGGTGAGGGATATCTTCCACTTTCAGGCCGCTCTTCAGCTTGAGAAGAACAGTCCTCGTGGTGGAACATTTGTCTGCGACACCTTGGACGCGCCACTTCTCTCGACTCACCTCTTCTACCTTGCCGAAGGCCGCCAATGCAGTCCGGACGTCTTCCTCGGCCACACCGTGCAGCAGCCAGTGAAGTCTGAGCTTCACCTGCTGATCCTGAGGGTCGACGATCACACATCGCCGCCCCTTCACCTGAAGTTCTTTCAAGGCCAGCAGGCGCTTCGTTGCAGCTGCGTCACTGAGGGTCACCGCCCACACATGATTAACTTGGTAGGCCCCAAGGCACACAATTTCCGGCAGCAGGCTCGTAGGCGTTAGGGCATCCCTAAAATCTTCGACCTTGTAAGGCCTCGCTCGTACATCACCATGCAGAAACACGGTGTTATTCACTATTCGTCCTTTTGGCAGTTGAGGCAAAATAAACTGGTATTCCGTTTCTTCGTCGTTGCTGTACCTGTTTCCGCGGCCAAAAGTAGCCGCTGTCGCTGCCCTTGAAGAGGCCATGATCCCACGAACCGTCACGCTCGGTGGCCGGAAGCAGAATGACCACTCGGCCATCCTGACACGGCGAAACCCCCTTGAGAATAGAGGGCAATGAGTGGCGTGTATAGAGAGATATAAAAAATGCAAAACTTGTGTCAGAAGTGGGATTCGAACCCACGCCCACATACGTGGACCAGAAGTCTCGTTCAACCCGCATGGCTGGGCAAGGTTTCCCTTGAGTCTGGCGCCTTAGACCACTCGGCCATCCTGACACGGCGAAACCCCCTCGAGAATAGAGGGCAATGAGCGGTGCGTATAGAGAAAAATTATTTAAAAAATGCAAAACTTGTCTTAGAAATGGGATTCGAACCCGCGCCCACGTACCCTCGTGTATATATACACATGATTTGGCAACGGCAATAAAATATTGTTGGAATTCAGCGCAGTGTTTGTCGTCTCTTTCAGTGCTTGTCCTTCGCGCTGTACGTCGTTTTTGCCATGTTGAATACGCCGGTTCTCGTCCGATCCCCGAAACTAAGCAGCATTGGGCTCGATTAGTACTTGTGAGGGAGACCACCTGGGAACACCGAGTGCTGATGGCACCGTTATTCTTTCGCATTTTTGTAGCGTTAGCTACACTGGCCTAGCCAAGCCCGTTTCGCGCGGCACATCAAGAGCCGTGCTGCGCATCCGCAAGGATCAGTGATGTCACACGGCTTGCGCACCGGAGCCACCGGAGCCGGCACCTCTCGCGCACTCCGCCGCCGCCGCGCGCGACTCACCGCCGCCGGTCTGCGCATTCCAGAGGAGTGACGTCGTAGCCGTGGTAGACGCACTGGCGCCGGCGCGCGCTCGCTGTGCAGTCGCCGTCTGACACTGCGCTGGAGCCGCTGCGCTTCTGACTGGCGTTTGCCAGTGTGGTATAGCCATGGAGAAGGAGAGCGCAAATGCTGCTCAACAGCGCAGAAGAACGGAGAAGCTTGACTCATCGGATCCCGAAGTAGTTGCCTGGCAATTAGCGGTTGAGCGTAGGAGACAACCAGGAAAGCTAAGAATAATCAGCTGAACCTTTGCTAACGCTACGTATATCCTGGCATAGCCGAGCTAAGCCACTGCAACTTTTTTCACGCCCTACATTTCTTTCTTTCTTTTTCAGTGACATATTGTGCGCGCAGGCGTGAAGGTGTGGTATGTCGACGCGTTGGCGAAATATAAACTTCGCTCATCAACTAGAGCATCCTCCGACGTCAATATCGAAGTGCTTGGCGCGCGCAATTTCAAACAACATGAAGGACGTTGCAAGATATTACGCGTCGTTATATGGTGACAAGAGGTGTGACTATACTCGCGGACAACTTTCTGTGGCAATGAAGCGAAAGCTACGGGCGCGTGGCTGCTGCATATGTGTTACCACGCCAAATAGTCCGGCAGCGTTTGACAGTGCTTTTCAACGCCTCCTATAAAGTATTTAGGAGGCGTTGGTGCTTTTGATCGCTCGGAACAGACGCTGAATCGGCGCAGCTTTGACGTGCGACGGTTGTGCGTTTGCTCAGACGCGGAAGGGAAAAGCCGCAAGATAAGCAAACTTTTACACTCAGTGGTGTGTTCCGTCTTATTTAACTGTTGCTAATAAGGTGTTTATGTTTTCTCTTCTCCAGCCTAAACTAACGCGGATTTAAACGCGGGACTCTTTTCAGAAGCGCTCTCTCTTGTGGGCACTTTGCCTCCATAGCTTTCCCTTCATTGCCACAGAAAGTTGTCCGCGAGTATAATCGTGTAAACAACTCGCATAAACTGCTAACTGCATCGATATTACACGTGTAAAGTTTGACATATTTAAAGCACATATGCGACAGCACATTCTATGCCATATATGCTAGCCGCGGAAAACACACACAATTTACGTGGTACGCCCACTCTTCCGCGCACGACGCCCAAACACGCACTTTTTTCTTTTCTAGCGCGGAAACACAAACGGAAGCTACGTACGGCGTTTGTCGAACGCGTAAAGACTGCGCGTTGTAGCAGCAGAGACTGAATGCTCGTAGTTCGATACAGGTGAATTCCGTAAACCAACGATTCTCGCCATCCACCATACCATGCAGCAACAATTTTTTTTTTTTTTTTTTTTTTTTTTTTTTTTAATCGGCTGAATACGCCAATTCTCGTCCGATCCCCGGCGCTAAGCAGCATTGGGCTCGGTCAGTACTTGGGAGGGAACACCGAGTGCTGATGGCACCCTTATTTTTTTTTCGCATTTCTTCTTTTTTTTTCTTTTTTTTTTGATTTGCATATTGTACGCGGAGGCGTAAAAGTGTGGTATGTCGATGCGTTGGTGAAATATAAACTACAGCATCCTCCTATTACATCATTATCGAAGTATTTGCCGCGCGCAATTTCAAACAACATGAAGGACGTTGCACAATATTACGAGCCGTAATATGGCGACAAGACGTGTGACTAATCGTGTAAATTACTCGCATAAACTGCTAAATGCATCGATTATTACACGTGTACAGTTTGACAAAACACACAGGCGGCTGCACATTCTAAGCCACATATGTGAGCCGCGGCAACTGCACTGTGACACAGCTGCTTTGACAGTCACATGGCTTAGTGCAGAGCATGAACCATTCAGTAAAAATAGAACGAATGCCAAATGAAGGGTTGGGTACGTATCTTACTTTAAACGAATTAAAAGGAATTATGTATTCAAGCGAAGCAATACATGCATGCAAAAGTAATTTAAAGTTCACCATGATTTGCAGATAAGCTTTTTACAATTCACACGGGAATATTGAAAAGAGCAACACAGTATTAAATTACTTAACCTTGCAACTGCAACTTTCCTTTAGATAATGTAAGAAGGTATTTTTTTTTTTTTTTTGCACACAGGCAACAGTGTCTGACAGAATTTGACCTAATGCTTCAGACGTTCAATTTCCATGAAATGTTGCATGTTTACGCTACTACTGAACAACCAAAGCCGTTTGATGTGTTTGATTATTTGAGCTTTAGTAAAAGATGATGAAGTTAGGAAATTTGCAGGCGCAAGTTGGAATACGCTAGCGCAAGACAGGGGTAATTGGAGATCGCAGGGAGAGGCCTTCGTCCTGCAGTGGACATAAATTATAGGCTGATGATGATGATGATGATGATGATGATGATGATGAGATGATGATGATGATGAAAAGATGTCCACCATGCGTTCACGTTGCAAGATAATATTACATTGTGAAACGAATTTGAAACGTTCAGTCTGAGCCTTGTCTAGCCTTGTTACGTCTCAACCTGGACAAGCGCATACCTTGGACGTTTCCAACGAGGCCGTCCATTCATCAGCGCGCGCACCAACAGCGACCGAGCGTGTCATATAGACTGTGACGCGTTAACAAAGGAGCTCGCGTCGAGTCAACAACCACCGCCATCCGTGGATACGGTAATTATCGTGAAGATCACTACCTAATCCTGATCCTGACAAGAGGGCCGTCACGCAGAGCCTGCTAATTGATGAAAGGGCTTCTGCGCGAGTCCGTGACAAGTCGTGTTCTGTTTGACAGTAGCCCATTTCTTTCGAGGCACGTTTGGTAAGTTGCATTCATTATTATTCATTTCTCTGATGATACTTTGGAACAACTTCGAGCTTTAAGAACATTCTGTAAAAGATAAATTTCGAGTTAATTTGATGTTGCCTTTCAGGAAAACGTGACAGCTGAACGCTCGAGAAAGGATAGCGTCAGTGGTCTTTCTTCGCTGTAGATAGTTCGCGTGAGTTTCCGTTAAACTAAGACTTTATTTTCGGATTTCGCGAGCTATGAAAAAAATAACGCTGTATCAGGTTAGATACTGGTTATTCTGCAGTCTACTTCAGCTGATTTTTAGAAATCGCCGGATATGGTTGTAGCCACACGCACGTGGAGAGTACCGCGCCTTAGAAACGGGCTGCGCGGATCGCTTTTAGTAATGGTATACTCTACATATTTCATTTCTCTTGGACGTATTATGTAATGATATGTCTAAGGCTGTGCGTGTCTCGCACGAGTATTTACAAGACGGCAGCATTTGTGTTTCATTTAGTGCGTGGAAGTACTTATAAATAAGCGCGAATCTGCTTGTAGGCTTGAACGCGTATTTTTTTTTTTTTTTCGTGGGTCGCACGCAATAGTTTTGACCGCAAAATGAGAGCGAGTTTGATAGTATTTCCGTGAAGTCCACGAGGCTCTCAGTGGCACTATTAGGTGCGCTATAATAACGAATGTAGAGTACGAACAGACAGTTCATGGCGTTTGTGCCGCATATGATAGTTCAGTGACCATTTATTTAGGGTCATCCTGCAGTGAAGTTAGAGCATGACGGTGTTGTATACCTAGACGTGTAATGTTCTGTATGATTTTTTTTTTAATTTTTAGTAAGCTAGCTGACGGTCGTAAGTCCGAATTCTCTACCAGTCCACTACATTTTCAGGCATGGAGTGGCGCCTGACACCGGCAAAAAAAAAAAAAAAATCGCCAAGCGCTAGTGGGGCTATACTAGTTAAGGTGCAACCAAATTAGGAAGGCCCACTAAGCTTCAACAAAGTCACTCGCTCACCAGAACAGGAATTGGCCTCCCTGGTGCATTATTCGGCCGCTACCTCCAAAATGATTCCTCCAATTTACCCATGGCCCTCAGTCCCCAGCGGCTGTGGAGCACCTGACCAAGGCGGCGGTTAGACCTGCTACGCGGCAGAGGGTGCTAAGAATCTCTGGGTCCGGACAGGCCGCCAAGGGAAACTGAACCTGACGTATGACTGTTCGTTAACTTTTAAAACCGCAGAAACTTTAGCCATTTATTCTAGCAGTTAGCGTCATGATCAAATTATCATGCGATTACGAAAATTACGAGGACATCAATAACCAATTTTGACCGACCTTGCTCATTGAAAGCCCGGCCCACGCGGCGTTTGCCAAAAACACACTGGGATATTGGGTAGTTCAACATGTCGCATCATCTGTGGCTTTCGTTTGTCCTTTTATTTCCTTTTTAGCTACCTGCTTTTATTTCTTTTTTGAAACGAAACAATACTCTCCTTTAATTTTGGGTGCAGAATAATTGTTGCCGCTGAGCAGGCAGTTAAATTACACATTTTCGTACTGATTTTTGCATTATTCCTCTATTATTCTACCCATATGGCGCTGTCGCGACCGCCGCATGGCCCGAGTACGTATCACGATTTCTGCTATCATAGTTTTGTTCTTGCCTAGATCGTCCGTCTTGTTGCGCGCAAAGTTTGCTATCTGTGACTGCGCAACATTTTATTTGTCTTGTTTGACGCATTATATACAGTGACGTTAGCTTAAATACGTAGATTTATTGGAGACTTAGACGTATATTTAAATATCTTGTTGCGAGGTTTTGTGTATACAAGCAGTGAACTTTGTTTCCAGCGACTCTTTCTTGCCCTTTAGCGAGTTGTATTTGGCATTTGTATATTCCATTCTATCTTCGCATTTCTAATGTATATTTTGCAGAACTCCTGCTTTTATATGTACTCACTGTTGCAACATGGCTGCGACGGTGCTGTTTGAAATCAAGAAGAAGAGTCGCAGCCCTTTGACGAAGAAGTCTCCGTTTCCACTGGTGTTTCACCTGGGAACTGAGAAGTCGAGCATTGTCACATGGCAGATTTGCCGCGGCGTGCTCAAGCCCGACGGCGTCGTAGTGACGTCGCAGGAAGACATGAAAAACTTATACCACATGGTACGTGAGTCGGCATCGGCTCACTGGCAGCCGGTGACAATTTTAGTACGCAGGACGCGCGTCATCGACGGCTGCCGTAATGAGTATAGTTGAATTTCGGTTCAATTACTCACAATACACGACCGGTAACTGCTGCTCCTGCGCAATCCATTGCAACTAAGGAGAGCGTCATTTAGGTTTTTTTTTCCTGGCCGTTGCATATGTGCAAAAATGTAAACAAGGTTCTTGAATGACAACGATTCATCAAAATATTTGTCCTTAACTTATTCATTTCATGGTCTTTACGTTTTTCATATCAGCTGCATGCACTGCCTTGCTGGTTTCGAACTGATATAGTTCTAAAGTTCGTGTGATATTTTCTTTACTTATTAAATAGACAAAAAAAAAAAAAACGCGGCAGCATTGGTATCAGTTATTTCTGCCACAATTTTTGGGACATACGGATATATTCTTTTATGAGAAAATAAATATTTCACTTGACAGTGCGTAGCGTTCAATAATTCGTTTGCAGCATCTAATATACAATGGCATTTGCAATGCAGTTATTATTAATGTATTTGATCCCTAGACAAATTGCAGCGCGGCCTCTAGGGAGGCTGCGCTGCAACCTGAGCCCCCCCCCCCCCCCCCCCCCCCCCGAACAAAATTTCGGGCTACGCCACTGTATACGACAACTTCATATCCTACGTAGAAGAGCCGCCACGGTTGCTCCAAAAGTACTGAAAACGTGGCACGAGTGGTACTCCACTCGTGCCACCAGAGTGGGACCGCCACCTTAAAGGGATATGGACACAAAAGGATATGGACACATTTTAAATCCAGAGGGCGTCGCCTTCCCTATGAGGCTAAAACCTTATATGAGGCGTGTATTTGGACACCAGTGAACGCGTCACATGACTTTACTAACCTGCCCTCGCAACCAGTGAAACTTCGAACTTGTGCCTCCAATTCTTCTAGCTGCCAGTTACGTACAAAAACTGTTCTAACCAAAGGCGAAGATAGTTACGTCCGCGCACCGCTATTCAACTTGCGCTGCGCCATGTCGTCTGCTACCGAGAGCTTGCACGATGCCCGCACTTCAAAAGTAGCGAGTGTAGTACCGTGATCTCGCGCTGAACTTGCCTTGCACGAAGTCAAATTGAAGACCGTGGTGCAGGCAGCGCGCGCTGCATTGCAAAATCAAAGTCGAGGACGAAAGTGCTGCACCCCATGAACTATTGCGCAGAAAGTGTAGCCAATTTAGTAAACGTGCATCGCTAGTGCAGGCACAGCACTTAAACTTTCTGAACATGCACTGCACTCGCACGGTATTGCAACGAAACTAGTGCAGAAGGTGCAGCCAAATCGAAGAGACCAAGACCGTCCGCAGGATGCGCACTAGCCGGCACTAGCAGACGAACTTGACGTGGAGAGCTGACGTCATAATCCTGGAAAAAAATAAAAGGCAGAGAAGAAATGAATTTTAATATTTGAGGTTAATATTTTATCGAAATTTGGTGTTTATTTTTTGCGAACATTTTGCTGCTGAAATCACTGATCTGTACTCAGTAGCTGAAACTGAACCGACTGAACGATGTAGGCGGCGCCACTGCAGAACGCGCTGCTCAGTGATGGCGTGATGGCGCCAGTTCGCAACAAATCAAGCAGCAGACGCACGTGAATTGCTCCTGGAAGTCGTCGTTTGGTGTTAGTTTGCTGTGCTATCGCCACCGATCGTAGAATATTCTTGGTAGCTGATCAGTCTAAAGCAAGGCTTCATGGCTGCGACGGTGCTGTTTGAAATCAAGAAGAAGAGTCGCAGCCCTTTGACGAAGAAGTCTCCGTTTCCATTGGTGTTTCACCTGGGAACTGAGAAGTCGAGCATTGTCACATGGCAGATTTACCGCGGCGTGCTCAAGCCCGATGGCGTCGTAGTGACGTCGCAGGAAGACATGAAAAACTTATACCACATGGTACGTGAGTCGGCATCGGCTCACTGGCAGCCGGTGACAATTTTAGTACGCAGGACGAGCGTTATCGACGCCTGCCGTAATGAGTATAGCGCTGCTGGGTATTTATGACTTAAAGTATTTAGAGAGCGTACTCTTTCTGTGAGAGTATTCCCTGGCCGTTTGCGGCTTTTCTTTTTCTTTAAAACGCAGTATTGTCCCTGTGTTTCAGATACGTATCCACTTTTGTTACTGTAAAAACGAACAATAACAAACAAAAAGCATCTCGCACTTTTGAAAACAAACCAAGCAGCAGTCACTGATTTCTATAATGACCACGCAAAACAAGGAACAAACGTGACATTGCGTTGATTTGGAGTGAACATGTCCAACAAAGCAGCCATCACCATTGTTTAAAGAACAAGATGCGTAGTATCGTATAAGCGCCTGATGGTACAGAAAAGAAGGCAGTACTTTTGCTGTGCCTTGTGGCAATGCCATCTGTATGTGTAGCAGCGTACCTTGTCGCCAACATCAGAAAATTTCATGCATGAGTCATCAAAGAGAAAGGGACACCAGTGAAGATTGAAGCATGTGTGGCAACAGCAAAGTCAAATCAAGGACATAAGCACATTGGTTCAGTCCTTCTGTGTTAATGTTAGTGCAGGAAACCATTGAGCCCGAAAAGCTGAACCATACAGGCTTGTGCAAGAGCGAGGTGGTTAGATACAGTAAGCAGGCCATGTTTTGTACTGGCAGTTTGTCACTGACTTCATTTGCTGTGCCTGTATCATGCTTGATTGGCAGTGCTGCGTGTACTGGTCACGAGTTTGTGGCCAGTGCTATTGTATTGTTATTTTACCATGCGTCGCAGGAAGTTGGCACTTTCATTTGCTGTTTTTGTTACATAAGTATTTACTTGCCTGCCTCAGAGGCCCATCTAAGCGGTACATCATGAGCTTTGCTTATGCAGCATCCAATTCTGTGTTGGATAACTGGCATGCTGGCAGAGTCAGTCATAACAGTGTCACTTAACACTGAACATTAGGTTATGAATGAAGACAGCACAACCATCAGAATCTGCATGCACATGTAGCAGCAGCTGCTGCTGTTGAGCAGACGCTCTAGACGCTGCTGAAAATTACGTTTTGCCACTGTGTGACAATGAACAGCATAGATGCACATTGTCTAGACAATGTGCAAAGCTTAGACAATATGCCAGGAGTGATCAACCTTTATTATCCTTTCTTTTTCTTTAATATGAGTAGGTAGAGAAGTTGTCACCTGTAATGGCTACACTTTTACACTCGGTTAACCCTTTAATCCCCAATCCCAGGTTGTACTCGTCATGGGAGGTTGTACCAATATCTACAGTGACGAGTCACACTCAGCCCGATGTGCTGTTCCCACTGCCAAAGACGAGTTACGGTCGGCATTGAGGGAGAGCTGCCCTCATGAGCAGCCTTTCCTTTTTTTTTTTTTTACTTTGAGAGAAACATTTTTTCGTTAATTCTAACCAGAGACCAATCAAGTAATAGATTTTCAGAATCAGAAGGACAAAAAAAATTATGACTATATAAAGAAATATGGAAATTTTGGTATGTTTTTCCAGAATTAATGTGGGGGTTAAAGGGTTAATATAGGGCAAAATAAATAATAAATTCTGCATTTAGGGAATACTTAATAGAACAAAGAACATGTAATGATGCTTAGAGTAAAAAGTCTCTCGGAAAAAGTTCTTGTTGAAACAAAGTCTGCATACGTCTTGGGTATGCAAGTTTCAGATGCAGGTATGAGGCTCAATTGCAGGATATCGTGGAGTCGGCATTCATCACAAATGCCAGCGTCTTCAAAAAACTGCTAAAGTGCTTTCCTTTCTTTGTGATGCAGGACTTTCTTGGGTGGCTAGTTAAGCATGTATTGGCACGTAGTCTTTGATACAACAAACATATGCAGATGAATTAGTTGGTTAGAATAACTGCACTTGACTGGTAAAAAGACACTACTCAGTGTGCCAAACTCCTTTGATTTCATTCACCTTACTGGTAGCATGGTGTGACTAACACACACAAGTAAAATGTTTGTACAGATGACATGGAAGTGTAGTGATCAACAGTTTCTGCCTCATTTTTACCTCTAGTGATTGCTTCATTATCGTCTCGCTTTGACTATATTCAGATGGATTCCTTGTCACTGAAGTTGGTGCCAAAGTGTTCATTGTCAAATGCCTGCAGCACAGCAGTTTGGTGCACACTAGACTTTTCATAGTCAGTTGCAAAAAAACTGAAGCAGGGGAGATGTTTACATAGGCACCACTGTAGACTAAATTGCTCTAGGCCAAAGAAGAAGTAAAAAAGCAATTTGTAAAAATAGCGTGCTTTTATTTTATTTTTTTAATTTTTAGTGCCGAATGTGAACGTTCATACAGGGACACTAAAGATAAAAATTCAATCAGTCTGAACTGTTAGGATAGAAATCTTGCAAGGTTTGTTTTAGGCCAAAAGATTACATTGCTGCTGTGACTGCAACTGCTGCACAATGTTTTCTGCTATTAAGATGATGAACACACAACGATTTACATAAGATATTGTGTCATGTTGGTAATCTCAGCGGACCATGCTCTGCTTGGCACTACAGCATAGCAGGGTGGCCACGGACTGGCTCGGGCCAGGTTAAGTGATTTTTGGTGGGGCTGGGCCTGATGCTCTCAGGCCTGGGCCGGGCTCAGGCTTGAATGCGCGGGTCCGGCTTGTTCACTGATGAGGCTGTTAGGTTGGACCTTCGAACACATGCAGGCGCTCTGTATAGATCCAAGATATTCTCTGCAAAGCTCAAGTGGCAAGTTAGAAAAACTGCCTCTTAATTACCATAGCAACCAATAAAAAAAGTTGTAATTCTTTTTTGTTTATTATTATTTTTTGTTTGTAGAAGGTGTTCTAATTCTTTTTGTTGCTACAAAAACAAGCTTTGTTCTCACAAAAGAAAAACTTATACTTCAAAACGCTCTTAATACGGTTGCCACTTTTGCGATTGCACTATTTCATCGCTCTTGATACAATTATTATATTGAAACTGCACCTCATTGACGATTGCTTAAGGTCACAGCAGAACATATAAATGGCTTCCACCGTAACAGTATTTGCAGTGTTCTTCGTGGACCTTAAATTTATACATGAGAATTGCTTTGTCGTAACAGTGGTAGGAATTCGGCTACAATTGCACCAATCTTCTACTTTCGATTAAAGCTGCTTCAGCATGAGTCGCACCACGTAATCTCTAAGGACATGGCAAAAAGGAGTTGTGGGTAACACCAAGGTGGCGGTTGCCACCACCTTATGCACAAAGTGCTGTCGCATCTCCTGCCATTCATAAAGCTAAACGAGCTATACCCTTACAAAAATGTACTGTAATGAGTTTCAATTAGCTGTGTATAGTTCATTTTGACTATGGAAAATCAATTCAATGATAGTTTCTAATGAGTACGCTTGGTAGATATTTAATTGACTAAAATTAAGAAAGTGTCAATTGACTTACACTCGACACGAAAAAGCATCAATTACCTTGCACTCTATCACATCTCATTCACTATAGTTAAGTAAAATCAATTGACTCGCAGCCAATACACATTTAATTGACTATAGTTAAGAGAGCATCAATTCAGCCACACTCAATATACATTTAATTGACCAGTTATTGGACACTCTCAAAACGTGAAATCAAAAGGCATTTCATTCACTAGTTTCTAATCTAAGAGCATTCATTTTAATGAGGTTTTATATTAACAAGATTGTGTGCGGTTGAGTTAGATATTAACAAGATTGTGTGTGGTTGAGTTAGATTACTATGTATAAGCATAGAAGCACGCTGTCGAGATTTATTAATTGCGTAGAACAGAGATGCCACCACTGGCACTACATCGAAGATCGAAACACCATGGCTATTTGAGTCAGTTGAAAGACCTTGAGTGTAGGTAGCGCGAGCAGTGTTTGTATGCGAATGTGTTGTGGCGTATATGTTCTGTGGTGTGTTGTGGTGATTGGTGTGTTTGTATGTAAAAGTGCTATTGTTATCCAGGGCAGACTCATAATGTGCATCTCAAAAGAAAAAAGACACTGCCCAGATTTTTTTTCTAGGGTTTTAGCGGCAATAGGAAAATTACTCCAATGTCGAACATACGGGACATCACTATTTCTCCCTAAATAGGGCGAGTGTCACTTTTTTTTAGAGTTAGGCCTAGCCTGCAAGATTCTTTTGACTGGCTCAACAGGCGTTTAATTGACATAAAAAATAGATTGTCAAATGAAACACACTGGGCAATCTATGAAACTCAGTAAAGAAATCAATAAAATTTCAGTTTATGCACAACATTTTTTGAAGAAAAAGCAGCTTGAACTTGAATTAAAATTCTGTAGAATTTTTTGTAAGGGTAAATTGTCGCTGAGCTTATCCAATTGGAAACGCGCTCACGCATCTTTCCCGTCCGCTATTAGGAGACTGGCTTTGGCTGCTGCCGTGGGCATTGTGCACACACACACATTAGGGTTCTTGTTGAGAAGCTCTGTGCTTACCACACGCGTGATGCATGCACTGGTCCTGGGCGGACAGGACAGTTAACGTCAAGCTAAACCTAGCTGCTGCAAAATGCCAAAAGATTTTCTGTGTCTGTCTCATCTCGCGTACCATCGAAGTCCGACTGCCAGTAACGCCATTGCCAACATTCTACATGTGATAGCATAGTGACAAAACAGATATTTACGAGGCTAATGTTCAAGCTGCATAGCGGCAGTATTCTCACGTACTGCATCACGCCATGCCGCCTCCGTGCATTCTTCGAACACCAAACTTCCTTATTGTTGTTAATGCTTTGTCTTCAGGCGAAACTGTCACTGATTTTACAGGGGTGAATAATTCTTGGGGTTTTCAACGTGAGGTGTGCAGGAGAGTTTTAAATAAAATACCTTGGCAGAAATTTTCAACTCGGTATTTGCTCCTGCCGGTCTTTTCATGTTAGCTGCGCGTGTGCATGCTTGGAAAAGGTTTTTAGTTATGTTTTATTCTAACTGGATGGCAGTTTGATTGTAATGTCTTAGAATACACCACCTAAGCAATGACAGTTTTAAGGCATGTATATAACTTGAGTTTCTCCAAATGAGCACTGTATGGGCCGCAAAATTCGGCCCGTACAGTTCTCCACTGAAGCATGCTTTGAAGCAGAGGTCTGCACTGAGAGGGTTATACCCGTGTCACACGGGCACCCACAAACTCCTTTAGGATAAGGGAGCGCGAAACTTCCTAAGGGAGTTCGACCTCAAGGAAGTTGTGGCCGTGTCACACGGCCAATAACAAGTTTTCATAAGAAGCCGTCAGAGGCGCTATCAGCGGCGCTTGATGTTTGTAGAATTACAAAAATGTAACTTCTAATTGCGCTCGTAGCTATTATAATTAACCCTCCTTCCATAAAAAATACGATTTATTATATTTGATGCGAAAAACATACACCTCGATAAAAATCAAAGTGCACTCGCTAAACATAGCAGTGCTGACAGCGACGCTAGCCACCATGTGCTTCTCTGTGTTCCTTTGCAACGCCTCCTAAATAGACTTCTTAGGAGGCGTTGTCCTTTGCGGCGTGGCGAGTATGCTGATTTGCACTTGAACGTTTATTTATTTCAACAGAACTGTTTTGAAAAACACTCGACATTATTTTTAATGTAAACCGTAATTAAATTCTCAGCTTTACAACGACAAGCCTGGGCACGAGAGTACTCCCTTCAGCCGCTGAGGGAGATCGCCGATCTCCCTTGACCAAAAGCTCCGTTAAACTCCCTTAGTGGAAGGGTGACCGTGTGACATCGCATGCATCTCCCTCAACATAAAGACGACGGAGTTAAAAGGAGTTTGCGGATGCCCGTCTGACAGGGGTATTAACGCTCCCACAGATAGCGTCAAGAGGGTTGTATGAAAAGGTAGTGCCAGCGAGTTATTCTGTAGGAAAATTAAATAATTTTGGCCAAGCTGCAGTCCTATTTGGGTTGTAATGCAAGTATTTACATTTTTAATTATCAGTTGCCGACTACCTAAAACAAATTGCATAATATAGATCATAGAGCTGGTACTGTACATTCTCACTGGCGATGCCATTTCTGTACTAGGCTTGCACTGCTTTCGTGTTTGTCCCCTCTGGGCACCATTTGATTATATCATTGAGCATTTATTTTCACCACATTTCTTAAAGCTTCAGAATCACTAAAAGATTTGAAGCCATGAAACTTAAGGCCTTTGCTTCATTTTCTCAAGATAATAGTTTCTGCTTACAAGAAGGCCTTAAATGGTATTGAAAGAGTAAGTAAGCTCTACCACTCTTGAAGACTCATTATTAACTGTTACTCTTTACCATTCCGTTAAATTGCACCCATTGAACAGTATGTAACATTTTCTTCGATTTCAAGAAAAATTAAATTTTTTGTTCATCGAGTGATGCATCGCTGTTGGACAGATTGCCTGGAAGTATGCCGCTCTGTTTATGTTTATGCAGCAAAATCGTGGCAACTTGCTGCATGTGAGGTAGTGCTTTCAACATGTGTTTCAACATTTTTTTAAAGTGTGATGTGTTCCTAGCCTTTGGCTCGAACATTATTGCTTTTGTTGTGGCAGCAGTTGTACTGTTTAGCTACAGATGCTTCAATGACGCATGCACTCCTAATATGTGTTCAGCTGGAGGCACGCGTCTCATATGTAAAGAGGGCAGTGAAAATACAGGACTCTGTAAGTATGGTGACAGAACTGTACCCCGTCCCCACCATTTCCCTTCGCATTTTGTCTATGGCCTTGCACAAGTTCTCTCTTCTTCGGATCCGTAACACTGTGCGTTTCTTCTTGGACGCCACTAACTCACCATTCATTTGTTCCTGGTTTTCTTTTCGTGTATTCAGGGATACTTTGGGAAGGGGACCCTGTCACGTTCTGCTCCAAGGTTCAACGCTGACTACAGCGCCGAGGATCCCATCGAGGAGAGGGCGATGAGCTTCCACAGGTAAGAAAATTTCTGAAACTTACTGCAAACAGTGCAAGATCTTGTGTCTTTTTACAGGAAATACTTATGTGCGAAAATCACAAACCAATATTCGTTCACCAGTATGTAAAGTACAGCAGTGAACAAAAAACGTTATGATACTATGGCTCTTTTGAGAAAAATTCATTACATACGTTTCTAAGCTATCAGTTGCATTCCTTTCTTTTTTTTTTTTTTAGATGATGTCAAACAGAGTGGTAACTGTTGCTGCCAGGGGGATCTGGATGGGAAATATTTTGTTTATTGCCATTGCCATATAGCTTCACATTGTTAATTTCATAATGCTCACTGTTGTCTACATTTGCGACTTTGTGTGCAAATGCATGTGTGTGTGTGTTTTCCTTTCATTCTGTTTATTTAGTCCGTTATCATGCATTAAACTTGGAGTAGCATACCAAGCCTCTTGCTCGGCTATTCTCTACAGTTATTATTAAACTTTCCCTCACTACCACGCACATATTTTTGGAGACATACTAGTTGATGCGTACTGTTTCTTTGTGATACATTCGTGGAATATGCAAGTTGTGCGCATGATGGGTATGCTACATGGTGCAAATAACATCGCGGTGCACGTTCAAGAGGCTGTGGTCCGAGCCTAGTGGTCTGGCAAAACACAGTGCAAATTTTCTGAGCAGTTTAGCTCAAAAGAGATCCTAAATGCAAAATGTATCTTTTTGTGCACTACTGCATGTGGGGCAGGATGCCACTGCCTTATGGCGCATGTCTGCACTATGCATTGCATTATGCATTGCATTATGCATCGCATTATGACAGTGCAGTGCATTAATGCACTGCACTGTTGATGGGGCAATGCAGTGTACAAAAATGTTGACGAAAACGCAAAGCAAAGGGAGCAAGCCACACATGCTGTGTGAACTAACCATTCATGCTGCCCATTCATGCAACCATTCTAATGTGTGGGCATGAAATGGTATACAGACAGAGGGTTTGCAAGTTTTGAGTAATAAATACCTTGATGTACTGTGACCTGCGTGTTTTTTTCCTTAACAACATTTAAAAAAAGGATTTACACTTACTGTGGCTTTGGTATTGCTCAGATTTTGCTGCAGCATTGCATTCTTATGGTCACGATTATTCAATATGAAATGTTCGCACGCTTACTTCCCTGGTTTGTCAAGAGAAAAATGTGAAGTTGCCTTCGTCTGAGCTCCATGCCATATGTGGTTTCCCAAACATGGTGGCTATGCCAAGCGTTTCTGTTGCTTGCAGTACGACAAATCGTGGACTGCGAGATCGCTTTTCGTTTACCACCGGGTGGTGCAATCTGTACATCACGATGGACAAAGACAAATTCTAATTTTTTATTTCCTTAGCAAACCTTGTAGTGCTAAGTGATGTTGCTGCAATGTGGCGATTCTGGCTGGTTGGTCGATGCACATGCTGAATTTTGTTTTAAGGGCAACAGCAGAGATAAGTAGGTTAAAAACGAGAAAGTGATAGGAAAAGCACTTCATTCGCGACTGCTTCAAACAAAATTCAGCTCAGTAATACTGTCGAAGTTGGATATATCGAATCTGAAGGGGATCACAAAAAAGTTAGATATATGGGTATTTCGATATATTCAATTAAAGTTTTATACTAAAATTTTAAAGGGGATTTTACTGCTGTTCGTTATACACAATAATTCGTTATATGTGAGTTCGATATATCCAGGTTTGACCGTATGTTGAACGATAAGGACCATGAAATGCAATCGCTCTGCGAAATTTGAGCAATAGGAAAGGAGCGGTAACAGCAAAATCGTTTCTAAAAGCTTTTAAAGGAAAAAACACATGTGACTGTATTCTGTCACGTGCAAATGGGTGGATTTTCTCAATTGTGGCAGTGAACTGGCTGATTTGTTCGTTTTATTTTTCACAGAAGCAAATAAACACATCTACATTACCATCTTTTTGCCCTAAGATATGGGGAAAGACAAAAAAAAAAGTAAACTAGAGTCCAGTGAAAGCTGGTGTGTAGCTTTGAAGCTAGAATGTTTGCGTACACACAAATACATTGTCAGCCGAGAGCAGGGCAGTGAGGCTTGTTGGAACTGTAACTCCCCTTTCCTCAGTAGGCTTCCCCACAAACGCTAGCCGTAAACATTTATCAACATCAATAGAACCCTCACGTATCATAGCTGCCTTATCAACATCAGTAGAACCCTCATGTATCACGAGGGTTCTACTGATGTTACAGCAGTCTGTAAGTACTTATGCAAGCACTGTGGTGCCTGCGTAGAGGAAATGGACATCATGTCTTTACTAAATTGTAACAATAGCTGCTTTCGCTGTATGCTAGTAAGTGTGGATGTCTCTCACTGAAAAACAGGGAAGCTTCTCGTGAGTGATGTCACAGCTTGTCTTTTCCTTTTGGGAACATGGTCATTAACACCACTGTCGCAGTTACTTGAAATGAAGCTATATTCTATGCTGAAACAGCGACAGATTCTGGCTGTGCACAGAGACAGCCAAGTTCTTTCTTGGGGATCATTAGAGCTGGAATAGTGGCAGGTAAAAACTGAAAGGATGGCTGATAACAGCACGACATTTGCACTTCGCATCCGTGAGCATAAGCTGATGTGAGCAAAAAAGAAATTCGTTGGTAGTGCTCTAAGGAATGTGCCCGTTTCAAACTTACTCGAGTCTATCATTTACAGCTTCTGGAAGTTTGGGAGTGCCCACGCGGATATAGACACGTATGCAGTACATTGTGATGGTTGTAGTGACCAGAAGCACTTTTTCTTGCGTTATAATTGTAGGTTGTTTGAGCAGCAACCTCATTACTTGCACTTAACTGAGTCACGAATCTCTTGCAGGTACCAGCGACACAAGCAGCTTCGAGAGAAGGCGGAAGCAGAAGGAACTCTCGAATCAAACTGTAACCTAGATCCGCCAAAGGTCATCCTGGTCAAACTCCCAGGCACAGAAGAGAAGAAGGAATCGAGCAGCGATGTCACCGTCATCTCGGAAACGGGCCTTCGCAGACCTGTGCCCAGAATCTTGGCTAGAGCGAAGAACTTGAAGCGCAAAGATAGAGAAGATGGCGACGCTGCAGACACCCACGACTGTCCGCGTGAGTCAGAAGACAATGCCAGTGACGGAAAAGTGGGGGATAATGAAGGAAGCGACAATGGCGCTACGAGTGAGAAAATTTGCAGTATCGACGAAGGAAGTGATCAAGAGGCTGCCAATGAGGGAACGGGCAGCGCGGAAGCGGGTAATGAAGATCCAGACATTTTCGAGTGTGACTCTTCGGGTGAACAGATCACCAAGAGTGGAGAAGACTGTGCGGAATTGTCCTCGGTTGAACCGCAGAATGACGACGATGGCAGCAATGACATTATCGAAGTCGACAGCCAGACGGGTACAGAAGTTGTAGGGGAAGATGACAAGTCTACCGCCGCGGACGAGTCTCAAGACAAAAAAGGTAAAAAACAGACACGAGTTACCCTGTTTTCGTCATCGTTTTTGATTTCATGTTTGGGATAAATTTCTGATGGAAGGCTTGTCTGTGTCTGCCACCTGATGGCCATTGAAAAACTGCTGGTGATGTACTTGCACACAAAGCAGCAACTTTGGTGGTAAATTTCAGCGCCTTTAATGCAAATCAAGTTAAACTGCGAGAGAAAATGGGCAAGAGAAGCTGTACAAATTATAGCTTCAATGTAAAGGGGTTAACTGTCAGCCTTTCTTTCACATTTGTTCTCCTAAGTTCACTTCTGTGTTTGATTTGTGTCACTGCACTCCCATGGCATGTCAATCGAGAGTTTTGCTTGTGCATGTACGTAAATGCTTACGGATTACCTAATACACGGACTGGAGCACCGGGCGTGTTGGCTTGTGACTCTTTGTTCAGCGACAACACTTCAGGAATATTAATGTGTTACAGGAATGTCTTCGATACAAAAAAAAAAAGTGCCACAAGACATTCATGAAGGTTAAGTTAATGCCAGTGGCTTTACACCAGAAGCTAATATATGAACATACCTGGCCATTCATTGCAATAATAGTTCTGTAGGCTCTGATTGAACTCAGCATTACCACAAGATGCCACTACCAGAGCTGGTGCTTGTATCTATGTTGCTGGTCACGACTCTAGTCTAGAATGGGCGAGCTGCCTACTCTGGACTGTGTTAACATAGTACTGCCAGATCACTAAATCTAGTTTTCTCCCAACTCCAATAAACAATGTCCCTAGATTTCCCCAGATTTGCGCAAAATGTGGCTGTTAAGCTTGTCAATATGATTTCTGTAATGTGAAAGTCTTTTTTGTGATATGCAAATAGACTGTAATTTTTATAGTTTAAATTTAATTATAAGCTCGTTTTAAAATATTCAATTAATGAAGTCACGGACTCAAGCTGAAGTGCAAGTGGTTGCAGTGCAAGTGGTTATGCTAAACACACAGCCTCCAGTTTGAAGCCATATTCACATAAGACGTCGACACTTATATACTTAGTTGTTGTCTAAAGTTGTTTGGCAGGTAGACCAGTGTTCCAAGATTACGCGGAATCTTACTCGAATTGTAAGGAAGATGGGTGCCGGACCTTTCTTACAGAATCTAAGTGTCAAAACAGTGCACAACTTCATGACAGCGATGTAAAAGATGTGAATAATTTTTTTTGAACGCCGTAAACCGATGTAGCACCACAACACTTACACGTCATTTGCAGCGAAGCACGAAGATATGCGGCTAATTTTTGTCTTTCCTCCAAAGCAAAACTTACCCAAACACATGACCATTGGGATTGAATACAAGGTGGCTCTGTCGGTGGGCGGTTCCCGGTAAATTTTTGTACTATATGCGTGCGTAGTTAGCTGTTTAGTGCCATGACCACATTGTCGTGCTCGGTGCTAGGTATATGTGTCCGTTTACGCCCTGATTTGGCCGTGCTGCTATGTTTGCTGTTCCAGCATTTGTTTGTTTAGCCGGTTGCAGATATATATGTTTCATTCAGAGAGCACAAATGTCGACCGCCCCGCTAGTGGCATGGATAGCAAAATTGTAGTAGCAGTACTTCGTAAGTGGGCCCAGGGCATCAACACCTTGTCGTTTACTTGGTGAGACGTGTTCATTGCACTGCTGTACGGTCAAAATTCATAGCTTGCATGGTAAAGTGGAGGCAATTTGTGGTGTCTTAAATTAAAACATGCCTTCAAGTCAGCTGTTTCGCCGCATCAATGCCCTAGCATGAAACTTCCTTAAATTCTGTCAAAATTATCTATTTCCCTAATCAAGGTATAAAATTCCCTGATGTAGGGAAATTTTCTTAGAGTTGCTAGCATTGCGCTGGCGACATCTGGTGATAATACCTCATGCAAATCCGCCTGGATATTTATTTATTTATTATTTATGAGAAATTACACTCAAAGCCAGAGAGCATTACAGAAATGAATGGTTATTACATACAGTAGTTCGCAGAAAATACAAGTTTAAGAAAGAAAAGCATCTTGGAAGACACTGTTGAAGTTGGTGTCAGTAATGGCAGCGACGGAGGCACCCCGGTGGTTCCAATCAGTTTGGTTTTGGGGATGAAAGAGTCATTAAACAGGTTAGTTCGACAAGATGCTCACAACCTTACATTTGTGAGCGTGGTATGAGCATGTGGTGCTACATTTATGAAATGCATTGTGTTCTGTCGCCCTGCGTGTTGCCTCATGCTCTGGGAGCTGCTTTGGCCACCAGAAGCACATTCTACATAAGTGTCTTGACCTCTGTATGGTGTGGTCCACTGTTAAAGGGAAACACACTAATCTATGGCTCTCACTTTGCTTGTGCTCTAGGGGCAAGTGCTGGCTGAAGCTGTGCCAATGTATTGCGCAGGTGCGTAGTAAGGTGCCCAGCGCCACAAACCACAAGTCATCTGTTGCTAAGCCGAGTGATTGCACACTTGCCAGAAGGGAAAATTTGAGCATGATCTAGACTCACGTTTTCTCTTGAACAGTGGAACACACTGTTACATATGTGGACAGGCTGAACAATTCAAGATGCACTTTGCTCTCTGTGTGGTGTCAAGAGTCGCAGCACTGCCTTGTTGGTGTCTTTTTTTTCTTTCAGTAGCTGATGGTGACAAGACTGATGGGACTGAAGAGGCGTGCACCTCGGCAGTAGACAGGCATGAAAGTGAGACCGGTGACAGTCCCAAACAGGCATCAGTCACTGACGAACAAGACGACGAGGAAGGGCAACCGCTTGAGATTGACCTTTCTGCACCGGAGACGGGTTCTGAAAATTCGGTTAAGATGAAAGCGCCTGACGAGCAGAAGGACAGTAAAGCAGAACTGCTTGAAATAAACCTTGCCACTAGTGAAACCTCTACTGGTGGTGGAAAAGAAGTGAGCCGTCCAAGCAAGCAGGAAAGGAAAAGATGTCATACAGTTGAAGAAGAAGACGCTATCGCCAGTGATTGTGACGAAGTTGAAATGATAAATTCTGGTGCCAGTGAGGAGCCTGAAGTTTTTTCGACGGAAGACCCTTGGCCTATCACTGAGTCACTGCAGCTCTTCTTTGAAGAGGCAAGTTTGCTCACAGTTTCTTCATTGCATATATTAGTGTGCGTAAGCAGCTTTGGTCTATGCATATTTGTGTGTGTTTACATGCGCACATTTGCATAAAAACTCATACATATGTACAACCACTGCTAGCATAGTGTATCACTGTCAATGCTGGGGACTAGAGGATCTTCACGCTGCTCAGACACTTTTTGTTTTACATGTTTTATTTTAGTAAATCACCGCAGCGTCAGGTAAATTTGAATTTCGATGTAGATGTTGTTTCACTTGCATTTATGTCAGTAATAATTGTTTAAAGAATTTCATCTTTTATACAAGCGTAATGACTGAACGTGCCCAAAGTGAGATACTGACTCCTGAGAATCATTGTTGAGTGTGCCTTGTAAGTTGCATATGCTCATACTTAATTTAGGCCTATCACGATTATTACACAATTGCATGTGCTCCTTGCATAACACATCTTCACACTCAGTGAACTCTTCAAAGTTGGACATGATGAAAAGAAAATTCTTGAGAAAGAGGAGTTAGTTCCAACCCGACTTGTACACATTGCAGAAAAAAAGTAACCGATTACTATTACAATGACTTACAATGACTTCATTTAAACCTATAATTTGATTACGGTGACTGTTTACCTCCCCACGAAATTAATTTAGCAATTACTAAAATGTAATCAATTGCTCTTGCGTTACTTTCCTTCCAGCCATTATTAACATTGCACAAACATAGTTAATGGAAGGAGCTGGCTTGGCTCTTTCCGTGTTTCTTCGGCACCCCTTTTGCACATTGTTTATCTTCACTAGGAATTGCTTTTCAAAATTTTTGTCAGGAATCTTCCCTCGTTTTATTCTGAAGACATCAGCAGTGACACTGAAAACTTGTTTGATGAGCGCGCTGGAAAGAAAGGCTGTGTTGTATCGTACGAACACCTTGCACGCAAGATGGAGGTCGCTCAATGCCGTGATGCTCGCGTTTAGGTACTCAGTGATGCGCAGCATATCATTGTTGCAGGGGCTCGGAGAAAGCACTCCTTGTAGGGTCAACGAAAAGCTAAGAAAAAGTGATTCGTAGCTATCAATATCTCAAATGGCTATCTACATGGAACCGTAGTAGTGCCAATTCAATTCGTCAGTCATTAGGATGAGGAAACAAATTCGGAGCACCCGGGTTTTGCACAGCACAGCCTGGCAACTTTTCCACTCCCTTTCTTATTGTTTCTTTACCTGTATATAACAGATTCTGTTTGATGACTGGTACTTTCCAAGACCTTACTGGTATTGATAACTCTTTTCGTGGTGTTTTTCTCTCTCTCTTCTTGCCACTATCGTTACAGGCATATTTCCTTTCCTATGGCTTGGGGTGTCTCATTGTGAAGGATGGCGACGAGGTAAGTCGGAACACTTCTTTCTCCAGGGTTGACATTTCAGTCACACATTTTTCATTGCGCGCTTCATTCATGTATGTCCAGCACTGATCAACCTTGCGTATACATGCCATGTACTCGTTGCAAAAACGGGTCACTGGCGTCAACGAAAGAGACAGGAAAATTGTAGGGAAACGTAGGGAGATTATCTAATGTATGAACTGCCAGACTACCCTGTACAGTTGTAAGAGAGAGAGAATTATGAGAGATGGATAGATGAGATAAAAAAGAAAAAATGTGCACGTGAAAGCAAGGAAGTGTGCAACACTTAAATCATGTTGCGCAGCTTGCATGTCCAAGGGATTGTCTGGTAATCTTAAACAACAAAAAGAAGGGACGTTATCTGAGGGGTATCAAGAGAGATTTTATTTACAGGAAAGGCGGAAGTCGACCTGAGCTTGTGCACTCCAGTCTGCTACTCTGCACTGGGTAAGAGGGAAAGGGAGTGAAAGTGCGGGGAGGGATCATGATGAGGAGGAGGAAGGAAGAGGCGACAGTGGCCCTACTAAAGCCACTTGTGCAATCTCGTAGTATGAAAGTATTATGTGAGGTTGAGTAAGTGAAGAAATTGGGCATTTTTAACATTTCTGTACAGGTAGCGACATTTGACGTCGTACATGTCTCTTGGTCACTCATTGTTTCATCCATTGCACCACATTTTTACCTGGACATTCGCATTCATTCGGCACAGTAATCCTCTTTGGCCGCCTGTGCACAATGTTCTTATTCTGGCAGTCATTCAGTGTACATTGCAATAATGTGAGTCCTTTTGCTATTACATCGTGGGGAGTACAAATGTGTATGCAATGATGTAATGACTACATAGAACTGCAACAGAGGGCATGAAACATTTCTTGGGACGCACAAATCGCTCATACCAATGGAAACATTAGCTATTTCACAGACTCAAGTTATACCAGCAGAAGTTCTGGGTTTCTCTCAAAAGAAATGACAGAATCCACAGTGGCAAACTTTTATAGGTTAATAGTACTGCCTGTATTCAAATTAGCATGTTGGCTGTCACACGCATGCCAGCCAATACCTGCGTTTCATTGAAAGCTTCTCTCCTTTCTTCTGGATTAAGATTGTTCCTCAAGATTGTTCCTCATTGCCATCACCACCTCGAGCAGCTTCAAATACTAATGTAATGTATCTCATGTGCCACTGTACGCTTAATGATTTGCGCAGTTAGTGTTTGATGTGATGGAAGTTTTAGTGACTTAGTGGTGCATTAACCGCAGGACCTGGAACTCCTGAAGCTGTGGCAGAGGCTGTGCGGACTGTGTGACAACTTTCCCGCGCGATATGCCGCCTACCACCACTTCCGCAGCAAAGGCTGGGTGGTCCGGTCCGGCGCAAAGTTTGCTGCTGATTACTGTGAGTACCTGATTAGAGTTGACCCTTCCTCGGGTTCCAATTGCGTACATACCTGTTGCAAATTCCACCATTCAATACAGTACGTTTAAATCACGATATAATGAAATATGTAAAATTGGCACTTTACTTAGTTATATTAAAATTTCGTTATATTGAAATTCGACCTTTAATGCAATGTACAGTTGCCAACAAATTTTACTTACATGGTAGGAGCTGAAAAATTTTCCGAAATACCGGGCAATCGTAAAAAAAAAAAATCACGAAAAAAAGTTTATTTTGTTAAATTTGAGAGTCGGTGACCAAAGATACGGTTTCATGCCGTGTCGACAATATCTTCACATCGGCAGTATAAAGCTAAGCCTGCGAATTTTCATGTCCGCTTTGCCGTCGAGGCTGATATTGTCGCTAGTGGTGAGACGACGCTATCAGTGGACCGATCTCTACATCAGTCCAACCAATGCAGCATCAAAACCCGTCGGACGTCGCAAAAACAGCTTCACATTAAAATCGCATGAAATCGAGGCGACGGGTGACAACCCGTTGTTCACAGTCACCATGCACGCTTGTCCTGTCCAAGATGTCAAGAACGATCATTAATGGCATTCAAAATTTCAGTAGCTGTTATGCATTATTTCTAGTATTGGTTCTACAAGTAAAGAAGTTGTAGTTTGGCCTAAAGGGCAAAGCATTGATAACAGTAGCAAAGTATTGGGCAGCTAACAAATACTGGTAGCTTTACCGGTCATATAAATTGCAGTAAGCGCGCACAGGCAAACATAAGCAGATCTTACTGGATGACCACGAATGCTCGCTGCCACTGTGCTGGCGTGATGAAGAGCGCAGGCAGAGGGGAGTGAACGCTTCGTCCACTTCTTGCTTCGAGGCATCTCCGAAATTTGAGATTATGCGACCTTCAGCACTAGGCACAGGAAAACAGCGAGTGCATTACCTCCAAGATAGGGCATGCAGGCAGTGTATGTGCAGCGACCAGCGACCACAGCAACGATAGGGTTAGAGGAGAGATAACCCCGCCCCCCTTCAGCACAGGCCTGATCATGTTACAGCGCACTCGCTCACCCCACATTTCGCGCACTGGGAGACGGTGCGCAACAAGCCACCATCTTCTCGGCTTACCGTCGCACACTTCTCACACCCACAGCACACGTCACGCTGGACGCAATAGGACCTTCTCTCACTTGGAGTTTATAACATGATGGCGAGACGGTCTTGCATTTATAGTACTACTGCTACTCATGTTTATCAGACTCTGCTCCACTTCGGTGGCCACTCTCTGTCAGGTGGCGTGCGATTTGAAAGGTATGTTGGCAAGCAACCGCATGTAATTCAACCATTTGACCATCTGTGTCCACAGCAGTTTCGGTTTATTGCCTCGGTATTTCTTAGTGGCAGCAGTGAAATTTCGTTATAGTGAAATCACTTATAAACACACTTCGTTATAGTATTGGGGTTAATATACGTGCATGGTGTTCTATTGACAAAAAGTTGTAAAAAGTGAAGTGCTTTGTTGTATTGAGAATTTTGTTAAATTGAAGTTTGTTATGTCGAGGTTTAACTGGGTAGCTGCCATCTGCACATTTAGTGTGTTGCAGCATTCAGTGGCATTGCTGCATGTGTACTTTTCACGCTGTACTTGCGCTTTTCACGAAACTGTTCTTTAATGCCTCTCTTGTGAGTGGAGTTAATGGCAATCAAATGCTGCCCGTACCATGCTTGTGGCCTTAACTCCACTCGGCTGTTGATACTTTGCTGTGCCTACACAGAGTAAGGCCTGTGTTTCCATGTTTCAGAACAAGGGAATCGGCAATGCCTGCAAGATGGCATCTCTCAGCCCACTCATCACAAAGTCCATATTATTAGCACTGTGGTGTTGGTCCCCTCCACCAAATATTGCTGCTGCTTTATCCATTATGAGATTTTATAGTTTCCTTGGCCTTGCCGCAAGCATTACTTATTCGTGATGTCTGAAGAAATGTGGTCAATGGCCATCGTGTTTGTCAGTGTGTCAGTGCAAGCAAGAAAAGTGGCAGGGATTTCAGAAAGAGAAATCAAAGGGGCAGGCAGTCCTTGGAGAGGAACGTTAGCCTGCCTCTTGCGTGCACCGGAACAATATTTGGCGCCACATGGGAACCACGTCTGACAACTAGGCAGTTTCAGATAACATATTTAGTAAGTGTCGGTGTGATTTTTTTTTTATAGAAAGGTGATTGTCCGGCTTCCATTTACAGTAAGACCTCACGACAACAGTGTAGGAGCAGGAGCTGAAATAACTTTGTTATGACCATTACTGATCTCCCAACATTGCCCGTTATGGAGGAGCTGATGCCACGGTTAACTGTGCACTGCCAAAGGACTGCAAAAGAATTTAAAAAAAAAGTTAACATGTGCCAATTTATTATTTTGGCTTGCGGTATGTGCTCTGCCATCCATCTCAATAGCCACAATGAGCTGATGAGCATACACAGTCAAGAGCATACACGGCCTTGCACCAACTACGATGCAGTGTGTCATGTACACACAGCATGTTTGCTGGTGCCAGTGGTAACGTGCAGTGGTGAGGTGGCTGCAGTAGAGGGGTGGTAGAGTGTAGCAGCAGAGTGACTGCCGATTCAGCAGCGCAAGCTATATGGTGTTGCCACATGCCTAATGTCTTGCAAGTGTATTGAACTGCAGCATCAGGCAAGTTGCTAGCAGCAACGCATCGCAAGATTTTGGTCCAATTCGGTCAAAATTATGATAAAAATCTTTGTTCTAAACTAAAAAAGAATTTGTTATGTTAATTCATAAGGTTTTGCCTTGTTAAAAGGAGATTTTAAATGCATAACTTTTGCTAGGCATACCGGAAATTTCAAGGTAAGTTTCCCACTGCAGTTGCCTAGTGGCTATGGTATTGCACTGCGGAGCTTGAGGTCATGGGTTCAATTACCAGCCTTGGTGGCTGCATTTATGCAAGGAATTCGGCAGAATCCATCCCACGGTGACTGTCGACGGTAATGCGTTTAGCATTGAATCAATATAGCAACAGAATGTGTTGTCACCGTCGGAACGAGTTATGTATGAGGTGTGTACTGCAGCAGGATTCCTCTTTTGTGCTTCCCTAACAACACTCAGTGCCATCTAGCGCGGCTGCTGCGAAGCTTGCGTGCGGCCTCCGAAATGCATGGCGCACCGGTGCATGCGAATGCTGAGAAACGCATCATGTGGCAACCGGGCTCCTCTCTTGCGCTTCTTTGTGGACCTGCTGCGCCACCTAGTGGCGATGGCAAAAGTTCGCACGTGACGTTTGAGACGGAAAGTGTGGCACACCAGTGCCTGCAAACGCTGATAAATGTTCCCGCGCTTGCCGCACACCCTCTAACACATACTCAGTGGCCCAAGTTGGCAAGAGGTTCATTGAAGCTTGCTACGCCACTGTAAAATCTCATGATTGATAAAGCAGCAGCAATATTTGGTAGAGGGGACCAACACTGCAGTGCTAATAATATGGACTTTATGATGAGTGGGCTGAGAGACCCCATCTTGCAGGCCTTGCCGATCCCCTTGTTCTGAAACATGGAAACACAGGCCTTAATTCTTTTTAGGCACAGCAAAGTATCGACAGCCGAGTGTAGTTAAGGCCACAAAGCATGGCATGCGTTGGTGCGAGAGACGTTCATTGAAAAGTGACACATACCCAGTGCAGAAACGTTGGTGCGAAAGACGTTCATTGAAAAGTGGCACACACCCAGTGCATTTGTGGTGCAGCCTGCTGAAGCATCGGGTTGCTGTCCTTGAGCTTCCTTTGTCATGTGGGTTCGATTCCGCTCAGCATCGGAGAAATTCAAGGGATCTTTTAGGGGCGAAGCTCCTTAGGGTGTGGGTCTGTCCCTCCTCTGTAGTATGTAGTAGTAGTAGGTAGCCACGTCTACTTTTATGAAAAAAAAAAAAAAAATTCCGAAAGTTGTGTCCGTAGCACGGAATCGAACCAGGGACCCCTCGCTTCCTAACGCACGGCGCTAACCACTACGCCACGAAGCGCACATGGACACACGCACCACGATGACAATAAATACCCAACATTAACGAAAGACTGCGCGTTTCTAACGCATTTGTGCTAGCGCGTTACGGCCCGTGTAAGAAGCTGCTGTAAGACGCTGTGGCCTCTCCGCCTTACCCCCGTATTCATAAACGCTCCTCGACTTGAACTTGACTTGCCACCGCCTTGGGCAGCGCGTTCGAAACGCGTTGAAGGCGGTGGCAAGTCAAGTTCAAGTCGAGGAGCGTTTATGAATACGGGGGTTATACTCTCTCAGCAGTCATGTGATGGCGTCGGCAAACGCGGTGCACGTTCCGGCATGTGTAAACGGCTGCGTAAGACGCAGTGGCCTCTCCCCCTTACTAGAGAGTACTGCATGTTTCTAACACGTTTGTGCTAGCGTCCCCTTAAGCGGGAGATGGTGCAATTATAATGAAGGGCGCTGTTATAAAATAGGAATGACGTCACATATGGCGCGTGTCATTGGTGGAAGTCAATCGTTCGATTTAGTGCGGCGAGACTGGGCGAATTACACGAAAGATTCACGGTTTACCGATGATTCCCTCCTGAGCTTCACCCACTCATCATCATTCACCCCGTGGATATGCGGTGTTTTTTTTTTAGCCATTGTAGAGGGGCACATTCCCAGTGGCACATACCTAGTTTCCGAAGTTGTAATCAAAGACGTTCATAGAAGAATGGCACACACGTACTGGCACATACCCATAGCTCCAAGTCTATGTCAGAGTTTCATTGAACATTGGCACCTACCCAGTCCCACCTCTACGGTGACCCACGTCGGTGTGAAAGAAGTTCTTTCAAGAGCGGCACCTGTGTACACATTACCACATAATCAGTGACCCAAGTTGTTCCAACGATTGGATTCGAACCCTGTTCCCTCAGCACAGCAACCCAATGTGCTACCCATTCGACCATGTACTACCCAGTGACTATCCTAGGGGTTCAAAATGAACCCGAAATTCTTCTTTCCCTGCCATGTAAGTGAGCTGGGAGTGTCCAGGATGGGGCAACTTTTATCCCGTCCTCTTCATCACGCCTTGTACTATACTCACAGAATGAATCACTTCAATTTAGGGCTAATTATTGCGCATACTTTCATTTCCACCATCTGCAGTTTGTGTGACAACCACGTGATTTTGGCTCGTACACATAGATCAAGAGTCCACATCAGCTTTAATGACCAGATTCGTAGCAACCTGACATGGTACTCTCGAGTAATTGCACATATTGAGTGTTCTACTTAAAGTTTCCCTGTCGCATTTCATTCTGTGAGCACTGTACATGTACAGCGTATGTTCTGGTAAATAAATTTAAACTCATATTGTAAAGTGGATTGCAGTTTACACTACAATTGTTGTACTTTGAATACAATTAGTAGAAACACTTGCATGCATTGCACGCTTTATTTTTGCCCTTTGCAGTGCTGTACAAGGATGGGCCTCCGTTCTATCATGCCAGTTTCTCGGTGATTGTGCGCTCCGTTTGGGCCGACACCCTCGAGGAGCAGCCCGATCATCGGCTGCAGAGTTGGCCCACCCTGTCGGGTCTCATCAGGGTCAATGGCAATGCCTCCAAGGTTAGTGCAGTAGCATCCTATCACCTGGTGTCTGTGCTGTAAGGTTTCAAGTGATTGTTCAAACAAGTCAGCAGCGATGCATTGCGCTGCAGCGAGTGACGTTACACAGAGCAGTGCGCATGAGTTGCTATGGCATCTTCTTGCTGAGCACGGGGTTGCAGGCCTGATTCCTAATCACGGCGGCTCCATTTTAATGACAGCAAAGTGCAAAAACGCTTGTGTATGGTCAATGACCAATTTTTCGGACATGCCCAATAATTTGGGCGCCTTCACGGCACCGCCATAGAGCACCGCTCTATGTACCCCCATAAAGAGCCAATGTATAAGACCGTCTGAAATTTTCGATGCTGAAACCTTTCACCATCTCATTTTTCAGACTTTTTGCCATGACCACAAGTGCAACATGGCATTAACCGAAGCCATTACCGCTGCCATATTGAAGCGGGGAAAGCGTGGCAAAAGTAAAAAAAAAGCGTTGCATAATGCCTGTTCCCAAAAAATTAGCTTCGCCGCAATGCAGCGGTGTTACGCGGTCAAGACTATGCAATATATTGCGGTGAAGCATAACAAACGTGTGAAGGGGACACTGTCAGGGGCAACGTTACTAGACTAGCTTCATTTGTGAAACTCTCCGCCCGTGCGCTTGCCGCCACTGTCGCCACTCCTTTGGCAGCCGCCAGATGGCGGCGCCGTTCCATCGAGCTCCACTGCAGACGCTTCGCCGCAGACTTGAGCTCGTGCGGATGGGCAGCTTGCACGCGTTCTCCCTAGTATGAATTAGTGATACCATGTGAAAGTGGTATCCACCTACAGCAATAATATATATCTGGGTAGTTGGTTCATACTGAAAGAAGGGTAAACTGCACGATAGGAAGAAACACATATGTCGAAGCGCGGAAGCTGCATTTCTAAGTGTCGTGTGTTTCTTCCGGTCGTCTTATCCTTTCACGCAGTTTACTTTTCCCCTACAGCAGCACTTTGGTCTGGGGCAGTTATACGCCAGCTAGCGAGACCAAATTTATTATCCGCAAAAATAACAGCACAACTTTCTTGTAAACCAATGAATGCTTTATTAAAGAAAACGAAGTTAAAAAAAAAATTTGCGCAGCTTGCACTGGAGGTGCAATGCTAAAGAGACAGTGGAGCTGTTGGGCACCTAGCTAGTACTGGCTTTTGGGCTAGGCTAAGCACTACCAAGTCATCCCCAGCATTTACCGAAGTGTATTGACTGATTATCGATTAGCTATTGATTGGCTATCGATTGGCTATCACAAGGTATTGGCCACATATTTCGGCTAGGCTAAGCACTACCAAGTCATCCCCAGCATTTTACGGAATTTATTGATTATTGATTAGGTATTGATTGGCTATCAATTGCCTATCGATGCTATCAATTGCCTATCGCTAGTTCACAGGGGTATGTGCCATTGCACTTGGACCCTTTCTGCACTGCCGTCAGGATCAGCCCACATTTTTGGATTTAGCAGACACATTACGCCCAGCTTAAAACAGCTCCGCTGTTAATAACTGCTTGTCCCAGATATATAGCTAAGACCTAAACTATCAGAAGGGACATAATCTAGGCAATTGATTTGTGCCCACGTGAAAACCAACTCCACCTAAAGCAGCTTGGCACGTTTCCCCACCGCTGCTTCAGGAACCTTGCATAAAAATGCATTTTTATGCAAGGTTCCTGCAAGGTAGGCATGCATGCATGCGCGTGACTAAATAAAATTTAACAATGTGTGCACTCAGTTCCTGAAAGTGCAACGGGAACCCAACATGAGGGTACTTTCTGACAGCTCTTCTAAGATGGACCAGAACAGGTCACCAAACATCTCTGTTCGTTTGCGTTTTTTTTTTTTTTTTCCCGGCTGGTTCAACAGGTACAAGGGAAGATTCGGGAACACTTTCGGCAGCGCAATCTCGGCAAGTGTCCACTTACCTCCTGGCACCTCAACCGTCTGTCCGTTGATAATATGCACATCACACTTCAAGATGTCCTGCTCATGAAAGTGTACATCACACACCATGGATTTCGCACAGAGTTCCTGGTCGGCACGAGGAATCGCTCTGTTCAACGCCGAACGAAGTGTCGCATTGCTGGGAGCACAGAAGAAGTGGCGCGCCAAATTGTCGACATTGTTCGATAGCCGCTTGTGCAGCCAGGAACGCAGCACGTCGGCATTGTTAGATAATATCCTTAACAAACGCTGCGAAGGCTACAGTTTCGCAGATGACATGCTTCCTGAAATCCGCCTTCAACAACCAAGCACGCAATACACCAACGTTGCACCGCCTGTTTCGTTCGGCCAGTCCGCGTAGCCGACTAGTGGGGAAGTGAAGCTGGGTGCGACGGCAGCACCATGAAGGCGCGGGTGGGTGCCGGTTGCGGGCAACGCCGCCGACTTTGACGACTGAATCTAGTCTGGTAACGTTGGTCAGGGGATCAGTATGTGTTCCTTCATTGTTCATGCGCGCACCCGCTGTTTCCTGTCACAGTATGAGCACCGATTAATAAGTGCACTGGCAGGCCTTCGCAGCTATTTCAAACATGGCTGTGGCGATTTGAGCCTTTTGAGGACAGTAAAGGGCATGTATTTGTTTTCTAGGACGTTTTCGCAGTCACTAGGGTGTCTGAAAAATTGGACGTTGGCCGTACGTTGTACGGACGTTGGTGCACTTTTAAAGAACTTCAGGCGGTCAAATTTAATCCCGAGCACTACACTGTGCAACATCTCTTACAGCCCCAGCGTTACTTTGGAACGTGAAACACCATGAATCAAGAGATTTATCTACTCCACTAACTTATTAAGGTCTATGGATTACTTGATTACTGGAGCTACGGAAGGCAGCGGCATCTCATAACCCACTGTGCAGTTTCAAGGTGTTACATCCATCACTTGAATCTTTTTAGTGGGTGCCGTTGCCTCAAGATCTTCTTAAGTAGTACAATGAAATTCCAGTAGTTCGAAATCTCTTAATTTGAATTGACAGATAATTTCAATTGCTCTTTAGTCCTGACAAAGTTCTATGTATGTAATTGAATGAAGAAAAACTCCCGCAAATTCAAACTGCAAAAACCATGCAACGGTTATTTCGCACAAAATCTCTCACTCCCTTGCACCACTTTTTGGACAAACCGGAGCCAAAGGCAAAGGTTTGATGTGTTGCTAGCTACCATAATGTCACGTGTCGTAAAAATGACGAGAAAAGACGCTTGAGAAGCCGAGACCGAACTGAAGCGTTTGCCCTAAAAACAAGGAAGGAGCCCCCAGTGCACGCTTGATCACATTACCGCGCACTTACCTGCCCCCTCATCACCCCACATCCTGTCTGGTGTGTTGCAGGCTGTGCTGCTGTGTCACGTGATCATGCCCAGAGATGCTGACCTCACCACGCCTCATGTATTGCGATCTTTCAAGATTCAGGTGTGTACTTTCGTGGACTCCTGCAATGTATTGGGGCCAGTTCTGTTGCATTCCTTTCATGATTATTTTGGAGGAGTTCGTGTTTGAAGTTTTCAGAAACTGTTGTACATGGCTGTGTGTATTACCTCAGCAACAACACATCCTGAAATCCAGCTGAGCTCGCCAAAAATGTTTTATTGTAACACTTTTTAAAATTTTTTGAGGGGTTTACAGGCTTTCATCCACAAAGAACACACTTATTTTATGAATGTTTGTTCAAAAGATTTAATTTTTAGGCTGGCGACTGCCCTCCAACTTGACAAGACTTCTTGCTTTTTTTCAACGTCGTTTTATGCGCCCAACATACACCTACATGCACACGAGAGAAAACCACTTCAAAGAACAAAGAATGCGGCTAGTTGGTAAATAATCTAGAGCTAAGGCGCCGTTAAAGTCAGAGAGTCAGTGTCGATGCAGGCTCACCCATTCGCAAACTGAGCTACTTTAGTTAGGTGAGGATAGATTTAATTTGATGCCTCACTGATGTTGAAGGTTTCAGCAGCGGCTTGCGAGGGCTGTCGAGGGAATCGGAGCCGTCGTGAAGCCTGCAACTCAACTCGTAGACCTTGTGGCAGAAACTTGACACTCGGGCCTGGTTACCTGACTGTCTCCATTGCCAAACTTCTTACTTCCTCTCTTATTCTGTTTGCTTCATGCCCACCTCTTCTTTTAGAGCGCAGCTTTTAGGCGCCTGTTCCTGCAGCGAGCGTCGACATCGGCGTTGTCAGAGGCGTTGACAAAGACGGTGTTAGCAAAGAGAGCGCAAGGAGGAAAGCGGAGGAGGAGGGTATGGCGAAAGCGGGAGAAGAAAAGTATAGTGCCGCACAAGACGGGCTTTGCGGCGATGATGGCTATGAGATGGCACCAGAGTAGCGCGCGATGTCTGTATGGAAACAAAGCGCTGCATGAGCGGAGGTCTGTCTGCGGCGGCTGCTGTGAATCGCGCCCACGCATCGCCCACACACTGCTTCTCGTGGTATCCCAATTAGCAAGACAGTCGCGCCACACTTCACTTTATTGCAGCGTGCCGCACGAGACAGATTGTCTGTGCCAGCGAATATACAGTTAACGCTGGATATAACGCACTTGACAAATTCCCGAAACACTTCGTTATAAAGAGGATTTCGTTATATGCAGGTTCGGCACGAAAATTCAAAACCAAAACGCTTACCGTATGTGCTATTGCTCAAGATTTACTACCAATACACTAAAGTTGTGATGAACAAAAAAGTCCCAGTTCCGCCCAAAAGGCGAAGCATCAATTGCGACAGCAAATTAGCAGACAGCTATACAAAGGACAGTACAGTCAAATCTCGTTAATATGTACCCTCTTAATGCGTAATTGCTAACACCTTGTGTTGGGCGCAGCATAGCCTTAGTCACTTTTGCGCCACTAAACCCCAATTAACTAACTAATGCGTAATTGCGGTTTAAACATAGTCGCGAAGATTCCCCCATCCAGCCCCCATTGAACCCCATGTATTGGCTGACCGCTTAAGCCGTAGTCGCTCATTGCCCACCAAATGGTTAGTGCGTACTATTTTTCTTGTTCTACACCCACAGGTACAAAATCGGCAAAATCTCATGTGCGCAGGCGTTCGATTCTCGAGTTGCGACGCCCGGACGACACTCGCCAGCGATAGTGAACTTACAACATGGCCACCATGACATATTTCCTGCTCGTACAGCTGTTGCCGATTGCCGCGCGCAAAAGCATGGCCTTCGAGATAAGTTCCCGGTAACACGGAGAAGCTGCCAGTAGGGGGTGCAAATTCGTTGTCGCCGTCGGAGTAGTAACTGCACAGAAGCACATGTTATTGCGAAGCGCATTTGTGCCGTCACCATGGACATTGCTTTGAGGTTCCGTGTAAAGTCCAAACATGGCAACATCGTCGCCGCGCGCCTCACGCTGTGTGTGCGCATGAAAGCTTGCGGGGGTCAGCTGACTCAATCTCATGCGGGGGGGGGGGGGGGGAGGGGTAAAGCGCGCTTTTGCGCTAGGCACGGCGGGGGAGGCGAGAAAGGGAGACGTTTACTTCGGCGGTGGCCGCCGTATCTTGAAAGCGGTCTGCGATGTGGAAAAAGTGTGCGCCTGCGCGGGCTTATCTTCATAGCGAACTGCAGACAAGGTCAATATCTTGCGTTTCTTCGTCTAAGCACTCATCCTTGGAATGTCACACCAGGTACTGGATGCGTGGACGCGTGTCGTTTCGCACGAGCGCGAGGCTTCGGAAACGAAGAGCGAGCGACACGATGGCGTCGTAGCGTTGTTTGCTGCTTAACTAAATTGGTAGACTAATGCCTAAGCACACGTACTACAGTACATGGTCGAAGCTACGGGAGCTAGGCTCGAAGTGCGTAGGAGGCGGCCATATATAGTGTCACCTAGTCTCAGGTTAGGGAAGTGAAGCGCAGAGACTTGCACAGTAACCAAAGAGTGGCGCTGTTAGCACGTTGAAAAAAAAAAAAAACTTGCTTTTCCTTCGGCAACATCAACAGGAAAAGGAGAGTGCCGGCTTGGCGGGCTAGGCCAGCTGCAGCAAGCGGCGGGATCAGGTTTGAATGAAGGGAGGGGGAAAGGTCATGCCCGCGGCGGCAAGATAGCCGGGTCGAGGGATGCAGGTCCGCCTCGTGCACCCACGCACATGTGCGCTCGCTCTCGCCTCGCAGTCGCCGTGAATTCGAGCGCGCCAAGCTCGACCGCCGCCGCTTCGCATTCCGTCGCAGGGGAAAAGGTGCTTCCGGTTGCTGCTCGCACAAAAATGACAAAATTTGGGCCGAAATCTCTAGGTTGTCGGCGGGGAAAGTTAGTTATTTCGAGGGGGTCTCCCGCTGCCACTTCGTTACGTAGAGGTCTCAAATACATGTGCTTCTATGGAGCAACGGCGGGGAATTAAAAAACTTTGTTATATCCAGGAATTCGTTATATGGAGGTTCATTATAAGCAGGTTCAACTGTATCACGAATTGAGAATCAAGAATAGAGCTGCGCTCCAATTTCGCATTAAGTAGTATCGTAATCGTTGGTGAAACTTTCTCTTCTTTTTTCCCCATCCTTGCCGTTCACACGCTTTGCACATGCACAACTGCCATTGTCATTCTCTTGACCTACCTACCAACCTACCCACCACCCACCTTACGCCATGCGACCCAATGGTTCTCTAAACTGAGCCTCTGCGTATGTCCTCGGGGTCATGGTAGTTCCATCGTCATCATACAGTCATAATCAATCCATTCTAGTCATGTCGTTCTCGTAACATTGTTGTATCCTCGTCGTCGTTTCGGAAACGTCATAAGAATTGTTATCATACCCTCATCGCCATACCGCCTTTGCAGTTCTATCGACGTAATTCCGTCATAATCATGCTGTCTCGAATTCACTATGCCTTCGCTATAGTATATTGCCGCAAGAATATTTAGAAAGTGTTGTATGGCCGTTCATATCACACTTTAAAGCACGAGCATTGTGATCAACGGATGTACTTTTCTCTATCTTCCTCCCTAAATGTAAGCAGTCATTGTGCCATTCCCGGTGGCTGTTGCCAGCCTGATCCCTCCCTATTTTCCTAACTGTTCATTGTATATGTTTATTTTCATACCAAATATTCTAATAATAATCTGTGCGTGTTTGGCTAGCAATGAAATGAAATGTTAATTCGACCTAGCTCCGTATAGGCTCATAGGCTAATGGGTCGAACAGAACCGGGCCGGGCCGGAAACATTCGGGCTCGGGCTGGGCTCGGGCTGAGCTCAGGCCTGAAAAATCGGCCTGTGCAGGCTTGGTGCACTGAACTCAGGCAGGATGTCGATTAACCCGTAAGAAAGAACACCTTTTTGTCATTTAGAATGTCAGCTAACTTCCTTCGAAATCGAAGCGTCTGGCAATTGTAATGTGTAGCAGGGCACTGCAAAAGTAACGATACTGTCTGGTCAGTGCAGGTTCGCTGTAGCTTCGTAATAAGAGTCTGTATGTGAACACAACCTTTGCCATGCTTTGTCCTTTTTTTTTTTTTACTACTATTCATGTGGTGTGTTCCTTGGTACTAGCTTAGAAGCAGGGCTGGATGAGGCTAATATCGTGATGACACTTTTTATTTTTTTTGCACATTTTGCAGGAGCTCTTGGTTCGCCGGTGGATTGTATCGGAAGAAAGGGAGAAACGGGACGACGCATCCTGAATGGCACCGCTCAAGTGCACGGCTGCATGGCTGCGTCTTGTATTATAATTTGCTGTACATAAAGCTTGACAATTATTAAACGTTGTATATAAAGCACTTCCTGTACTTCTTTCTTAAGAGGATGTTGAGGATGTTCAGTGACTCGTAATTTTTTTCACCAATATGTGAAGATTCATTGGGGAGGGAAGGGAGCTCAGGGAATGCCATAATATGTGATATCCATTACTGTACAGTTGAAACTTGATTTAATGAAGTGACGATCATGCTCAAATTATTTCATTAAATCGGAAAGTTCGTAAAATCGAAAAAGGGATTTTTCGGTCCTTCGAAATCTAAAATTGTAACGTAGTGACACCCAAAAACTACTGTGGCATTGTATTTGCCGCTAACCCACGCCTGCGCATGGGAAAAGTCCGCGAGGGCGGCCCGAATTTCTTGTGCGCTGGGCGATGTGCGATGCAGGCCTGGTAGACGGTCACGTGAAGCTATGACAGGCTGTCGATATGCAAAGACCGTGACTGGGCGCCGAGATGATTAACCCGATGGCGTTAGAGCGCACGCTCAAAGAAACACCCGTCTGTGTCAAAATTAGAAATAAATCACCGCATTTTTTACTTGTTTATTTCAGCAAAAACTTTGTTAAATCGGGTTTGGTGGCCATTAGTTTCGTTAATTCGGGCTGAGAGAGAGAAACTTGCTTTAATGTGATGCTTGAGATGTTCGGGTTGATGACAACATGGAACCCTATGGGTGCCTGCCAGATGGAAATTTCTTCCGTTAGATCGGCAACTTCATAAAATTAGGTTTTGTTGGATCAAGTTTTAGCTGTATCGCTAATTTATAGTCCCGTAAACAGGTTGTAAATTTATAGCCATCACTTGTATGGAGATGTTTGTACAGAAACATATAGACACGTCATTTCTTTCATATGAGAAGTCAAGCAATGGTGAAACAACTGCAAGTGATCACTCATATTGTCTTTGTGCTTTTAAGGTTTTCTTTTGTGCTTCAGTGCATAAAACGACATTTTGTTAAAGTAACTCCAACGCCAATGCATTTCTCCACAAAGTTCGGGAATTAATATCTTGAAACTGGTGTCATCCTGAGAATTCGTTCCTAGTAGATCCGCTTTGCGAACTCCACGGCTAGACTTCTTGAATTGCAATATGGGCCGTAAGGTAATTAGTTCAAAACTTAATTAGTGAATTTTCATTAATTGGTCAATTATGCATTTAAATTTTTTGTGCAAGTAATGTCCGCCTCTTCGAGTAGACCAGCTCATGAACTATAATTGTGCTATCAGCCACAGGCAACCTTTAAAAAAGTCACAGGCCTACGCAGCACAGTCACAGCGCAAGCTGGTGGAGTGGCTCAAGAGTTGGACACCATGCACAACAGGGTCTTCGCAGCAGTCTGTTCGCCTTGTTTTGACGAGAACGATCTGAACTGTCTGCCCAGCGTCGACGGCAAGCTGCGGCTTGTAATGCTCTCTGCACAACTCGATGCTAAGGACTTGAGACAAAGGCAGCTTCTTCCAAGAAAGGAGTCCAACAAGCTCCTTTTATTGCTCTCTTTTGTACATGACAATTGCTCTGTCAAGTAAAAAAAGGCACCATCATTTGTGAATTGTGCGAATCCAGCTGAAAGCTTCACTTTCCTATGGCATTCCACTAGCTTTGCTATATCCACTGTATGCAACAACTTTCCTCATTCAAAGCACCCAGGGCAGAAATTAAGGTATTTTGTTGAACTAGAAAGTTTCCAGAAATTTCAAGGTTTTTTTACCGCTTTTCTCTTTCTGAACATGCTCTGAAGCTGTGGGGACAGATTCCTCCTTGCAGTAATTGAGTTCAAATAATCAGTCATTGGGAGCCTGGCAATATTTTGCTGCCTTGCTTTGAGCGAAGTGCTGCAAATATTTTCCCACATTTTGCATGATGCATAACTGCCAATCCTTGAACTTTACAAGATCTTTGAAAATCCCTGGTGGGAATGGGTGAATAGCAGGCAGTTTTAAAAAGCTTACCATGAGCACATACCTTTTGTGGAATACATACGTACATTATTAAGGATGAGTCTCCTTCATGCATGGTGCTCAAGCAGCAGCCATCTTGGAACAGCAGAGGCTGACAAGCAACATACATGTTTGCATATCACTGCCTTTTTCAATGGCTTTGCCGTTGCCAATTTTGTCTGAATCAGGAACTTCTCTGAATAAACCTGCTGGAAGCAAGTACCTATCTATAGTGTCCTTTCACCATTGGAAGAAGAGTGGTTGGAAAATGACACGAGCTATGCTCCTTGTTTGCAGTACTAAATATGCGTTCGCATTCGGCATTACTGCGAGGAAGTGACACGGTGGTCCCCAGGATTATCACTGCACTCCTGGAGAATTTCAATCCGTCCACACCGAGAATGTTTCCTACTTGTGCCCACTGTACATCACAACTAGGAACGGGAGTCTGTTACAACAGACTCCCATTCAGCATAGCTTCAGCGCCGGCTATCTTTCAAAGGAAGATGGATGCGATACTTAGCGGGTCACCGGGCATCCAAGCCTACCTTGACAACGTGCTAGTGTCAGAGCGTAGCGGTGACAGCGGAGGGAGGCTTAAGGAAGTATTAGACCGATTCCGAGACCACGGCGTGAAACTTAGGCTTGACAAATGCAAGTTCAGACAACCGTCAGTTACGTATCTTGGGCATCGAATAGATCGTGAAGGATTGCATCCCATTGAGAAGAACGTAGATGCTATCATGCAAGCACCACGACCCCGTAATGTCACGGAGTTGCCGTCATTCTTGGGCATGATCACGTATTATGCACGATTCTTGCCAAATATGTCCTCGTTTCTCTCTCCGTTGTACCGGCTAATGGAAAAGAAAAGCGCGCTGGGAGTGGCTGCCACCGCATCAGGCTGCATTCGAAAAAGGCAAGGAAAGCCTGAAGAACGCACAACAGTTGGTCCATTTCGACCCCAACAAAGCTGAAGTTAGAATGCGACGCATCTCCCTACGGAGTAGGAGCAGTGCTGTTTCATTCAGAAGGAAATGAGCATAGGCCAATTGGATTCCGCTCCAGAACGCTAACGAAGGCGGAACAGAATTATTCGCAGTTGGAGAGAGAAACATTGGCACTTATTTTTGGCGTATCTCGTTTCCGGGATTATCTTCTAGGTCGGCAGTTCACCCTGGTCACCGACCATCAACCCCTGCTCGGGCTACTGAGGCCTGATCGCCAGACACCAACGATGGCGGCAGCTCGCATTCAACGGTGGGCACTATTCCTGGGCGGCTACCAGTACAAGCTGCAGTACGTGCCTGGGAAGCAACTGCTGCAACAGCAGATGCCCTCAGCAGACTTCCAGTAGAGGCGACTAGGCCAACTTTGGATGGTGACCCACCCGAGTACGTCTTGTCATTGGAGGCCTTGGATGAAGGTATTGTAACGACCCATGAATTACAAGAGCTAACCGCCAAGGACCCAGTGTTAGTCCGTGTCGCACGCTATATATTGCATGGGTGGCCGCGAACGGCTAAAGGAATGGAGAAGTCGCTGCTGCCGTTCTTCGACCGCAAGTTGGAGCTGTCGTGGGCCCACAAGCTAGTCTACTGGGGAAGTCGGGTTGTGATACCGTCTGCGGCACAAAAAAGGATGTTACAGCTGCTACATGAAACGCACCAGGGCTCATTGGCCATGAAATCGGTCACACGGTCGTTATTCTGGTGGCCGGGTGTTGACAGGGACATAGAGGACGTGTCGGCACAGTGTGAAAACTGCATGCAGAATCTACCCATGCCGGCAGCAGCCCCGCCAGTAAGTTGGCCCAAGACATGACAAGTGGTCTCGGATCCACATTTATTTTGCAGGGCCAATAGCAGGCCAGATGATACTTGCGGCGGTTGATGCGCATAGTAAATGGATTGAAGCGGTTCCCATGAGGCACGCGAACACAGCTTGTACTGTTCGCTGTTTACAAAGCATGTTTTGTCGGTTCGGAGTACCGCACACAATCGTGACTGATAATGGCACTCAATTCAAAAGTCAGGAGTTCGCCACGTTCGTAACAAGGAATAATATTGTGCATCTGCGCACAGCGCCATTCCACCCACAGTCGAACGGAGCTGCCGAAAGAGCGGTTCGAACCATGAAGGATGGGTTGCGCAAGATGACACAAGGGGCGCTGGAAGATAACCTCATGCGACTGTTGTTCAATTACAGGCGAACCCCCCAAAGGAGGAAGTCTCCTGCGGAGTTGCTCCTGGCCTACCAACTACGTTCGCACCTGGACACGTGTTTGCCGCCCAGGGCCACAGGTTCAGCAACAGGTACGGACGACTGGGCTGTCTCGACAGGCAGCAGAGTGTATGTGCGGAATTATGGCACCGGCTCAAAGTGGGCGCCAGGGCACGTGCAGTCTACGTCTGGAGCCAGGATGGTAAAGGTGGAAACTCCAGCCGGAGTAGTGTGGCGCCATGTCGACCAAGTCCGCCACCGTCATGAAGGTACAACTGCAGGGAATGGTTATTACACCATTGCAAGCGAACAGTTGGACGGGCGACTTGACACAACTGGCACTGCCTCTTCGACTCGCGTGACAAGCACGGTCCAGGCAGCACCAAAGCATCGCGCGGTAGACGTGGAAACGACCGCGGCTGAACAGCCACCGACGGGCCACATTGACGAACCAACTCGAACGACGCAGCAAGTTCCTGACGTCGACGCGACCGAGGAAACGACTGACCCTGCAGAGCTTCCACTACGGCGATCGACAAGAACTCGAAAGCCGATACAGCGGTTCTAAATTAAGTGGGAAGGAATGTTATATTGTCTGTGTTGACGTTGCTGTGGACCAGCCAAGCCAGCTGTGCGCGCGCACGCTTTTTGCACCCTCTCGTTCCTGTATCCCTTTCCACCCCCCGGCTCCTGTGCCGAGTTATCGTCTGCGTTCCCTTTCCTAAACCCTTTCACCACTGAAATATATATATTGCAGCGGTGCCTTCAATAAATGTTGTTCCACCACCAGCTAGCGTCTCATTGTGCTGTTGCCTGTCGCAGCCGGTTACTACAGTTCAATGTGTTCAATGAAAGTTTGAGTTTGCAAGTTGACAAAACACAAGTCCAAATCAAGTTTCTTAAATCTTTACTCAACATTCGTGAAATTGTAGAGCCAGCCTAAATTCAAGAACTTTACGGAAAATTCGTTAGAGTTGGCAGGCATGATGACGTGCTCTGTCACATTTACTATTGTACCTTGTGTTTCTGCCTCCTCAGCAAGATTGGCTCATACTATTGCATCGGACAGCATGGTTGTAGAAAGTTCATTCATTGACACTGCTTCTGCTGGTTGTTCTAAATGTCCATGGATGCATGAAAAGTAGGTGCCCAGTGCAGGCTGTGCCACTCAATTCGAATGCTGACAGTGCCGTTGTCATGACTATCTGGTTGCGTTTTACAGCATAGCTGTTAGCAAATATTTCCAACAATTTTGGCGAGGTGGGGGCTGACGGCATGCGGTGACATGGTCGGTATCAAATGTTAATTGAAGGGCTGACAACGCAGCCTGCATCGGATCCCCAAAGTAGTCTTGTGACCAAGGCATTGATGAGAAGGTGCAAGCAGATGGCATCGGTTAAAGCGCTGTTATAGTACTCTGGGGTTCCTGGCGCTGGCGACATCACCCACACAGCCAGCAAATGGGCTTACATCGCAGTCCTGAAGTGTCTTGTATGCACAGGGTGGCAGAATGCACATGCCAGCATCAGCAGAGCCGATTCAGATTACAGGAGTGTGCATTGGTTATAAGTGGGGCTATGGAAGTGCTGAGCTTGGGTGTAGCGAAGCGGTTGAAACAACTTGGGAATGTGCTGGGTATAGCTAAGCGCTTGCAAAGTCTTTTGTCGTTTTCGAGCAATGGCAGGAGACCCACAAGACTTGAGAAGTGTGTGACAACTACTTTACACAGTTTCACTGTCTTTGACTTACGAGTTGCTCGAATGGGCATACATCTGTGAAAGGCTCTTAATCTAGTGGGATAATATTCATGAAATAGTTTAAATCAAGCATTTTCTTGCCAGCAATCGATCACGACTATAGGACAGCATCAGGGGGTATAGATATTATTCCCTTGGTGTTTGATGGCAAGCATATTTGACAAGATTGCTACTGAACAGTCCTGCTAAAGTTCAGGATGGGCTACATCGAGCCAAAATGACGAGTGTCCTGAAATAACCTGCCGAGGAAGATTGGCGCCTACACTTTGCATTTCACATGCTGCCTTTACAATTTCCTATTGAGATAGCAATTATATGAATGCTTTAGGCACATTCACGGCCTCAACACCGCTGCTGTTGATGCTTTGCCTTTGGGCAAAACTGCCAAATTTTTTTCTGGTTTGTTTACAGGCTTGGTCAGTCTTTCATTCATCAAAACGAGCATAGTAACCGCACACTAAATGCATAATTTTATTTTATTTTTACATTCTGTGGCATAATATGTGTGTAGTCTTCCAGCTCCATCTGCTTCAGAACAGTTTTTGATGTTGTCACATCATCTACATTGTGTATACTAGTCCCGCATACAGAATGATTCAGTTCAACAAAGGATACAACTTTAGCGCCTGTACACATTCTCAGAGTGACGTGCTTACGGTGAAGTCGCTGTGTCACCACGCACTGAGGGAATGAAACTGGCAGTGATGTCCGTTTTATGATGAAATACTACTAGCACATAAATCAAAGGTTGGAAGACGAGACACTTTTCTTTAGTTGTCGTTTTCTTTTGTGTGCTGTTATTATAAAACAGCATCAATCCACTTCTCACCGGGTTGGCCAAGTAGCTTTGGTGTTCCTACTGCTAAACACACGGTTGTGGATTTGATTCCATACTTTGACGGGGACTGAATGCAGCAGTACATGCATACAGAGCTTTGGGTGCTTGTTAACGAACCCTGGCAATCGGTCATAATGGAGCCTTCCAGTATGTCGCCTCTTGTAGTCCCTGCATCGCTTTGGGACGCTAAAAGCCGCCAATCAATCATTTCCTAATTCACCACTAACATTCTGTGGTACAAAGTCTTTATTTTTAGTCTTTATTTCGCTTATACAAAAAGATGAGATGCTGAGCAGACGCACACATAACACACTGAAAAAAAAGGGGGGGGGGGGGGGGGAATAGGCGAAGCAACAGAACATGATACAAGACAAGTGTTGATGTGAGGGAAAAAAAAAAGAAAGCTTTATACATTTCCTACTCTTTCTGATGAGCAATGAATGAGGGCAGTGGTGAGCGCTCGCTACAGCTGCACGACTTGTCCACCATACAGTGACAACTTGCGAGATCCGTTTAAAAACCTTGCCACTCGACTTGTGTGGCAAGTTGGCACATGCAGAACAATGTAGTGGTGATGTACGAAACAAACCGACAAAAAAGAAATACAAACTGCACAAAACATGTGGCTACAAGTTTGAAGGATCAAACGACATGCACAGTGGCTATTTGCTTCTATGCGCGAACCTTTGGCAGTGTGGCTGGCTTGTGATGCCGTGCGCTTGCGCTCACAGACGCACGGCATCTATGACTTACACTTCTCAGACATCCATCCGGTGCAACGCTGCTGGATGCTTGCTACATCTCTGCAATGCTTGCAGTCCTCAGTGGAAATAAAAGACATTCACTAACAGAACGATACACAAAAGAGTAAATGTACAGTACTTAGTTCACAAGTAAGACTCAGTACTGACATTGCACCAAGAAAGAAAAAAAAAAAAGAAATTAACATCTCAAAAGGAGCAATGCAGAATCATCATGTACAGACCTCACAACTTAGTATTGCTGATAATGTGCAGGCGAGGATACAGCTGTGGGAGGTGGCTGGTTCAAAACCCACCACCAACACCCACCAGCTTACTTTAAAGGGGCCCTGAAGCACTTTATATCGAAATCAAGAAGTGCATTTGAAGTTAGACTATTTAAGAAATACTTTCCCACAAAAAGCTATATTGCCGCAGCCGAAATACTTTGCTGAAATACTCTGCCGTAGTTGCATGCAAGTGTGCACGATAGTGCACGACGGTGCTTGAGTGCATGCTCGCGCTCATATGCTCCAGTCTGACTGTGCTACGTGGTGCAGACCGGCTTTGTCCTTCACCAGCTTGACCGACGAATAGTAGCCACATCCAACTTTCGCACTTGCGAAAGTTGGATGTGCGTGTGGTCTGACCTTAAGTTTCGCTTGGTTCGAGGCTAGTTTCGTGTTCAAAACTAGTCGAAATTAGCGAGACCCAACAGCTATGACACTGATAAGCAGGGTGACCAAAATTTAATTTGGCGTGAGCAGACGATAGTCAGTTTATTCCAGAAGTACGTAGTTATTACCTAAATTCGAAAGCAGATTTTCACTTACTTCAGGCTGTCTATTAAACTGCGTCAATAAATATACACAGTAGCAGTAGGAAGAAGTGCATGGACCCAAACACCCTTCTTGATTGATGTCAGCTATTCGCCAATAGCAGCTACGTACGGGAATATGCTATATTACGAAATAAAGCGTCCAGAAAAGAGTGAAGAGCAGGCTTCTGTTGAAAAGATAGCGTTTGAGAAAAAGGCGACATTGGGCTCTGCTTGCGAGCTCCACACACCGCGCACGACTGCAAAATTTGGCCGAGATTGCTCACAGCAGCATATACTATCCGCGGAATGCATTTTTTCACCAAGCCCGAGGGGTGGTTCAGGGCCCCTTTAGGACGAGTACAGGAGTACCCCAATGCCGTGCTCTGTTCTCGCAAAGGCATCAACGCCGGACGGGAGTCCTGCCACGCCCCGTTTCAAAATGCGCCCCATCCCGCAAGGGTGGTTCTCCGTCTGCTCGTCCATGTGTGTTTGTCCCATCTGTGTCCACCACTCAAATGCGCACATGCCTTACTGTAGCATTATGCCCATCCATGTTGCTTGCAGGCTACCTCAAAGCTCAGAAACCTTTTGCGTCTTATGGTAGAAAGACTGGAGCTTCCACCAGAAACCTGCCAGTAAAATAGGTACAAACCCAATACTGGTCAAGTGCTTGGCCATTGCGGGACCACTGCGCTTTGAAACGAGATGAGGCGTCTTTCCCTCTCAGGTGCTATAGGAATGCCATATGAGAAACTGCCACTATGGAAGTGGCCCCCAGACCCACTCTTTCAGAGTTGTTTGTGCCCGCGGGGTTTCGATGGAAGTTTGCATGGTGCAGGCTCAATTGCACCCCTGAAGAAGCCGTGTTTCCGGCCGGGGAACGCCCGCGTCTTTTAACTGGTGGGTGACCAGCAGCAGCAAGTTTCGAGCCCTTTCCCGCAGTAGAGGCAAACACAACCAAGAGGCCATGGCTGCACACACGTGCATGTGCAGGCAGCCTGGGGCTAAGAATTTCCCACGTGGCATCCCTGCAGCACCTGAGAAATGCTGTAGGCCTTTTCGTAATATGCTTGTGCTGACTGATGTGCACTAGCTGATAATGGGCACTGATTTTATGCATTCAGCAGTATCCTACATTGTCATGACAGTAATAACATCTTCTACAGACAGCATAACAAGCTGCCTGAGCACTTACTTAATGGCTTAAGGAGTTGGCCAGAAGAAATCATTACATTACATTTACCTCAACTCACAGGAACTGGTTTGCACTCATATTAAATTTTTTTTTTCCACTCTCCTTTGCCGACTCGGTCCACCAACATTATTTACAATGCCAGTGAAGAGCTCAGCTACCTATGGTTTGTCATCTCTCGTAACGAACAATGTGGAAAAAAAATTGCGCCTACACAAGTGGCGAGATCAGTTCTTCTTGGCATACTCGGGGAACACGTCAAATTCCCCCCAAGTGGCACACGGCTCGTGCTGGGATGCCCGGCTGCGCACGTTAGCGCTGATGTAGTTGACGAACGGGCTCTCCTTCAGGGGCTGCGAGCCGAGGGAGGGCGTGCCTGCATGCACGAAGCTGTGGAAGAGCTTCTGCAGGTTGTGCTCAAACTGTAGGTCGTTGCGGTGCATCTCCGACGAGCCCGCAGCAGACGACATCTTGCCAAAGATGGCTGCCACGTCCAGCCCATGCTGTGCGAGCCTGGTCGGCTCGGCATTTGTGGAGAAGGAGAGCGACACGTTTGGCGAGTAGTCAACAATGTAGAAGTGTGCAGATCTCGCTCCTTCGGTGGCATTGATAAAGTCGCCAGTCAGTAGCTCCAGTGGGCAGGTCACACGAACATCTGAGATCTGCGGATCATAGACAAAGGACAGTTGTCCACTCCACAAGCTGCGTACAAATGGCATGTTCACTTGCTATGCACCAAGGTGCATTGTATTTAGTAGGTGTTATTTAATCAGGCGTGGGAATGCCTATAGTCATATTGCACCAATTTTTGGTGCATATAAAGTTTCATTCTGGAGCAGATTGGAGCAGGAAATCTGATTTTGGAGCAGTCCAGAGCACATATATATCCTATAATTGGAGCAGCCTGAAATATGCAAATTTTAATTTAGAGCATGGGTTCTTAAAGTGGGTTCCGCAGGCCCCCCTGCTCGGGGTTCCGCGAACCACTGATAAATTTTCCGTGGTGCCACGCTCGCCAATTAAGTGGCTCAAACGGCAAACAAGAGGTGTGCTCAATCCACAGAACTCCCATTACCCATGCCCGAGTGTCAAAAGCACATCACAGCGTGTAACGGCAGTGCGTGAACTGCGCAATAAATCCGCAAGCAGTTTGTAGCCACCCAACCTTCGAAAACGGGCAGCCCGCCTAAGCTTTCGCACTTGCATCTCGGATGCTGTAACTTACCAACATGCGCATTTCTCTCCCGTTTGTAGATAGGGTAGGTGCCGATAACGTGCGCACTGACGTATACGTCGGAGGAATAATAGAAAAAAAAAGCGCGCCCCGCAAAAGAGTTAAACGGCGCTAGCGTCCAAAAACGAAGCGGCGCAGTCCGCATTGCCACGGTCCTCAGCGGCAATCGTACGCGATACGTGACTGACAGCAACGCCGGAATGCTTTGTGCTTATTTGTGCCCTCAAAGCCCTTATTGTTGCGTTAATCGCCGCGCGTAACACCGCGTTGGCGGCTAGCCGCGTGCTTCCATAAGTGCGTAGTCGCCATCTGTGATCACGTCGACAGCCACCACAGTTTCGTCCGCAGCGGTTGCGGCAAACAGTAGTTTCGTTTTGACTCGGTGCGTGCGTTGGCTGCGTGCCTTCATAACTGCGTATTCGCCATCCATGATCGCGTCGATAGCGACTGCGGATTCGTCCATACTTGTTGCAGCAAATGGTAGTTTCGTTTTGACTTGGTGCGTGCGTCGACCGCCTGCCATCTGAACCGCAAGGTCGCCGTCCATGATCCCGTCGATAACAGCGGCGGTTTCGTCAGCAGCGGTTGCGGCAAGCAGTAGTTGCGCTTTGACTCAGTCCAAAAATGTCAAAGATTAAGAGCACCGGCTACATCGCGATGGACGGACGATTTGTTGGCGACCAGCTCTCTAGCGAAAAAATAACCGGATGTGCGCGCGGTAGTGAAAAGCGTGTCTGCAGATAACACGCGCGCCGTAGCCGCGCTGCGAAGGATGTTGCGAGGCCTTCGCCGCTGCGAGCCCCCTCCTTAATCAGTCATGAGATGACAAGAATTTCAGCTTCCTCACTGCTTTTGTGCAAAATAGAAACAAGATTTGTTGATGCATTCAGTAAATAAAAGCGTGTTGAAGTAGTAAGCATTCATTTATTGTTTTCTTGATACTCTGGATAATTCGATATAAGTTTAATTAGGTCATTTTAATTCGGTTAATTCGGGGGCAAGGGGGGGGGGGACTTCCTTGGCGCTTCATGGAGCTTAGCAGGGTGCCCCAGAACGAACATGCTTGAGAACCCCTGATTTAGAGCATTATTATAAATGAGTGAGGTAACCTTGCATTCTGGAGCATTAAAGTTGAAGAGCAGCCAAAAGGCATTTTTTATACATTTTTTGTATTAGGTGCTGGTGAAGTGACTGGAGGCGTTTTTAACAGAAGTTGTGAAGAAAGGTTAGTGAACAGTCACAGTGGTTTACTCAAATACATTTATAGGTAATGTGACAGCACCAATGAGCCCAAACTAAGATTCTGTACGTGACTGACTTTGTTTTGCCACTCACTAGAAACACTTAGACATCTGGAGTTCACATTGAGTGATTGGTTGTAAGCCCCCCAAATAAGCTAAAAGGGGTGACATTTCTCCTCTTTTAGCCTCTTCCTTTCCAAATCCCTTCATCACACGCGCATTCCCTCTTCATTCGCCCTCTTGGTTTAAACTTTCTGATTGCGGCAAACGTGCTACACAGCAATGTGATCGACACAATACCCTATCAGGATTCGCGAACACCGCGATTGTGGGGCTGTGCACCATGGTCAACAGCAACTGTCATGGTGCCCTCACATGTCAAAACAAAAAAGCAACAAAACAAGAGGTGCGGTCAACATCGCGTGGATGCTCAGACGTGTTTCCGCAGAAACGGCACCAGCACAACTATGTGATTCCCTTCCACCAACAGGGAGACGTGTATAATCCCCAGACTGCCTCGCCAGCTTTTATTCTTCTTTCTATATCTTTTCACCTCAGTGTTCTTCAAATACAGTGATAAAGTGCTGTCTGATAGTGATGACGATTGGTATTAGGTTAAATAAATTGGTTTCGCCTTTTTCTTATTGCCAGAATCGGAGGCATGCTACACTTCCCTTGCTAAAATATTGGGTAGGCGCGTTCCATTTTTACTTTGTTTAGCAGCTTTAATATCATTTCTATGTTAGTTTTGTACTTCGAACCCATAAAATCTGGGTGCACATTCGATTCAGGGGCATTTTAGATAAGGAACAAATACTGCTGATAAATAAGCGGTGTGTTTCGCCGTTCTTTCTACTCCTTTAATTCGATCCGCCAGATAATTTGACCCATTTCACTGGTCCCATCAGGGTTGATTTAAAGAAAGTCGATTGTATAGTAAAGCCTCGTAATTCGGACTTCACAGGACCGATGAAAATGTCCGAATTAACTGAATGTGGAATCATACCAAGAAAACAATAAACAAATGCTTACTACATCAATTCCTGTTTCTCTTTTGCACAAAAGCAGCGTTCTCTGTTTCTCTTTTGCACAAAAGCAGCGTTCTCGTCATCTCATGTCTGATTAGCGATCGCAGCGGTGAAGGCCTCGCGACTTTCTTCGCAGCGCAGCCGCGGCACGCGTCTTCATCTGCAACACACTTTTCAGTACCACATGTATATCCAGATTATTTTTTGGCCAGTGAGCTGGTCGCTAATAGATCATCTGTCCATCGCAATGTAGCCTGTGCTCTTCATCCTCGATAGCTTTGTACTGATCAAATTGACACAACTGTTTGCCGCAACCATTGCGGCTGAAACTACAGCCGCTATCAAAGTGATCATGGACTGCGACCTAGCAGTTATGAAGGTACGTGACCGACACGCGCACCGAGTCAAAACGAACCAGTATACTGTTTGCTGCTACTGGTATGGACGAAACTGTGGTGGCTATAGATGTGATCACGGATGGCGACTAGTCAGTTATGAAGGCACGCAGCCAACACAGTGTTAAGCACAGCGATAAACGCAAAAATAAAGGCTTTAAAGGCACAAACTGGCACTAAGCGTTGTGGTGTTGCTGTCATTCACCTATGATTACCGCTGACAACTATGGTGACGCACACTCTGCCGCTTCGTTTTGTTTGAACACTATCATCATTCTTGCTCTTTTGCGGAGCAGAATTTGCAGTGCTCTGCGCTCGCCGAGTTGTCCAAATTACCCGATGTGTGGCCAAATAACTCCGAATTAACGAGTTTGATTGCATTATTTGCATACACTTGCCGGGACCAGAGGATGAGTCCGAATTATCTGATTTTCCAGATTAACGAAGGTCGAATTAACGATGTTTTACTGTGCTACCTTATGTGAAATTAGCGACAAGAATAAGGCAGAACGACAGACAACTTTAAGTCGTCTGCCATTTTATAACACTTAAGCTGGCACACAGCAATTAACTGCCTGCACAATCGTTGCCAGCTTGTTTCTCAGGCACAGGAAGCTGTATCACTCACGCATTCCAACTTCATGCTTCACTCACCATTGTGTGCAGCTGCTCAGCTGGCATCGTGTCGTTGCGCACGTACATCTGCAGCACTTTTTCGGCCAGCTTGGGGTCAATGCCTCCCAGCCGGTCCCTGACGTAAGAGCTCAGCTCTGTGCTGTCCACTTGGTCGGCCAGGGGGAGCCCCCGCCGAGAGGAGAACTCCTGCAGGTTGGAACCTGCGCAAGCAAGAGAAGGGCCAATGCCGCATGTGCTGCATTTTATTGCGATAGCAATTATATGGACACTCCAAAGCAGATTTCTGCCATCGGCGTCGCCGTCGCCGTGAGGTTCCATATGACGTCAATGGAGATGAAATCGTCGCCGCGCGCCGCTGAACGCTGTATGTGCGAGTGAAAGGGCGCGAGGGACGCGCTCTTTCACGGGGAGTGAACCCACGGCGGAGAACAAACGCGCGTTCTGCGCCGTGCTTCCTTAAGGACTGCAGAAGTAGGCGTCTCTTTCCTCCTTTACAATCACCATATATGTAGAGCAAACGCGCCTTCTTCCGACGCGCGAAAGGCCGGAGGGGGGGGGGGGGGGAGGAAAGGGAGGTGACGTTTAGCTGCGGCACCCAGTGCCTATTTATATCAGAGGCTCCGGCAACAGTCAGCAACGCCGCACGCACTTTGTGTGAACGCTGGCAAAACGCCGACAGCGTCGACATTAGTTCTGCGTGTTGCCGGTGCTGCTGCATGTCTAAGTTTATACAGCTGATCAAGCTATTAGCATTACTCCGTATAGCTCGCTACAAATTTGCTATCGCAATTGATGCTTCACCTTTCAGGTGAAACTGCGACCACTTTTTGCAAGCATAGAATGCCACCTTGTCATCTGCTAGCCTACTGTTCCATCTGCCGCAAAGAATACACACAAATCCGAGAATCCCCAGAGTTTGAAATATTACAGTGTAGACCGCTTATAATGTAAGTCGCCGGATTCGCGAATATCTGCACTATAAGCGGTACCGCACTACTATAACGAAAACAACAATTTTCAAGCCCTGCACGTATGCAAAACATGTAGACCAAGCATGTAGACACGCTTTGTACAATCGCGATGTAGCCGGTGCTCTTCAAGCTCGACAGCTTTGCACCGAGTCAAAACGAAACAACTGTTTGCCGCAACCGCTGTGGAAAAAACCATGACCGCTATCGACGTGATTATGAACGGCGACTTTGCGGTGCTGAAGGCACGTGCCCGACGCACGCACCGAGTCTAGACGAATGAACTACTATTCGCTGCAACGGGGGGGGGGGGGGGGGGGGGGCAGTTGAAACCGCGGTCGCTATCTATGCGATCATCGATAGCAACTACGCAGTTTTTTAGGCACGCGGCCGACGCGCGTACCGAGTAAAATCGAAACTACTGTTCGCCACAACCGCTACAGTAAAAACCGCGGCCGCTATCGACGCAATCGTGGATGACAACTACGAAGTTACGAAATCCCGCGGCCAACGCGGTGTTATGCGCGGCGGTAAACGCAAGAATACAGGCTTCAAAGACACAAATAGGCTCGAAGCGTTCCAGTGTTGCTGTCATCTACGTACAATTTCAACTGATGGCTGTGGCGATGCGACTTCGCCGCTTCGTTTGGGTTGGGCGCTAACGCCGTTCTTGCTCTTCTCAGTGCTGCCATTGACGAACTGAGATTTGGAGCAATTTTTGGAGCAGCAAAATCTTAATTTTGGAGCAGTTTGGAGCATCCAGATACAGATTTCGGAGCACTTTGGAGCTAATAGTAATAAATGCCAGATGCTGGACACGTCCTAACTATTTCAAACACTTAAAATTGACAAGCGTTATTCCAGAAAGTGTATGCTTGCTGTAAAACAATGTTGCTCTGCCTCTAAATACATGAGTTTCCCTTTAATTTAAACGAAGACAACAAACCTGTTCATACAGTGTTCTGTATTTAGTTTATTTCAAGTTTAGTGACGCTGCTCAGATGTTGCCTTTTACATCGTATGATTTTTTCATTGACAGCTGACACTTTGTTATGTTTTCAGCAAGGCTCTAGCATCAGTCAGAAACACCTGGCCAGCCTTGATGAGCCCCTCGTAACGCTCAGTCATTGCTTCACACGACAGCACGTACTTTTCAACGGCCTGTTTTTCCTCGTAAAGCTGAAGCTTCTGTTCGGCAACTGGTCGATTCACAACTGGCGTCGACCGATAATTTCGACACCTGCAATTCAAACAAGCTCAATTATTCGGAATACTTTGAGGCACCATCACTGGTCCATAAATTTAAAGTATAAGTACGACCAAAATTTCGGACAACTTAAGGACACCATTCGATATAATTCGGACTCTGCCTGCACGACTGCGTGCTAATTTGACCGCCGAGTTGAGCGGAAATAGCCATATTTCGGTGTTGATACGTCGCTGGCATCGCCGCAGCATGGTGGTCGGCCATGTTGCCGACACCTGCTGGAAACCGAAACTAGTGAAGCCTAGTAAATCCAACACCTACCGCGCTCAAACCGCTGGGCAAGCAAACTCCGGCAAGCCATTCGGGAGTGCATTCAGGTTGGCTCCGTGCGTCCACCATTTATTCATTGACTGGTTAACTAGCGACACAGTCGCGGCGACTTAGTTTAGGCGGCGCCGACTACAGCCTCGATGTCTCCGCTGACGAGGACAGTGACTGTTTCAAAAAAAAAAAAAAAAAAGAAACGCCGTCATTTGGCTATGATAGCACGGTCAACTCCTGCACGGCGATTTTGTAGCCATGCATTCCGCTCGATTCTATATGCCACCCTTATCATCCACCTTCTCTGCCGGCTGATACCATATAACGCAGGCGGAGCGCCACTCTTATACCACTGACGAAGCGCAAGGAGCGGCAGTGGAAAAGGCATCGCTACAGAATTGCGGTCCTGTTGCCAAAGGTTGAAGATTCGGTGCATGCATTATTCGTACTTTCGTCTATTTGTGGCGACAGCATAAGAATGGTAGAGATACGGACTGACCAGATCATAGGCAAGCGTACGTGTGCGCAGGACCGCGTTGACAAACTTCGGCTTTATTTTCGGATGATCCCTTTCCGGGATACTTTCACTTTCGCGACATTTCACGCGACTAGCACTGGACACGTCGACGGATGATAGCGTTCCTGGCGCACTACCAAGTATGCCGACGCTGACGCAATTGACGCGAAATCCCGCGAAAGTGAACGTGTCCCCGAAAGTGGTCAACCAAGAATAATGTATTTTTTAGCTACTGGCGGAATAAAGTCAGTTATTTTCTGGCGAATGTGGATATTTCCGACTCGCAATTATTTGTACATTTAGGCAGTCCCTATCGAGCCCGAATTATCGGTCGCCGTTCGATTTATGAAGCCGCTTTAGTCATGCGCGCTACGCACGTCTGCGGGCCACTGCGTCATGCTGATGATATGCCGACTTTTGCCCCTTGTCTACGCAGAAACCAAGCACTCCCAAACGCATGTGGCTCTCGCCACTCCCACTGTCCACAGCTACCTTCATCTTTTAGGGCATCGTTCACCTGTTGCACTAATACTTGAACACAGCAAGCGGTGCACCACTAGATCCCATGTAGAATTTGCAGAATGCGCTCACCTATTACAACAGGCACCCGGGTGAAGTTCTCAGCTGCCCACAGGTCATAGACAAAATCCTTGATGAAAACACCTGGAAGTACAAGTGAAAAGAAAAAATGTTTGCCAATATGTTTGCCAGCATTAGTTGTGGTGTTCAAGAACTAAGGAAGCAGAAGCATGGTGCCCAAATCTGAATCAATCTCAAATGAAAATGTTCTTTTTGTTTGGCTATTTTTTAACTGTCATTTCGGTGATTCCGTAGGTGTGCTGTGGTGGTTATGACCAAAAATCTGTGTTGACTTGCTATTCGCAAAGCAATGGCTATACATCATGCCCACTTCAAAAGGCAAGCAACTTTGATGGCTGAAGAGTTTGGCAATTCTGAAGTTGCAAGGCGGTTTGACGCGAACAAGTCGACAATCTGTGGTTGGCGAAACCAGCAGGTGAGATAAAATTTGGGAAGTTACTGCAAAAAACACACAAGACGAAGAAAGAAAGAGACAACACGTGTTGTCTCTTTCTTCGTCTCGTGTGTTTTTTGCGGTAATTTCCCGAATCATAAATCACCAAATGGCCTACACCCACAATCTTCTAAGTGACTTTTTAGATGCGAGCCTGACCGCAAAGGCTTTCACGACCCTCACCATGACTGTCATAATGAACTGCAGCAGAAGTTGGTGGAGTTTGTAATTGAGCAGCGCAACTGCCTCATGGGAGGAAGCATCAAGCTCATACAATGGAAAGCAAGAGACGTTGCGCCAAAAATAGGAGTGCCCCGGGAGAGCTTCAAAGCATCACACAGTTGAGCTCAAAGGTTCATGATGAGGAGAAAGGGAGATTTCCTCTCTGGTAAATGACTGCTATACACCAAAAGCTGCAAGCAGACTTTGAAAGCAAGCTGCTGGAGTTTCAGTGCTACACGATAGAGCTGCGCCATTCAACAAACATGCCGTTGGGACATAGCAACACTGGCCAGATGGCAGTCTACAAGGACATGTTTATTGTGAGGACTGTTAAAAAGTTGGTGCCCCTGAAGTATGTATCAGGACTACTGGAAACAAGACCCAACTGACAGTGATGATGCATGGATGGCAGATGGCCACAAGCTGCTATTGTACAGTGCTCAGTGATTAAAACGTGATACTCAGAACGCATGGCTGCTGGCGCTTTTTGGACCAGCAATGGGCGCTGGAGACACAGAGGATGAATCGTGGCACACAATGAAAGCCTTTGCAAAGATGCATTGTGACTGCAGTGGGCCCCACAGCAATAGAGCAGTGCAGACCTGTGGTGAAAAAAATGCCAGTCGATATAATTATCACGTTTGAATCACTGCATCATACATCGTTTTCCAGCACAATATGATCCCAAATAGGCTCCCCAAGAATGCGATAATCCGCTGCTAGGAAAAGGGTTGGGTGGAAGTGTCCCTGGTCATTCACTGGGTCAAGACTGTGTGGTGCCGACGACCAGGTGGCCTTCTTCACCCTGCATCTATGCTGGTGCTAGATTTGTTTTGTGGTCACTTGAAGCCTGACATTCGTGCCTCAACCTTGGGATGTCTGTCTTAAACCATTTTGAGGACAGAGTGCTGAAGCTCTTCACAGACTGGATTAATGAAGGTCTGGCCACGGCTCCTTTGGGAAGAATTATGCAATCATGCGCCCTGCAGATTGCCAAGCGGGTATCTGCCACATGGTACAGTCTCCCACGTGACATGCTCCATGAGTGCTCTATATCTAATGACCTCGATGGAACCGAGGATGACATCACCTGGAAAGCTGACTGTGAGGACGGGACCACAATCTCTGAAAACTTTAAATCCCATGATGATGAAGGCAAGTGAAGCGATCGCACTTTGCAAAAAGTGAAGTGTTGGCTGCGATCACCCATAAATAAACATACTGTTTTCCTGCTGTCAGGTGTCGCATTACAATCACAGTTCTAGTTTTCTTTTTTTCTCGTGATCAGAGTGAAAAGTCACCCTTCGCATTACACTGTGGTCACTGTACAGTAAAGTAACTACACCAATAACGTTGATGACAATGGCTGTCATCAGCACAATGGGATGGATGAATGGACAAAGCAAACTGAATTTTGGGTAGCCATAAAACAAAAAACGACACATCACTTTATGCAGCAGAAAAGAAAGCCAGGAAAGGCCATCACTATGATTTCAAGTACACACACTGTAAGCAATGTGAGGCCCACCCTTTAATACAAACTCCATCGAGGTGAACGCTCTGGTAAACAGAACAATCTGGGGAGTTCTGCTTGGTTCTCAGCAGGTACAATTGACTTTTGTTATAGGAGTGAACTTCTGTTACAGCAACACACATTTGCAAGGTCCCTTTGCATTTCGTCTTAAACGGAGTCCGCAGTAACGTGCAATAATTCTCACCATCAACGACGACCAGGCTCGGTGCTGTCATTTCGTTCTTGCGTGGTAGCTGCGCAGAAACATTGTCGTACCATGACACTGGCACGGCTGCTATCACCTCATCGGCTGTCTTCTGGTGAAGGCAAGCGAGGCTGGTGCAGTTGATGTTCCTGCATTAGAGCAAACATTGAAGAGAGTTACATTACAAGGCAAGGCATTCATATTGGATGCAACATTGTTGTTCTAAGGTTCAACTGTGTTCATTACTAAACTACAGTGCGCACAAAAGACGAAAAACACAGGAAATTTAACAAACAATTGTTTGTTAACTTGCCTGTGTCTGTCTTTAATACGCACTACAGTTTAATAATGAATCGTTACCAACTCACCCAACTTTCAGTTCTCTTACAGTTCAAATAATCAGATAGAATTTATTTTGAAGGGTAAAAATGCTTGTAGCTGCCTTTCACAATGTCATCAGCTTGGAAAACTCCTTAATAGACTTTTGCTCAACTTAGCCTTGTGCTCCAGAGCAATAATATCTACTAGACATTTTGCTACAGCTTCATGCTCACCCACTGCATACCCTGATATGCATTGCCTGATACAGTGGAGTTCCGTTAGTTCGACTTTGACACGACCAACGAAACTGGTGAAATTAAGCAAGAGGCACAAAAAACACCAAAGCACACCGCTGATTCATTTGGCAGTATTTGCTTAACATGCGCCCACTTTATATGGGTTCCAAGTAGAAAACCAACTTCAAAATGACATTAAGCTCCTAAACAAAGTATATATCGAATGCGCACCCAATAAGCAAGAAAAATGTATCATGCCTCCGAATCTGGCAATAAGAAAAAGACAAAACCAGCGAACTTTAACCTTCACAGAATAGAAATTTATTTACTTAATGTCCATTGTCAGTACTCTTAGACTCTACTTTATTGTTGTATATGACGAACCATAACATATTCTCCATATGGTCTATAGTGCGTTTGATATTCTGCATTTATCAAATGACATTGCAAAAATTGCAAACGAGATGGTGGCCCATGACTAGGACTAATGACTTTGCTAGTTTGTCCTACGACGCATGCACTTCTCTCTCCGGAACGCCAAGAATACACAACACGATTTGTTGCCACAAGTTTAACATGTAAAATAACTAATCATTTGAATGCGCTATCGTAATCAGAGTGGTGTGCTGTCGTCATGCTATGCGAGAACTTGTTCTGTCGCAATCTATGGTCGCCATCTTGTAATGGCAATGGCGATGACACTAGCTAGGCTGGTTCTGACAGTCGGCTGTTGTGAATGCTGTTTTCGTTTTGTAACTGACTGCACCACCTAAGCATGGGGGGGGGGAGCGGGCAATAGAATTTGTTGAAGACTACGAAATTATAAAATTTATTGTGAGCTGCTGTTTGGCTTTAAAATTTTCCCTGGGCAGGCCGAAAATAGCTGTTTTCGATGGGAGATTGACAGGCGTTTGACGCATTCATGGTACCCTCACCCTAAACACTGCCAAGACAGACACTGCTGCTATTGAAGTCACCAGTGGAGTTGGGCACATATGTGATCACCAGCCAACTTTGAAATATCTGTCGGAGGTTAATTTAAGAATCGAAACAAAGAAAGTTTGGTTCCCATAAGAATGTACGGCCACCAGCCGGCATCAAATTAACTGAAATGTTGAATTAAGTGGAGTCGAATTAAGCGAAGTCTGCTGTATAAACAAGCAAGAGCGTTTCACCACTTGCCGAGAGCTCCACTGGTGCTTTGTGCCCGTGCATTCACCTCAGACTTCCCACGCAATGCGGAAGCACACTTTAAGTGCGAGACTGCAGCACCAGCAAACACAGAAACAAATGACAGCTGCATATCGTAGTCAGTGAACAGAAATGGGATTGCCATTTAACTTCTTTCGTCTCATTGCTGTGTTATGACTGCCTCATGTGTTGTACCACAGTATGAAAATGGGCAAGGTCATTACTGGACTTATTGACATTCAATAAAGATGTGAGGGGCTTCTAAGGATAGACAGAAATGGTCAAGGTTGATTCCAAGTGCAGCAACAACAGCCACTTTCAGCTGAAAAAAGAAGTTCTTATGGAACAGCACAGTTCACAGTACAGTCACAGTGATGGCTGTGGCACCTTATTAACCTATTACAGTAAAACCTCGTTAATTCAAATTTCATGAGACTGAAGGAAAAAAAAGAAAGACTGAAATAACTGAATGTCAAAAAATTATTGAGGCAAACAAGAAAACAATAATAAATACTTTCTACGCCAATCCGCCTTTATTTATTGAATAAATTCACAACCCTTGCTTTCATTTTGCACAAAATCAAAGCAGAAGCAGCAATTCTCTTCATCGCGTGACAGATTGGCGCTCTCAGCGGTGAGGGTCCCGCGACTTCCTTTGCAGTGCGACCCGTTTGGCCGTGGTGCAAGACTGACATCTTCATCCGAGTAGACATGCGTTTTACTACCGCACGGACATAGCTTTTTTTTTTTTTTCACAAGTGAGCTGGTCAGCAACAGATTGTTCATCTGTCACGATGTAGCTGCGGGTTTGATGCCATCATGCAGGCAATGGTAGAATCGGTCTTCATCCTCGACAGCTTCCGCCATGTTTTTGACACTGTGTCAAGCCAGAATAGAACTACTGCTCGCCGCAACCGTTATGGAGAAAACCGCGGTAGTTATCAACGCGATCATGCATGGTGAAGACGGTTCTGAAGACATGTGGCCAATGTGCATACCGAGTCAAAACGAAACTTCTCACCACAACCACTGTGGCTGCAACTGCAGTCATTATCGACACAATCGTGAGTGGTCACCATGCAGTTCTGAAGGCATGAGGCTAATGCGGGAGAACAAAACTACTGTTTGACGCGACTGCTGTGCCTGACACTGATCATTATCGACGGGATAAGGGATGGCGACTACACAGTTCTGAAGGAACGTGCCGCCAACGCAGTGTTATGTGCAGTGGGAAACGCATAAATGCATTATTAGACACGAAACGTTCAGCGTTTCTGTCATTCCAATATGGCTTCCGATGACTACTATGGCAATGAGGACAACGCCACTTTGTTTCAGTTGGCAGCTAGCATTGGCTTTGCTCATCTGCGTAACACATTTGCAGCTCTCTGCGCTCCTAGGGTTGTCCGAATGAACCGATGTGTGGTCAAATAGTTCTAGTTAACGAGAATTCGATGCCATTAAATAATGCATACACCTGCCTGGACCAAAGGACAAGTCCGAATTACCCGATTTTCCAAATTAATGTGGGTCTAATTAACGAGGTTTTACTGTACCCTATTGATGTTTTTTGTATTTTGTAGCAGACCCACAACAGCCTTATGGCAATCTTGAAGCATGTGAGCAAGCTTATGGCAACGTGAAGCATGTGACACCACTGCGCTGGTTGGCCGAGGTGGCCAATTTTGATGTACGACAACCACCATACATTAATGTGAGCCTGGGACAATTCACACCAACTGTCGCTGATAAAAGAAATGTACACTGTAGACATTGCATGCAAAGCAGATTCCACCTACGCCAGAAACTCAAGGTTGTTGCGTGCAGCCTCCTCGACTGTCTGGTTGGGAAAGTTCACAGATGCGCCTGTGGCCCAGACTCTGCTGAGGAGGCCCTTGGTTTCCATTGACGTTGCCAGGAGCAGGGCAGACGTGGCTCCCGCACCATGGCCAAACACGACCACCTGTGCAAAAATGTGATGGTGGTCATGGACGTCCAAGCCCAAGTCACAACCGACACATACTTGCACCACTTTAACCACCACCACTAGAATTGTCTCCCGTCATCAGTTATCACTTTTATGCAAAAACATGTTGCAATATTTTGTTCAGAATACGAAAGAAAGTAACGAACGGTGACCTACAAGCTGTTGTGTTGAGTGCCCCACTGCCACTTTCAGTGCCTGACACTGCAAGTGTCAGGCTTAATGTTCCTGCTGACTTCCATTTCTTTCATGAACTAAGAAGCCCCCAGCAATGCTACAGAGGGAACACAGATGTTTTGCTTTATAAGAAATGTGAAGGTGTGACAAGTGCCGATTGTGGTGGCTCGGAGATATGGCGTTCTGCTGCTGAACGCAAGGTTGCGGGAATTCCCTGCTTTGGTGGCCTAGAGGTAAATGCAAAGACACCCCTGTAGTTTTATTTACCTAGGTACAATGCTGAGCGACTGAAATGCAATAATCGGCCTGCATGGTGGTCGCCGCTTTTTGCATCACCGGCAGGCGCTGGGTGATCGCTGAGAAGCCAAATGCATTCACAATGTGTCACGAAGGCCTTTGCTCTCATCATATACCATAATGCATTTGCTCGATGTCCCCAGCTCTCACCGGTGGTGCAAAAATTGCTGGCTGCCGCATTTCTGGCTGGCTGCCGCATTTCACTCACTGAGCACATGCATCACTTGCCTAAAGGCACGTAAGCAACAGCAGTGACATTTCTAGAGTTAAATATGAGATGCCAAGCAATGGTGGCTGCAAGAAGCTGACCAAATACTGTAGGAATGACAAGCCCACATTTTGGTCATGCTAGATGACTGTGTGGGATCGCTAAATCATGCAGTACACCTAATTTCGCAGCTCACTGCACTGCTTGCTTTGCTTCCCTCTTTTCGGTGTAGTTTGCTCCAATGGAATCCGAAATGACGCAAGACTTGTCAAAGAAGTTGTAGCTCCTAGACAAGGCCTCTGCCCATTGCCACTTCTACTTTGTACTGCATTTGTGGTGCAGACATAAGATCATGCCAAGATAATCCATCCATCCCATTGTAAGGAACAAAGCCTACATTTGCAGAAGTACGTTATGCGGTGAACACACCACAGGCACATCAGAACACCACATGCTTGCTTAGGCCATACAATGAGTGAGATGCAATTTGCTAGGGAATAAAACTGCGTTAAGCAGCACAAGGAAGCAGATGTAAAGCCATGCACACATATACAGGTTGTGTGCGTGTTTTTGCATGCTATGCTGATCAATGTGATGCGCAGAGATCAAATTAATCAGAATCATCTGGAATATGAGACATGCCCAAAGAACGGAGTCAGTGAAGAGGCAGGCAGACACCAGTGCTGCTTCTTTACTGCCTCCATTTTTTTTGGCACGTTGATTCTTGGAATGAATGTGTACCATACAGGCCAGGTGTTCATTTCTACAACAACCCAACTTCCAACTTTAACAAAAGGCAATGTGACCAGAAGGATGTTGTACCCTGTTGGGATCTCCACTGAACTGACGGATGTTGCGCTGCACCCACTTGAGCACAGCCACTTGGTCCAAGAAGCCGTAGTTCCCAGACGTCGGCGGCCTCACCCCCTTGGAGAGAAGGTCCAACGCCAAGAAGCCAAACGCGCTGCGCCGGTATTCAAACGTCACCACCACGGCATCGTGCGTGCGCGCAAGCCCCGGACTCGGCTCTAGGAAGATGTCCTCTTCTCCCATACCCATGAATGACCCGCCAGGTAGCACGACCAGAACAGGTCGGAGGCCCCGCTTTGACATGGACGGCGTGTAGACGTTCAGGTAGAGGCAATCCTCACTCGTGTTAAAACGCACTCCGGGCGCCTTCTTCTGGGGACACCGGGGCGCAAACTTGTGCACCTGCTTTGTTCCGGACCAGCACTCGCTGATGCTCTGGAAGGCTCTTGGAGGTTTCCAGCGGTGCTCGCCGACAGGTGGAAGAGCGTATGGAATGCCGCGAAAGACGAACGCACTCTCTTCTATGTGGCCTTCGACTAGACCGCAGTCTGTGGCAGCTACGGGAATGTTCCAGTCGTCGTCGTCGTAGCCAAAGCCTCCACCAGAAAGGGCCGTTCCCACCAGGATTACTGTGACGAGGAACAAAAGGCCAATGGCTGCCCCCACAAGGAGGTAGCGCTTGCGTCGATATAGGGCAAAACGTTCGCGTAACGGCAGTTTTTCGGGCACACTCTCGTCAGCCTGTTTCTCATCCGGCTTGGCACCTGTTTCAGCGTCACCAATGGGGATGGTGACGTCTGTGGCACTGGACGACGATTTCACATTCTGGCCATCGCCGTCGTTCTTGCCTAGCTCGCCGGTGCCGTCGCCATTCGGCGGGGAGTCCTTGCTGTCCTTGTGATTCTCATCACCTGCGTGGTTTTCGTTCTTCTTGCCCTGACTGTCATCCTTGGTCTCTTTCTCGCTCATCTCTGTTTCCTCTGTGCGCTGCTTGCCAAAGTTGGGTGTGAAGCTTCCCTTTTTGAACCACCTAGAAAGAAAGAAAAAAAGAAAAGGAAATGCAACGTCACGACTTATGTGACTGAAAATATTTAGAATCCACTGCCTTACTTTGAAGACAAGCGAATGTTTCATGAACAGTACTAGTGCCAAAATTTGTGCAGGACATAAAAACAGTCCATAAACACACACTGTCACGTTCAGTACGAGTTGCAGCATGCAAACCACAACCAAAGTGCTCTCTGGATCAAGTTGCTGGCATTAATGTGCAACGCTTAAAAAACAGTGGTGAGGGTTTCACCATTTTTGTAATGCATACCAACCACATAAACTGTGTGCTTTCTGTCATGTACTATCTTTGGACATGGTGTATAATATCATGAAACAATAATACACCGGCCCGCCGAGGAGCAGCAACATGTCATGACAAAGCATATCACGCTAAGCAGAAAATGTTGTGGGGCCATGCTCAAAGCCGCGCTTGCAGTCTCAAGGTACTGAATTGAAAGTATCCTAGCAGTTATTGCTGACAGCTTCCTGCTGGCCTCACTCCTCTACTAAGCTAAAGCTTTCTTTTACCAGTTATTGTTGTTACAGCAGCCAAATTAATGAAATAGGCACTTAACAAATTTCATGATTTCAACAAACAAAATTCTTATCCGACAGCTCACATAATATTTGCAAAGTCCAAGCACTTACCTGTCCCAGAAGCGGGTTGTGGGCGTTTTTGGTAGTTCTGGCAGAGATTCGACTTTCACCACCACAGCCTCCTCTTCTACGGCTTCGAGTTCTTCCTGTGGCTGCTCCTTCTGCGGGGCAGAGTCGGCATCGGCAGCCTTTGTCTCGATGATGGGCACGCCATCGATGGGCTTGAGCTCATCGTTCGAGCTGAGCCCGACCACGAGCTCATCCAGGCTTTTGCCCTTCTGGCTCGTGACAGCGGCCTCGGCCGGAGACTCGGCGGCTGACTCGGGATTTACTGCTCCCTCCGCTTCAATCGTCATCCTGTATGCACAGAGCACAAGTGTTATAACACACGTGTGCGCTCGTCAGCATTTGTCACATGTGTCAGCACTGAACATAAATATAAGAAACATAAGCATGACTAGCATTTTCTTAAAAAGTATAAGCTCCGTACACTATTCCCAGAACAGATGAGTTCCCCAAAACTTTTCTGAATTTGTGAATGTGGGATTGTCTGTGCCTAAGCTACTGTTGTGGCATTCCTTATTATGATTATGATGCACTGGATAGAAAACAGGATTGATGGAATAGGTGGGCAAATTGTTGCAATCGTGGCAGACTGAAAGAAGTCGGAACAAGAACGACTATGCACTAAATCGCAGCATGTGTGAGCAACTACAAGTGTGTATGTGTGATATAATGAGCCATAATTTCTCTAACCAACAATTTTTCTTTTGTAAGTCGGAAGCGACCCTGAGCTTCATTTTATTAGAAAATCACACCACTCGCTTGTACTTCAGTGTATGCTTTATTTGCTCTGAATATGGATATGCACTGCCCCCGACTTAAGACAAATAAATTTATGGGGTTTAATGCCCCAGAGAGGGATGCCGTATTTGCAGGCTCTAGATTGATTTTGACCACCTGATGTACCTTAATGTGCGCCTAAATCCAAGCCCACAAGCATTGCATTTTGTTCCCCGTCAATATGCGGGCAGGAATCAACCCCGTAACCTTCTGCTCGGCAGCAAAATGCCACAGCCACTGGCCCACCATGACAGGTCCTCACATTTCCCCGCCAGGCCCAAAGAAGTCGATCAATTTGATTGACAGTTTTTCGTCCAATTAAACTCTTCTGTTGGAATTCTTCCACCGGCAACATCACTGCACCGTATGAAATGATGGCTGCACTTTAATTATTGTTCAGATTTGACAATTTTCATCAGAGAGGGGAGTCTAGGAAAACTAAACATTCGTCAAAACTAGCCTCTAGCGTTCCTAGTACTTCCTCAATCAAGTGATGCAAAATTTGCACTTTGGTTGACTTGGCAACATAATTTTTTTCAATGAGAGCAGCAATGAAGACACAGAAGCTTTTGCTGGGTTGTCCAATTTTCCAACCCGACATCTTGGCTGTTTTAACGATGTCTCAAACATAGGTAGATACGCATGAGTACGTGTGTTTAACGGTGTACGACTAATATGCAGTGAAACTTAATTTTTCCCACTGTTTTTCCGCTAAGCTTTTATCCATCAGCGCTTCGACACCGTATGTACAAATTATTATGAGCGATCGTTCCTCTCGTGTGGGAAGAGCATGCAGTCTGACCTCAGACCAAAGCTTGACAAGCTGTCTAATCTATTTTTTTAAACACTGCACAATATTGTGCAACACTGGCAATTACTGTGCACTACTGTACAGGTACTATAGAAAGCATGTAAAGGCTCCTGTACCAGTTGAATGAGCACGACTAGGCCAGCTGGCTTGCACAGAAAAGCTGATCGACCAGCATAATCAAGTATGAAGAGGCTGACAATCATTGCTTCGACAGCCTAAATAATGCAGTAAAAAAAAGAATCAGGCGCCTGCCGCAATGAGTAAAAACAAATGCTCCCTGCACAATAGGCTCTTACATGTTTTCACTTTTGCGAAGCCACTGCTTTGCTGCATAGCATGGGCATCACTATGGCTAGTATTGACGTCAGCAAATCTGTATATTATTTGCGTGATCTAACCTACAGAAGATGGGAACTAGGAGCCAGGCGCATATTTTGTACATTTCAGATTTTTTTTTGCTCTCAGTAAGTATTCTGAAAATAGCTAATTATTCTTTCATTCATGTTTCTTGAGATGCGTCTTGGAAGTTTCACATAAGAATTCACCAAAACTGTGAGAGCAATTATTACCGCTTTACTTCCATTCACAACAGCAATCATCTGTATACACTTGAATGCGTCATGGTACACGTTGCGAGTCGCGACTAATACATCTTGAAATAAAACCTTAAAACATAAATGAACAAAAAATGATCACATTTTCAGCCGTAATGAACTATTTAAGTCTTTTTTTTTTGTATTTCGAAAGTTCGCCCAACGGCATGAACCATTAAATATAACAATGTAGGCCGGTTTCGGCGATGAACAGCAATAGTGCTCGATGGTTGCTTCCATAGAGCCATGATTCATAGTCTGGTGGTCGCGTAGGATGAAGGCCCACTGTTTACAGGCAGCGCCGTTGGACCTGGTTTAGACCAGGGCATGTCCACAACAGGTGTTTGATTGTTGCCGCGGACGCTCGAGCTGGGCAATATGGGCAGGTATCCGCAAATGATCCACGGAGGTGTTGAGGCCAGGCATAGGTGACCGATGGGGTAAGTGCCACCACCACACGGAGTCTCCGCAATTTAAGTCCTAAAGGGCAAGAAAAGAAGAAAAAAGAAAGGAGGGGGGGAGGGACTAGGATGACAGGAAGCTGAGGACGACTGACAGTTGGGCAAGTGGGTATAAGTATTTGTGGTACCGAAATACATGCATGTGAACACCGCCACACGCAGAAGGAAACAAATGGCATTTGCATTGTCCTTTCTGTTCGTCTTGTGTCCACATTTGAAATTCCCGCCTTTCACGAGCACGAATATTCCAGCAAATGTGGTAGTAATCAAAATGTGCTTGATTGTCAAGTGGAAAGCACAAATAAATGAATGATTTAATGATTGAATTAATGAAGGGGGCCGGTAGACATTTAATTACATGTCAATTAACAAACTTAAGTACAAGTTAAACTAATTTACCACGTGCGCAGTGTCGCTTTTCCTTTGCGAGGTCTTGTCACTTGCTACTGTATCACCGCATCGCCACATGCCCAATAGCGAAACAGCACTTTCACCTCCCGCAGACACTGCCCCCCCCTTCAGCGTGACGCGGCGCAACGGTAAATTTTGTGCCCGCTCTGGACCGGACGAGCTGGAAAACAAAATATATCAGGAAGGATAAAAGGAGAGCAAGGAAAGCCGTGACAAGAGCGGTTTAAAACGCCTGTTCTCGGCACGACCGCCGGTTTCACGCGCACCGTCACAGGCACGCACACTTTTCGCGCCGGTCGCACGACGCGGCCTCCTCACAGTCGACCGTTGCACTCGCTCGTCGCATTTCGTGACTACGTTCGTGACCGCCCTGCGTGAACCTCTCCCTCTGCCCCACCACTCCGGGGCTCCCGTTTCCGCCTGGCGCTCGGGGCACGATTTGTGCCCGTTTCCGCGATTAAGATCCGAGTCGCGCAGCAGATTGCCGCAAGCAACCGGTGCCGGTTCTATTAGAACTATTAGCTCTCGTTAAAGGGCCACTAAACAGCAGCACTAAATCAGTTTACGCTGGCCAAATCTTCTTTCAAAACCCCATTTTCATTAGTTCCGCGGGAAAAAAAAAATTAAGAACAAGGAAAAAAAAAAACTGTTTATTATTCTGGGGGAAATGAACGCTAAGTTTTCTTGATTTTCCCGCCAAGACCTCAGCGCCTGCCGGTACGTCAGCGTGACGTCACAGATTTCAAAGTATTTTCTTGTTTGATGGTCCGAGCTTCGGTGCAGGAAAAAAATTATAGAAACTTGCTAAGTTGAGTATTTCGCCGCTTCAGAACGAAACAGTCAGTCCTTCTTTGCCGATACTTGGCCGGACCCATATGACGTCACGGCACGCTGGCGCGGGAACTTCGTTGAGGCGCCGCCACACACGGCTTTCGTTTCTGCGTCTTTAACGGCTTGGCGAGTAGCCGATTCGCTGCTGCGGAAAAAAAAAAAAAAACGTAATTTACTGACACGGCTCCCCTAAAACATTCATCTTTAACGTTTCTCTGAAGTTCCGACTAGCGCGTAAATCAAACGCAGCCATATAGTTTAGCTTTACGAGCACACCTTTTGCCGTTCGTGGGTACTACGCCGCGCGTAGTACTCAAGGAGTACTGCACGACTCAGCCGGCCGCCCAAGATTACAATTTGGCACCATGTTGCGTCGTTTACTGTTGCTCACTGCTGCGCTGGTGGCTTTGCATAGACCGAGTTGATGCACTGTAACTTGGAACAACAGGCAAGACGAACGAATACCACCATGTGCGAAATAGTGCAATGTCTTCCCCCCCCCCCCCCTTCCTATCCAATTGCACCCCACTAGACGCAGCTGGCACTTGAACAACCGTGACGCAAGGACAAGGTCACAAAAAAAAAAGAAAGAAAAAAAAAACGGTTTGAGAGAAAACAATCGATAACCATAGTGAAGTGAACGCCGTCACGTCTTCAACGGATTGCAAAAAGAAAGACGGAGAGAAATTACCAAAGTTGAACGTTGGGCTAGCTTGTCGACAAACAATTAAGAATCGCTGAGAGTGTCCGTTCTTGTTTGTCCGTGTCTGCAGTGCTGGGAAACTGGATACAGAAATGAGTACGAAACAAGATAAAATATAAAAATAAAAGAGAGAAAATAAATTCACCCGCCCTTCCCCTGTCGAGAAAATGGGAGTAAGCGAAGCTTGTGTGTGTATCTGACCTTCGTCAGGGTAACGTAAAGTTCACGACATGTCACGGTAATAAAACATAAGCGTTTATTAAATGTATGCATCGAGGGAAGGAAACGTACAACGCAACGGAAGGAAAAGTTGCAAGGGAAGCAAAAGTAAAAGGAAAGGGAACGAAAAGTAGTAGGAAAGGGAAGGAGTAGCTAGTCAAGTACACAAGCGACAACCTTTGGTTACCCCCATTTTCTCGACAGGGGAAGGGCTGGTGATTTTCTTTCTTTCTCTCCTACTCTCTCTCTTTTTTGTCCCTGGTATGTGCCATTGAGCTTGGACCCTTTCTGCACTATCGCCAGGATCGGCCCACTTTTCAGCGTGACACCACCACCACCACCGAAATTTGTGAGCCTATAAAGCTTCGCTTAATAAAGGAAGAAAGAAGCCCTCAAATTACCGCATTTACAGCGTGACAAGCAGGGTGAACCAACCGACGGAGTGGCGAACATTGCTACAAGCTGCCTACATAAAAGAGAGAGAGAAATACTGTGACGTGCCGTTGTGGTCGTCGGTTTCTATGGGTTCCGGGGCGGCATAAGACGCATCCAGACACAGTGGAGACCAGGAAGGGACTGCCTGACCCTTCTTCTTTATTGCTCGAGCCCCTCTCGCGAGCGCGAGCTCGGCGCCAAGGCGCAAGACACGTGCGCACCAAGCGTCGTCTGCTTTCGCTCGTGACATGGCCGGGTTTTGAAACAAGTCGTCCCGACTGTTTACAACACTAAAAACACAACACATAACATTCGCAATGGTACAACAGGAATTATCTAAAACATAAGCAAACTTAAAGAGCAATCATACAACAGTAACTATTTACAAGGGCAAGCTTTGTCGTCCCATTTTTACACACATAAATAAATGTAATCACTCGAACTATACTACACCACACACTTCACTGCATCCATACGGCGTCAGACACATGTACGGCTTAGTCCGTTGCACGAGGTTGTTCCATCTCTGCAATTGGGCTCAGGTAGGGCTTCAATTTCTCCACATGCACAATGTCCGTTCCCATGTTATCGGCAAGTTCGATCTCGTAGTTCACGGGAGACAGTCTGTTCACTACCTTGTGAGGGCCGTTGTACCATGTGGTCGATTTAACACCGGAGGGTGGAGCCTTAAGAAGCACTAGTTGTCCTCTTTCGAACACAACGTCCTTGTGGTGCTTGTTGAAGTAGTCCTTCTGTTTTTCTTGTGCCAGTCTGATGTACGCGGCCGCAAGTTCTCTAGCTTTTTTCAGTCTTTCGCTCACTACCGCGCCATAACTGGAATCTTCTTTCAGTTCTTCAAGTTCTAGGCGGCTGTAAACAACGTCTAGTGGAAGCACTGGATCCCTACCATAAACTAAGAAGAATGGAGTTTGGCGAACCGTGTCCTGGTACCCGGTGTTGTAGCAAAATACAACATATGGGAGTACATCAGCCCACTTCTCTCCCCCGGCGGTAGTCATGGCAATCATCTGCTTGATAGTCTTGTTAGCCCTTTCGCACAAGCCATTTGCTGCAGGATGATATGCGGTAGTGGCAGCATGTGTGATGCCACGATGTTTGAGGTAAGCTTCAGTAGATCGTGCCATCATTTGAGTACCGCGGTCTGTAATAATCGTGGCTGGGCATCCATGCTTCAAGACAATTCTGCGCTCAATGAACTTTTGAACTGTCGTGGCTTCTATATTCCTCAAGGGTTTTGCCTCAACAAACTTGGTGAGGTAGTCAATGGCTACGATGATATATTTATATCCTCGAGAGTTCTTGAATGGTCCTACGATGTCCATCCCAACTGTATGAAAAGGGCTGTGCACTTCTATCGGTTGTAGTAATCCATAAGGCAGCGATGTCGACATCTTCATCCTCTGACAAAGGTCGCAGTGACTCACATACCGTTTGACATCCGTATAGAGCTTTGGCCAGTAGTACTTGGACCTCAGCGCTTCGAATGTTCTTCTGATGCCCATGTGGCCACCGTACCTTCCTTCATGCATTTCTCGAAGTGCCTCAGCCTGTCGCTGAGAAGGAAGGCAGAGGAGAAATCGACTGCTGACCGGACCTTGATCTCTCCTGTACAGTACCTCATTGTGCATCAAAAATTTCTTTTGGGCCCGTTTCTGTTGCTTCTTTGTGCCCAATGCACCATTAAGCAGATCCAGGACTTTAGCGCAGAATGCGTCCTGACGCTGCTCTTCACCCATGTTGCCACAGTATCGCAGTGGTGGATAGGATACAGCAAGGATTTGGCCTTTCTCTGGAACAATGGGAGGTGTCCTTGAGAGACAATCTGGTGCGCTGTGCAAGATTCCTGATTTGTAGGTGACGTCAAAGTCGAACTCCTGCAAAATCAGCGACCAACGGAGGAGACGTTGGTTACCTTCCTTGTAGCGCAAAATCCAGCAAAGGGCGTGGTGGTCACTGACAACTTGAAATTTGCGGCCTATCAAGTATGGTCGCAACTGTTCTAATGCCCATTTCACAGCGAGGGCTTCCAGTTCCGTCGAAGAATAATTGACCTCTGCGCCTTTAAGTGCCCTGCTCAGGTATAACACTGGGCGATATCGTCGCTCTTCATCTTCTTGCAGCAACAGACCTCCTAAGCCGAGACGAGATGCGTCTGTGTGTACTTGCACCCTAAATTCCGTTCTCTCCGAGAATAGTTTGAGGACAGGCGGCTGACACAAAGCGCACTTTAATGTCTCAAAGGCCACTTGCTGATCCTCTTCCCAGGAAAAAGCAGAATTCTTCTTTAGGAGGGATCGTAGAGGTGCAGCGGTAACGCTGTAATTAGGGATAAACTTCCGGAAGTATGACGTAAGCCCCATGAATGACTGGAGTTCCTGTACGGTTCGAGGAGGCCGGAACATCTGAACAGCTGCCAGTTTCGATGGGTCAGGACTTACACCATCTTTTGTGACAACATGCCCAAGGTAATTAATAGCAGTGCAGAAGAAGTAACACTTCTGTGGTTTGAACTTCAAAGCTGCTTTCTGGAACCTTGAAAAGATGTCCCTGAGGTGCGAGACATGGTCTTCAAATGTCTGACTGAAGACTACGCAATCATCCATGTAGACGAGAGCGTTGTCATACCTAATTCCGTCAATGATTGTATCGACGGCTCGTTGACACGTGAAAGGAGCACCTTTAAGACCAAACGGCATCCGTAGGAATTCGTAGAGACCCCAAGGTGTAACGAAAGCCGTCTTCTGTATGTCATCTGGATGCATGGCTATCTGATAAAAACCAGACACCAAGTCCATGACAGAAAAGTACTTGCTTCCGGTGAGCGCCTGCAGGGCATCTTCAATCCTTGGAAAAGGGTAAACAGTATCTTCAGTCACTGCGTTGAGCCGTCGATAATCGACGCACATGCGTGTTGTCCCGTCTTTCTTCGCTACTAGGACCAGCGGTGAAGCCCAAGGACTTCGAGAAGGCCGGACTATGTTGGCATCGATGAGGTCCTTGATCAGACTCTTGACGAGGTCACGTTGCGCAGGAGACAATCTGCGAGGTCGTTGGGAGATAGGCTTTGCATCCCCAGTTGGAATACAATGTTGCTCAACTTTGCATGAGCCTACATCCGTACTTGATTGTGCGAAGCAAGCAGCATGCTGCGCCAACAACTCCTTCACGACCTGCAGCTCACTTGAGGATAACGTTGTGCCAACGTTAAAGTTTACGTCACCAATTTGGATTGAGCAATGCTGCGGGTCAACAACTGCATAGGCTGGTGGTTCATCAAGATCCTCAGGAGAAGGCAGGCATGAAACTTGGAGAATCTGTTGACAGTCTTCCACAGAGAGTTCAATGTCCTCTATTCCCCCTGCTTCTTCTACGACTCCAACTGTCATCTGAGATGGAAGCACGATGGCTTGGGGTGAACAGTTCGTAAGCAAAACCTTGACTATCTTTTCGGATGCATCTGCAACCATGGGCTCCACAATGACCGAATAGCGGTCGTACAAGAGCTTTGTCCCTGTGATGACCATCACACAATCTTTATCTCTAGACATGCGATGCCAGTCCACTGGAACTAACTTCCGCGATAAAGCAGGTAGTGTTTGCTCCCTAATGAGGTGGATCTTTTGTAACATCTGAGGAACAGACAAAGCAAAGCTTTGTGAACCCCAGTCGATGATGGCTCTTGAGGCCCGTAGGAAGTCGTCGCCTAGAAGCACTCCGTCATGAGGTAGCCGCTTAACCACGACAAATTCATGCTGCAATGTTTGGCCGTCGACTGTTACAACAGCTTTGACTTGACCCAAGTTTTCTAAGTGATGGCCGCTTGCTCCTACCAAACGCAGGGACGAAGGCTCAATAATTAGCTTGAGTCTCTCAACCAGTGGTGCTGTAATCAGACTTTTCACAGCACCTGAGTCCAAGATGCCTTTAAACGTTTGTCCGTTGATGATGACAGGAACGGAAAAAATACCCGCTTCTGTAGAACAAGACACCTGCTCAATCACTGATGACTGCTCGCGGGCATTGGCGTCACCAGTTGATCGTTTCCCTGCTCTTTTGGGCTGGTGGACTCAAATTCCTCCTGCCACTTCAAAAATTCTGCAGTTAGTGGCAGACGACACTGTGTGACAAAATGTCCGCTTCTAGAGCAGTTCAAGCATAGTTTACGAATCCTGGAGGTGTTCCCTTGAGATCTGTTAAAAACACGTGGTGAATAATAAGTCTGATTCCTCGGAGGCGGCTTCACTTCATGTTCCCTTTGAGGTAGGTTTTTCTGGGGTAGCTGATTTTCTGAGGAACCGCTAGACTCCATGCTCTCCTTGCGCTGACGATTCCGCATAGACTTCCGAGACGAACGCTTTACCAAAACGGGGCGTTCCGTGGTCTGCGATGTGGGAGGTTCAACCGCAACCAGAACTTTAACGTTTTCCTCGGTATTGCTGATCTGGTCAAAGCGCAGAAAAGAGTCTATCATGTCATTTAGTTTCTCAAAATTCTTGTCAAAGAAGTGTTTCTTGGCCTTGTCTGAAAGCGTAGCCATGATGACCTGACACTTCTCCTTTTGCAATACCGGATAATTGCATTGTTCCATGAGGTCCAACTTGCGGTAAGCAAAGTCTGTACACGACTCTCCAGCTCTTTGTGTAGCTCCGAACATTCGCTGCTTAGAGGTTACATCACAGTCAATGTTGTAACGGCGACGGAACGCTGCCTTCACATCAGCCCAAGTAGCGATATTGACCATCTTTGCGTGGTGGCGCATCCATGTGAAATCCTTAGCTGGGAGCCTAGAGATAATGAAGGGTATCGCGACCTCTTCATGAACGCTGAAGGTTCTGAACCAAAAATCAACTTGATGAAACCAAGCGGTGACATCTTTCCCAAGATGCGGTAAGGAGCTAGCTGCGAAACTTGAAAGTCGGTCGCGAGCGTCTTCACCCGAGCTGTTAGAGATGCATAAAGTAGCTTCGTCTTTAGCTTTGCCGCGTTGGTTTCCCGAGCCGCGTTGAAGATTTATCGACGCAGCGCTCGTCTCCGTACTTTGGCAGGATTCGGCGTCCGAGTCCTCACCCGTTTTCGACTCCAAGCGCTCGATGCGTTCCACAATTGGAGCGAGTAAGTTGCAAAAGAAGTCGTGACTTGCCTGCAACTGCGTGTCAAGAGGTGGCTTTGGTGCGTCGACTTCTTTGACGGAGTCGTGTCCATTCGAAAACATTATTTTCAGTCCTTCCAATTCGCGCCGGAGCTGATCCACTTCGGTTTTTAGGGCACCTGCTTCGGACACGGCTGTCCTGTAGGCTTCCACCCGGGCGGCGTCATCCAACTGTTCGAACACATCGATGGAACACTGGGCGGTCGCCATGTTGGGTTTACGGAGCCGACGCTGTCCTGAAGGCAATGGTTCGACCAAAGGAACGCGCAGCGAGCGACGACCCCACATCAAAAGGGAATAAACGTCTTCATAGCTCACCCCGAGCCGTTGGGCGCCAAATGTGACGTGCCGTTGTGGTCGTCGGTTTCTATGGGTTCCGGGGCGGCATAAGACGCATCCAGACACAGTGGAGACCAGGAAGGGACTGCCTGACCCTTCTTCTTTATTGCTCGAGCCCCTCTCGCGAGCGCGAGCTCGGCGCCAAGGCGCAAGACACGTGCGCACCAAGCGTCGTCTGCTTTCGCTCGTGACAAATACGTTTACTAAATCATAAAAAAATAATAGAAAATTGTCTTAATCGAGGCGCCTGCCTATATAAAGCCACGTATGATACGTGAAATGCCACGCGGCACTTGGCTTCGGTAGAGTTCGACTCTAGCTTCGGATTCATGATTTGTGACGTCGCTCCGTTCTGCAACGGGCTTTCAACATCGGCCCCACTCCCGCTTGGCTTAGGTGCACGAGGGGGAAAATGGGAAAAGGAGCCCAAGCAATTCGGAAGAAAAACGCGTATATATGCCGCGGCGGCACGGGCGCGATCGGAATTCGGGGGCGTCCTTGCAGCACAGCAGGACCGTGAGAACACACGGCCCGCGCCTAGTCGAGCGCAGCCACAACCACCCCCGCCTTCCTCCCCACCTCTCTCCCGCAGTCGCCGGGAGTCGGGCAACAAAGGCGGCGGGGTTCGACCGCGCCCTTTATTCCCGCCTCGAAGCCACGGCTCCGCTTACTTCCTCGTCAGACAGACAAGCCCTGGCAACAACGACGACCTCTCTCGACTCGAAAACGAAGGTCGGCCCTGACGGACGACCACATACGCGGTGTCTGTGCACAACACGATCGTATAAGCAATGTTACCGCACAAACCATCCCGTCACGCGCACATAAAACTCGGTGGTGGAACAGGGAAAAGGCCTTTCTGAGGAGCTTTTGGAGCAGAAGAAAAATGCGCGTTTGTAGCAGACATGTCGTCGGTGTGGGCGCGCCGGTGTCGGTGGCGGAGAAAACCATCCACGTGGCGCAAGGCGTTAGCGAACAAAATTAAAGATCTCAAAGTACAATCCGTCAGAAAAATTGTAAAGTACGGCTTAACCTCAACCTACAGACGTGATAGCGTCGGATTGTAATTTGAATGTACGAGAAAACATAAATCTGTTACGAGGAAACACAAACCCCTTTTCCAGCATTTATATGGAATACCAACAGCGGCGCGCAGAGGCGGAAGCGGAGAAAAAGAAATCTGCAGTTGCCGGGAAGCCTGACAAGCATTCAGGGATCTTTGAATACAATAATCGCGTTCCACTCTTAAATGCGAAGCTTCCTTCAATTGTTTTTGCAGCACAGCACTTTTGGGTCGCAATAAACGAGGTGCAAAAACAGTCCAGGGTCCCGCACCTTTGAAGTGGAATCTAAAACAATATAAAAAAAGCCAAATAATGCAGTCTAGGAGCTGGCAGAACATAGTTACGTATTTATTTACACATAAGCCCAGATAAGTTTTCAAGAGCGCCTTATAAGCTGGTAATAACTTTCGACGCCTTTATCAAATAAGTGTAGTCTTATCTATTCCAAGTGCCTCATGGTTTGCAAGAGCATGACAGCTTCTTTGATCTGTTCTGGAAGAGAGCTTGACCTCTCTCTCTCTCTCTCGATGTCACGAAAAAAAAAAAAGGCCTTTATTTACTTTGCTAGGTTTAGTTGGACATTCTCAGCATCTTCTTGGCGGAATTAATTTCCGTTTGCGGTATCTCTACCACTAGAGTGCCTATTTCATCATGAACATCGCGTGCTGATTCATTTACATGGGAGAGCACCGAAGCCTCTTTTTCGTCTGCGCGAATTCTTCACTGCTTTGATCACGTCTTAGGTCAAGGGAATCCCTCTTAAATCCGGTCCATACCTTTTTGAATACGACAGTACAGAGCAGAGTCCATTGATGCTAGCTATTGAAAGTCTGGCTCGCACTTGCACCATGCATCTATTTTCACTAAAGCCCCTCTCTGCGCCTGCATTTCCGTGTGATAGGCTCGGAAGGGCTTCCATAAATGTGCAGAGCAAGGGTGACTTCCCCGTCCCATCAGACAACACTAGCTAAAATATCTGCTAGAAGTCATGCAGTCTTTTCGCAGGGGCATCGATTTTACTTATCCATCAGGGAGGACACATTATGAGGTAGAACGACTACAGGCATTTGTTTGGCCAAGTTTTTCAGAGACGCTACCGAACTTGCAAAAGAGAGAAAAGGCGACTCAACAGCGGTTGTCATCAAGGAAGAGAAGGCCTTCGGGACGCATTAGTGTACTATGGGGCTTGGTGTTCCATGCCTGTTATTAAGGATGGAAGAAGACCTCCAGAAGACCTTGTCTTTCTTTCTTCGACGTCAAGCGCTGTTGAGTCGCCTTAACTTCACCTACGCCACCTTACCCTGCTTTAGTATCATCTTAATCTTCTATAGAGCTCTTTACTTTATCGTTACTTTTATACACCAGAACTACATTCGGGACCGAAATGTAGTTCCGGCTTATTCGTTTTCAGTAAAGTCACATGTCCTGTTACAAATTTAGACAACCGCACCCCTTTTCCAGCATTTCTATGGCATACCAACAGTGGTGCGCAGAGGCGAAGGTGAAGAAAAAGAAAGCTCCAGTTGCCGGGAAGCCTGACAAGCATTCAGGGACCTTTGAATACAATAATCGCGTTCCACTCTTAAAGGCGAAGCTTCCACCAATTGTTTTTGCAGCACACACTTTTGGGTTGCATTATATTACTGCTCCGTACATAGCTATGCGCTGACTTCGTGCTTCTTTTTTGTTCCAATTAGTTTCGTTTTGACTCTAATTTGACGAGACGAAAGTACTTAGCTGCTTAGATCCCGTTATGTGCTCAGATAACGCGAACCCCAAATTGATCTAAACTCGCCAAAGACCTCGTCATCAAAAAAAAAAAAAAAAACTTACACCTAAGGTCTTTCGGCGGAAGTCTAGACAGCCCATAGCGTGCAGCAGATGCATTAAATCTTGCGCCAAGCCAGATTTTTTTTTTCTTAAACTTACAAAGCGAAAGCCCGCTTTGTTCGTATGTTTCGCCGACCCAGGTCCAGCAAACATAACGAATATATTGACGCGCCGCCATACGCCCATGAACGCGAAGCACAAGTTGCGGTTTCGTTTTCACAATCGCTACCGCCAGGGAACCCCCTGAAAACACTTTCGGTAACCTTCCGATGCAGACATGGAGCAATTATTATTTTTTGTGTGCCAAAATCGAGCTTTTGTAGCAGCATGTCGCATACATTGCACTTTAAAGCAGTTTTGTAGAACGTAACAGCAGTTCCACCACTGTGCACTCGGTCTGCAAACTTTTCACGAGCGCGCACTGCCCCATTAAACGGAGGAGGGCGTGTCCGGACGGCATTTATTGCGACTCGACTGCTCTCCTAGGGAAAAAAAAAAAATGACAGCGCTGTAACGGGACGACCGCGCACCGCCCAGTTCCCGTTTAAGGTATCCTTTAGGGATGCGAATCGAATAGTCCTTGCTACTCGATTAGAGCAGAGCTGGAGGAGGCCCCTCGCTGAACAGATATTCACTATTCGAAATTTTCGAATATTCGTTTTTGTTCGATACATCCCTACAAAACCACAGCCCACTACACTACGTGGATATTTCTTGCCAGAGAGAGAGAGAAACGTTTATTAGTGGAGAGAATGAGGGCCAAAAAACTTGACTGACTTTCGCTAGCACGTCGCAGCGCCTAAAGGTCAGTATGACGCCACGAATTTAGCGGGATTTTCTCGTAATCGGGCTGCCTCAGACAGAAGTCTGTTTAAGCCGGTGAACAAACAGACGTAGCCCGGAAAACAGGGGCGATGTTAATAAATGACTACAAATGTTCTCTCTCTCTCTCTTTCCTTTCGGAAGAGAATTCCAAGATCACGATGAAGTCAACAGTCCTTTCTTTTTCATTTTCCTGAAAGAAAACCTGGTGGCACGTCCGACGGGACAAGCGACAGGAAGTTGTCGCGCATCTAATCTCGTACAGGGGCTGATGGAGCAAACCAAAACCAGCTAACCAAAGCTGGCTGCGAGAGGGGAGGAAGTCGTCCTCGTTAGCCCCGCGCGTGCACTTGTCTTCAAATAGCCCTTGGCACCTGCGTCGTCACCAGCTTCCTTCCATTATTTTCCTTTTTCTTCCGTTTTTCCGCCCAGAACTGTCCGAAACCGCGGTGGAAGAAGCGCGCGCGACGCCCTGCTCCAGAAGGAGCGACACATTCCTTTTCGTGGGGGACGCGCGAGATTCCTCCTCGAGCCAATCCTCCTCGCATCCATGTCCCCGTCATCTTACGTCGTTGCCGATTTTCATTTTTGTCCTTCCCGCCCCAGCCATCGTCAGCGCTTTCCTATCGGGCATCCCCTCTCAACCGCGGTCGCCCCCCACCAAAACAAGCGCGCCTCGGGGGGTTACTGGATGAGGGGACAATAACACGGAGCTTGGACCCCACCGTGGCGCAGTTTATGGAAAAGCTCTTTCTCTCTTGTCTGTATCCACCGCGGGCGCTTTCTCTGATTATTTTAGTCCTACTCCAAGCAGGGACAGTTCGCCGAGATTGGGTGTTTTCTCAGGGAGAAGCACGCGGTTGGGACGATCGCGAGCTCTAAATTTACAAGCGAAAGACCACGAAAGTCGCACAAGAAAGCAGCTCCCCACCACTTTTTATTTTACACGTAGAACGCAAACACGGTATCCGCGCTTCGTAAGCGTAGCCCAGTTGTGAACGGTCAAAGTAGATTTCCAAAGTAGATTTGGGCCAAACTACGACGTCATGCAAAACAAGGAAATCGTCAATTTTGGTACGGTAAAGTTGCGTTCTCCCACGCGTATTGAGAGACTAAAGACGTTACATCCCAAACTGCTAAAAATACACTTGACGGCCGAAATTTACGGGATAAACAAAAGTTTCGCGCACGTTCACATCGTTATTTCGGGCTCAATTAGAAAGCTTCCAGTCGGTTCTTAATCGACAACGACGAAACACCGCGAACAAGAAACCAGTTAGGCCAGTGACAAGTCGTGAAGGTTCACTGACACGCAGCTAACGGTTCTTTTTCCGACAACCCGTTATATAAATGTGCGTTGGTTCGTCGTCCAGGAAATCACCGCGTGCGTCTTCTATATGCGTTTTACCAAAGTAAAAATAACAAAGCGGGATGGGCAGCAGCCGCAAGAATGACCAGTGTAAGCGCGCGCACATACACATTCACCCAAAACATGCAGTACGCGGTCCGTTCTTTGTCACTGCACACATTTGTAAGTGCGCGGTCCGTTGAAGCGCGCAGCACGGCCTTTGCAGACATGTCCAGTGGCAGCGTGCATTGCTTCTCCAGCCGCAAGCGCCTCGCAACAGCAGTGACAAAGACGCCAAACCCTAAAAAAAGTTTCTTAGCAGGACACGAGTGCGGCAACAACACTGCCGGCGCGATGCAAAAGCGCCGGCAAGCCTAAAATGGCCCCTAAGAACAACGTTTCGTGCTCCCGCAGGGCAAACGTTTCACCAAAACTTGCAGACACGTCGCCTCCGTTACCGTTATTTCACGCGCACACGGAATTCGCGCTGTTCCAGTGTACTTGGAGCTCAGTTCGATCTGATATATGACGATTTCCGAGGTGGGAACCCATTCCACATCTTTTCGCAGAGGAGAAAGAGACGCCGGGCACTGCAAGATGCGGCGCTCGTCTCAACGCACGCTTTCACTCCCTTGTCATCCACACTGCAGGATTACTGCGGCGCATACCGCTTCAGAAAATAACAAATTTTTATAAAAGAAGAAACCTTACCTGGCCTAAGGCGTAGGATGGCGGTGCGAGTTGAGGCGATCGAGCAACAGCAGGCACTCGCGGATGAACAATACAAAAAACAATGTGTGCCAGCTACAGGAACAACGAAGACGCAGCCGGACCCAACCCTGGCGATCAGCTCGAGAACAGAAGCGAAACGTCGTCGGACAGAGATGCGGCGTCTCTTCTCTACTGACTCCAACAACGCGCGTTAAAGGACAAACACGTCCCGAAAGCGGCGGCTGAGTTTCTCGCTCCTCCGGCGGGCGGGCGGGTGTCGGGATTTTCAAACGGAGTCCGGCCTACCGGGTTTCCGTAACGTCATTTTTGCGTCGGGGGGTCATCTCCCAAATATCCGAAACGTCGCGCATAACATCCTGCGCACCCCCTTGGCGGCTGTGCTTCTCTCCTCCTCGCTGCTTTCTCTCCTAAACCCCCCTTCTCGCTCTTTTCAGACGCTTTCTCTCCGGTTTCTCTCATTGGCTTCGTGCTTCACCCCTCATCCACTTTGCGTTATTTTTTCCTTTTTGTAGTGGGTGTTCTGTGCTTCCACAACCACATTTTTTTTTCTGACTTTCTCTTTGCCAAAGTGGCGCTACTGTAAAAATAAAATAATATTTTGCCATAATGCGGTTATTACAACCTAAATAAGCGCTTCCATGCCAGTTTTTCTGAAGTATAAAGCGTTATTTAAGTTATTTTGTTTAAAATTAATGATGTGTTCACAGGCAAAGTGCGTTCAAACTAACAATCAATTACAACAATTACAATATTACAAACTAACAATCACACATTCAAGTATAACATTATTAGGTATTATAAATCATTGCTTTTAAGAAAAGTGATTTTGAGGAACTTGCAAGTTTGAAATGCTTCAAAATGAGCCAAATGAACTGCGAGCCAACCATCATCATCGCCACTTCTCAACACGTGACAACGCTCACTTTTTATTTCTCTAAATGGCGGCCTCTAGTCACGAACTGCAGTTTTCGTCGCAATAGTGATGCGTGAATTAACGCAAACGTGTTTGACTGCGGCTGGATAGACTGTGGAACGAAATCAACTAAAGGTGAGGGACGAACTTGCGATGTCATGCCAATAAAGAAGACAAAGAGGTTCGCGAGGCGCGCTCAATTTCGTTGGCGCAGCGCACGAGGTCGTCGAGTGCGCGCTCACCGCTACATCCCGAAGCGTTCCATAGCGTCTCCCTGAATGTAGCAAGCGGTGCGTGATATACTTTGCAACAATTTTGTCAACTTGCAGCGTCGTATGTGACTCACGTATCCAGTGACTTGCGTCTTCGAGCTTTTGCATCAGCGCAAAGCGCCCGGGGCCGAGCCGGTCATGCCGGCGTTTTCTTGCCGCATTTTGTTGCCGTCGTATGCAGTGCTTTTAAATGCCATAGAAATATTCGTGCGTGTGTCAGGCTCCACCGGAGTTGGTTTTGGTGGTAAGTGCATAGATCACCAGCTGTGAACGAACGTTGGAACTTTCAATGCCACCCTTGGGCGCGAGTTTTGAATTCTGGCGCGCCTACGCAGTGTTCGCGCAATCGCCTTGTTCGCGTCTCGGACACTTTCCGCATTTGACTGGAGTTATATTTACTGCGAATATCGGCGAAATGTAGCTGTCAGGTTGGAGTGTGCGACGTAAAATCTCTAAACCATATTACGGCGGGCGATGCTTGGCTCTTTGCCAAGCATTAGGGGCGTAACGGCGATTAAAGCCGGACCGAAACTGCGTGCGAGTACCTGAGTGTCTAGCTTCGGCTAGTGCTTCAGAAATGCCAGGCAATAACACATTTGAAGCATTTGCCAGTGCTAGTGCGGATACAACTGTCACATGGTTAGCTGAAAGGGAATGATCCACTTGACAATGGCTGTCATTAGGAATTGGATTCCTCAGTCTCAGCTATCCCTCCACTTGAGTGGCACAACAGCAATCAGCCTTTGGACACCCTAAAAATAGGTGAAAGCTTTCCGCTGGTGCCATTACACACATCTTGTTTGCTGGAAAGGGTTACGCATGTAATCGGTCAACAAGTGCGGCAGAGTCATTTATGTCGGAAACGGTTTATATCTTTGTATCAGCTGGCTCTTGAGATAACCGAAATCCAGTGAAAGCTTGTAAATTTGGTACCGGCATGGAGGGACTCGTGCCAAAGTGGATTGCAGGAAAGCTCAGTAGTGTTGGCTTCACCCTAATGGATGTTCACATCATGTCTTATCAAGAGTATAAAGGCAAAAAAAAAAAAGAAAGAAAAATTTGGCGTAATTTTTTTGTTTCCACAGTGAAGCTGTTAATGTGACTTAATTACTCGGGTTTTATGGGCCAAAACCATGATCTGATTATGAGGCATACTGTAGCGGGGGTTCTTTAATGGGCACCCAGTGAATGGTCGTTCTTGCATTTTGCCTGTTGGTGTGACTAGAATCTCAAAAACTTATGCCTGTTTTCATGATTTTCTGAAAAAATTAGGCCATTTACGGAGGATCATATTTTGAGTAAATGTGGAAAATGTTAGGGATGATATGGAGGTAAATGATTAAGGATGTGCATCTTATTTAGGGGTTAAATGAAAATTGCTAGACCCTCACTTCCGACCCGTTTAGAGGTGTTATATGCTTACAATGTTTTGGTGCTTGATCCACGTTTCTCTGAGAAGGGAGTAAAAAAGAAAAACAAATGTTCAGTGGAAGAAAGTTATTCATGCACCACACCAATTCTGTTTGATATGTGTCTGGCGTGCTACTAAATGTGTCCATGACTGTGACTTGTGTTTGCAGCAACATGCCGCTGTCCCTGGTGCCCCCTGAAAGTGTGGGCGAGCTGTTGCACTTCCAGCCGGCACTCGTTGACAGTGCTACCCAGGGTCATCTGGAGAACACTGTCACAGGACACATCAATAAATGTGAGAGGAGCCGCATCTTCTTTCGCCTTTTTCTGTGTATCTGAACACGAGTGAAATGAAAATAGTACCAAGAAGCTGCAGATGGCTTCAATGTGCTTGTGCGTGCACACATGAGGGCTATATGTGATTGTGTGTTTGCATCTTCAAGTGCATCATCTCGTTTTTCACCCAAGCCAAGCTAGAATTTAAGTTTTTCATGACGGTCGGCAGCTCTCCTATATGCCAGAAAAGCATAGTAGATGTCAAACATGAGTGGAGATTCCACGTTAAGACCGTGATTGTGATGTCACAGATTGCAACTGCTGCTAATCTTTTTTTCTACGCCTAACCAAAGTTTTTTCCTGGAAAAGTGCATGAAATTTTTTATTTTGCCAATTTTCTCATTGATGTTGTGCGGTTTGTCTGCACCATCACACAAGTGTGTGACAGTATTAAAGTAGGTAATAAGGCTCATTCACAAAATTCAGGTTTGTTCTGCACATTATTTTTGCGCCTTCTGCCCAGTACATTGTACTGCTTGCATTTGTTTTAAACGGGGCTCTGAGCATCACCGGGATAAACCCACCGAGGGAGTAATAGGTAATTCTCTTGTGAGCACTTAGGCGAGATATTCTTTTCTTAAATTGGGCTGTTGCTGCCGAATTAATTTTTATGACTGCGACCAGTAGTTGCCGGCCCTCATGTTGATGATCACAGTGACAAGAAGTTGTAAATGTTTAATGAAAGAAGCAAAGACAAGCTGCAGTATGCCTCACCACTGCAGCATTCAGGTGCATGGGGAATGTAAGAACCCATGTTTGAACACTGCCATGTTCTTGTAAAAATTGTGCAGTGGTCAAAAAGAAAATACTAGGCACACTCATTTGGCTGACAAAATGCTCTAAAACCAATCTGGGCACATTGAAACTTTGTAACACAGTCAAATGTCGACAATTTGAAACCAAAGGGGCCAGACAATTTGTTCAAATTAAACAGTTTTCATTGAGGACTTGCTGTGCACTGAGCTAACACGCGAGTGATGAATTGCAGAAGTGTGGCTTCACAGCAGCGTGTGTGGTGTGCTGCCGTGAAGCCACACTTGTAGGCAAAATTTTTGCTGCTGTGAAGCTTCATCTTAAGGCAAAATTTGCGTATAACCTGCACCCCCAATATTACTGACAACTTTTTTGAATTTTTGGTGTGGGTTATACGTGCCAAAATACAGTCGTTGAAACGAGAACAGCAGCCAGCGCGCTGCCACATTTTCGGGTCAGAAGCATTGCCACGCAAGTTGGCGTCCTGCTGAGATCAAGGTCGGCTGCGCAATATGTTTGAATCGCTGTGCACACTGACATACACATGATTTTGACAGGACCACGATGTCAATTTGAATGAACCGGAAGTTCGAATTAACTGTATGGGTAGTCATGACAGGGGTGGGTCGCCTGTGCCAATTGCACCATTTTGATACAAACGCGAATTACTGCGCCAAACACAGAAAATTCACCGAAATTGTGCCACGCTGCACCAGGGCGCGCTCCAGTAGTGGCCGCGAACAGCGAGCGGATTCGTTCTCTGAAAAAAAAAAAAAATGCAGCCGTTCACATTCCGTACACCAAGCGACGGTGCCACCCACACAGTTTCTCGTAGTTTTCGCGCTCAAGACTTTACGGCCCTTCCGGCAAGTGGCCGGTGCGCGCGCGGCTACTCCTGGCTGTTGTTGCTGCTGTTGGAATGGCTAGGGCGGCTGTATTTAGAGTGTATACTAGAATACGGTTGAGCGGGCCGAGCAGCACGGCAAAACCCTAGCTGAGGCGCAAAACAACGAAAAGTATACAGGGTGTTTCAGCGAACACTTTCAAAATTTATTTGAGGTTGCCTGTGGCAGATAGCCAAATTCTAGTTAATGAGCTGGTCTACTCGAAGAGGCGGACATTATTTGCACGAAAAGTTGAAATGCATAATTGACTAATTACCAAAAATTTACTAATTAAGTTTTTAACTAATTACCTGATTTCCCATATTGCAATTTACAAATTATAGCCATGGAGTTCTCAAGGCAGATGTACTTGGAATTAATTCTCAGGATGACACCAGTTTCGAGATATTAATTCCCGAACTTTGCGGAGAAATGCATTGGCGTTCCAGTTCGTTTCTTAACAAAAAGTCGCTTTATGCATTGAAGCGCAAAATTAACTGGAACGCCAATGCATTTCTCCGCAAAGTTCGGGAATTAATATCTCGAAACGGGGGGTGTCATCCCGAGAATTTGTTCCAAGTAGATTCGCCTTGCGAACTCCACGGCTTCAATTTGTAAATTGCAATATGGGCCATCAGGTAATTAGTTAAAAACTTAATTGATGCATTTTTGTTAATTATTCGATTATGCATTTAAATTTCTTGTGCAACTAAGGTCCGCCTCTTCGAGCAGACCAGCTCATTAACTAGAATTGTGCTATCTGCCACAGGCAACCTTTAAGAATTTTTGAAAGTGTTCGCTGAAACACCCTGTATATGCTGAGGTCGCTGCGAGCAAACTAGATATTAGGGAGGCGCGCGCCGCAGCGGGCGGGCATTCATGTCCCCAAGACCGGTATAGCCTCAAACTATTCTAATCTGTGTTTATGCCCATATGGGCGAGGCCTCAGCCATTTTGTTCTACCATGGAAGGGCTAATGGCGGATTTGGAATAAAATGTTGCAGTTTCGTCCGCAAGGCGAAGCATCGATTGCGATAGCAAATTAGTAGACAGCTATACGAAGTAAGGTAGTAGTTTTATCGGCCGTATAAACTTTAAGCATTTGCTTTCTAAGTAAATTAACAAGCATGGTGTCACGCGCACACAAGCAAACATGAACACATCTCACTCGATGACCGCGGAAACTCGCCGGTGTGAGGAAGCGCGGCAGCAGCAACGAGTGAATTGAACTTCGTGCTTCCTCTCGCTTCAACGCCAACTAAGCGGCGAAAACAGTGCACCCAAAGCTATCAGCACTCGCGTTTGCAGATCGCTTTCTAGATGGGGCCCACGTGGCCACGCCATACGCAGCAGCCGCCGAAGTAAAACGCCCTCCCCCCGGTTGGCATATGGGCCACGAAAGACGGATCGCTTTCTCCCCGCTCGCCTCCCTTGTGCGCGCGAGATTGAGCCGACCTCGCAAGCTTGCAATCGCACTAACAGCATACAGCGCATGGCGACGATGTTATCGACCCTGGACTTTATACGGAACATCATGGCGACGGCAGAAATGCGCCTGGAGTGTCCATATCATTGCTATCGCAATAAATGCAGATTGAAACAGCTTTACATTATACCAGCCCAGGGTTGCTTGTGGCTCTCTGGGTCTGCGGTGACATATGGTGATCCAGAAATTATATTACTGCATCGACTGGGCCGCATAATTTGAGAACACTTTCCGCTATCATCATGAGCATCGGCACGAGACTATATAGTTCGATTGTAGTGTCACTGATGTTTTGGGGTTTTCAGGAAAGCGCTGCCATATTCCACAATCCACCTAAATTAAGATTGACCTGCTCCAAACTTGTTCCAAAATGTTCCAAAATTGTTCCAAAATGAAATTTAATCTGCTCCAAGCTGTTTAAAAATGAAAATTTGTCTGCTTCAAACTGCTCCAAAATGATTTTACATGCTCCATAATTTGCTCCGAAATGACTTTAGGCAGTCCCACCCTTGTCATGATTTTGACAATGCTTCGTTTGGTTTACAAGTATGTATTCGTATTACGTCAGAAAACGGAACACCATTCAAAGGGGCATGTGGTTTAAAAAGGTTTAGCAGGCAAAGAGGTTTTTCTGTTCATTGTCTCAAGGTGGCACTGGTATGGCTCCTTAAGCGTATCATGGTGATGGTTAGCAGTACTCTCTAAAAAATGTTTACACCCTTTGGGGCATATTTTCCCCCCAAACAATAATTTTCATATGTTTTGCTTGCGTTTCCTTCCTTGAAAACTTAGCGCACTCTGCTTTCATGTCGCGAAGTACTGAGCACACAGCGTCAAAGAAAGGCACGCGAGATAGATGAGTTATTGTTCGTGGACAAGACTAGTCTCCGAAGGGTGCAAATTTTTCTTGGAATCTAGGCGAGATGCCAAGTCAACTTGGCTATGTAGTCTTTTGCAGCCAAAGTGGACTGTGCATCGCCTGTGCCTCCGGAGACCGGACGCATTTATTAAACACGGCACTTGCCATAGCCTCCACAACAGATTGTGTGCTCTCTAACCCTCAGCGTGCAGGTTGCTTGTTGTACTGTTGATAACCAGACACAATGGCATGAATGTGCCTCAAGTGTCCCTCTAATTGCTATCACAGTAAAAAATACAGGAGGTGGACACCTTGCTCTCATTTTGTAGTTTGTCGTCTTGCTTGATTATGACTGTTATCCCCTAGCAGCCAGAGTGGTCGTCTCGGTTCAACTGGGTGCATAAGTTGTGCATAAAGGGTACACAGTAGTACCTCACTGATAGTTCAAAAAACAATGTTATTGGGAGAAATTTATAGTATAAATTGATGTTTTTGATGTTTTGCACTGCAAGTGCACAAGTCGAGTTGTGTGAACAAGGAGTGTATTGGCACGGTTCTTGTGTTAATACTAGGTGTTGCTTTTGCATGCTGTAGGCGCCTGAAAGACTAATGGGTCACCATGTTTTAGATACCGCCTATGCAGAAAAGACCTTGTATAGTGCACACATTTTTATGCTGATTTCCCTAACATCTGGAGAGACAGGCGAGTTGAGAGATGGGGGCTTCAACACCTTTCTTTTTTCTAAGTGTACACTCTGATTGCTGATAAATCTGTGCATTCTAGCTTGACCTGCAGTTCTACTTTCAGTATGGTTAGGCAGACTGCGTGATTTATTCCATTGTGCTGGTGCTTGCTTTCGTGTGCTGATGCAGGTGGTTCAAGGGCAACGCTGAGTTGCGGCTCGTTGCTGCGGGGCTACCACACGAAAACGGGCTGCCTGTACTCCGAGCTCCATGTCGGGCGGCAGGAGCGGCCGCTCGTGGGGCCGTTTTTGGAGCTGACAAAGGGCGACTTCGTTTACCTGGTGGTGGCCGTGCGCGGGGGTTCGGGAGGACCCTTGCTCTGTGTGTGCCATCCGGTCAGCGGGCGCGTAATGCGTGCCATCCATCTCATCGCACCGGTGGGTTGATTCTAAACACTGTGACGCGCTGTGTCTGCACAAAGAGTTTGCTAGGGGCAACCAGCACTGGAAGCTTGGGCCGGCCATCAACTGCGCCACAATGCATGGCCTAGTGAGTGCAGGAAGTAGTTTTAAGTATCATGTGCTGCAATATTGCACCACTGCATTTACCATTCATCCCGAGGTGGCTCAGGTGCACAGCTTATGACCTGACTGGGCATGGATGCGGTAGAATGTGGCAGTGCGTCCGCTCCATTACAAAAACGCTTGGCCATGGGCTGTGCATGGCATCATGCACAGGGTTAAAGTATTGATACAAGCATGCATCTCCTGTCAAAGCGTGGCATTTTTACAAAATACCTTCCAGATAGCGCTGTTTTTTTTTTTTGTTTTGTTTTTTTGTCATGCTGAAACAGCTATACACTGGTTTCTCATAGACTTCCACCAGCATGCAATCTCTGGAGTCTGCACATCAGTTGCTGATGTTCATCCCCATTGAGAGACAATGGGGATGATTCGCTTGTCATTGTGAGTCGCTCCTGAGTGCAGAGACAAACGCTTAAAGCCTGTGAAGCAATATATTGTTTGCAAGTGTTTGTAACGTGCTTTTATTTTTAGGTTTTACACCAAAACAACTTGGTAAACGTTTAACATATTGAGCCAAGCAATGACAATCAGTAATGCAGTCAGACCTGACTATACCCATCGCATTTACATAGAATTATCCCTTACATCGAACAATTTCTGAAAGCCGTAAAGTTACAATGAGAATATATAGCAAAATGTATGGTTACATCGAACAAAAATAGCAGCCACTACCAATATATTGAACTTCAAGCAGTGCAAAATGGCCCTAGAAGTTGGCTTTCTTGTGCTGCGGCTATGCAAGCCTCCAACACCCCCTCAGAAAAAGGGGTTTAGCCCGGCTGCACCTGTGCGGCTCTACTGCGCTGTGGCTGGACACCCCCCCCCCTACAAAAAATGATCCTGGTCTTCCCCACACCATTTGTTCACAGAGCCAATCACGAGTCTGTGGCTTGTGGAGTTGTAGATGGTGGGGAGGTGAAACGATTCAAAACTGCTTCTGGTCGTGCTGGTTTCCGCAGTGCCGATGACGACAGTGAAAAGTGTTCCAAGTGCAACGAAGCCGTCCCCAGTTTTTGGGAAGTTTGGAGCGAGTTGTCAGCATTTCCAGAAGCCGTTGACGTGTCATCGGTCAACAAGTTTGTGTTCACTGATGAAGGTTCCGCGACCGCTGGAGGGCTTGAGAATGAGGTCTTCATCGCTGACGATGTGAATCACGACACGGGTGAAGGGAACAGTGAGCACAACTTGGATCCTGCACCCACCTGCTCCAACTCGATGCGTGCGCTCGCACTGTTTTGGCGATTCTGCGCAAAAGTGGAAGGCTGCAACCTCAGCTGCTCAGAGTCCTCGTACAACGCGGAAAAAATGCTTGCTTTTCCGGAATAAGCTTCAGCACTACAGTTAACTCTCGATAATTCGAACTCAAAGGGACCAGAAAATTCATTCGTATTAAACGGAGTTTGGATTACAGGAAGCTCATTGAATTGAATACTTGCATGCAGTGCTGCGTTTGGCAGGTCACGTGCACTGCGCTAACACATGAGTGACGAGTTCCTGAAGTGTGGCAATCACGGCATTACGGCTTGTGCTGCCGCATCCCGACTTTACTGTGTAATTTTAATATTATTTGGGTGCGGGTTATATGTGCCAAAATATAGTGCTTGTAGCGGGAGACGGGGGCAGCAGCTGGTGCGCAGTTGCACTGCCAGGTCGGAAGCGTTGCCGCATCAGTTGGTGTGCTGCTAAGAGCGCAGTCGATGGCGCGGCATGTTCAAATTGAGTGGCAAATATTTCTGCATTGGAATTACTGGCTGTTATTGCACATTGAAATACAGATTTTGACAGGACCACAGCACCAGTTCAAGTAAACTGGAAGTTCGAATTAAGCAGGTTATAATTACAGTTGAATCTTGTTAATTCGAACTGCCGGTTTATTCGAACTGACGCTGTGGTCCCGTCAAAGTTATGTGTATTTCAATGGGCGAAAACGCTCGGTAATTCGAACGCGAAATCCTTTGCTACGGTTAATTCGAACATACCGCAGACTGACAATGCTCTCAGCAGCGCGCCAAATTACGCGGCGGCGCCTCCCACCGGCATTGCTCTAACACTGCCATAGAGCAAAAGCATAGGAGAGACCCCTTAATGCAGCGGCGGAGGACCAGTTCGATCAACGAAACTGCCCACGCCGGCAAACGCTCGCTTCCCAATAACGGCAGAAAACAAAACTTCAGGGAGCGGGAAGTTAAGGGAAGTTAAGGAGCTGGCGAGGGAGTTGAGAGAGAGAAAGAGAGGGCGAGGAGAGCCACCAAAGCCACTGCCGCCGAAGCGGCGGAGTTGCTGAGGCCAAATCCGCGTCCTGGCCACCCTCCTCACTCACCTTTGACGGTCTCCGCGCGCGCGCCCTTCGCGCGCCGTCCGCTCCCAGAAGTTTCGTTTTCTGCCGTTATCGGGAACCGAGCATTGGCCGGCGTGGGCGGTTGCGCTTACTATGCGCTTGCGCACCGCGATATTTCACGACTCGCACCGTTCGTGCATTGTGCTATGGTGCTCGAATACTTCAAAAATATGTCGTTGCTTTAATTCGAACAAATTTTCGGGCCCCTTCGAGTTCGAATTATCGAGATGCGACTGTAATATGATACATATTACGCTGTATTTCGTGCCACAGTAAGCCGCAGCGAAGTTCATTTCGTTTATATAAAATTATAAATTGGTGTTAAAAATTAATAAATTGGTGTATGGGATTTTATATTACGGTATTTTAAAAGGCCCATATCGAATTGCACGATATATCAAACTAATTCCTGTTTTTTTTTTTTCGCGAGTTCGATATATGTGTGTTTGACTGCAAATCCAGCATGGCCACACTAGATTTGCTTGTGGTGCTTGCTGCACCACTTTCGCTCTGCTCTGCCCTGCTGATGCTTTCATTAGCTTCGCAGTAAGTTTTTTGCGCTACGCCACTATGAACCAGTGGTCTAATTAGAGTAACATAAAGGTGCCAAGGGAAGGGAAAGGCAGAATATGTGATTAGAATACTATATTTTTCTGCACATAAACCAGCCTCCATGTATAACCAACACCACTAATTACACCATGGCACCACTCTTCCGTGAAGTCACACCTGAAGGCAAAATTCGCCCACACACTGACTACTGTTAATTGGTGTGGGTTATAGGCCCGAAGAAAGCAAACGGGGATAGCCGATATTCTAGTTGACATTAAGAGGAAAAAATGGAGCTGGGCAGGCCATGTAATGCATAGGATGAATAACCGGTGGACCATTAGATTTACAGAATGGGTACCAAGAGAAGGGAAGTGCAGTCGAGGACGGCAGAAAACTAGGTGGGGCGATGAAGTGAGGAAATTTGCAGGTCGCAAGTTGGAATCAGTTAGCGCAAGACAGGGGTAATCGGAGATTGCAGGGAGAGGCCTTCGTCCTGCAGTGGACATAAATATAGGCTGATGATGATGATATGCCCCAAGTATTGGCAGGCATAGGCTGGAGGTGGATGATACAGATGGGGTCTCATTGATGATTATTTGGAGAAGCCTTTGTACTTCTATGGACATGAAATAGGCTGCTGATAACACAATAGACTGGTTTCACCATGTTTAGAGTCATGTGCAGCAGCCCTGTCAGCACCATGGGCCGTATTCTCAAACGTACCACTTCGGCGATATTTCGCCTAGGCGAAAGTCGCGTTCAATAAGTCAACCGGCTGCTTTCCCGTGACGTCAGCATGCACTACCAACACGCGCACTCGAACGCTTCGCAAAACACACGAGAGGGCGCACCGTGCGAGTGCAGAGCGGCTCGGGTGTGTTGTTTTCGAATGTATCGGCCACAGTACGACACAGGTGTGTTCGTTTATTCAATACTTGTCGGGAGCACCCGCTGACACCGTGACGTCAAAGTGACGTACACCGGAACTACTAGGTGACGAGACTTCTTTTCTGGTTTTGCTCAACAAGCCAATCAGCACGCGCCTGAAAGCGAAAAAAGAAATTTCGCCCAAATGGAACGTTTCAGAATACGGCCCATGATGGCAGTCCTCAGCACTTTCCTCACTGTTTTTGGTTTGAAGGCAACTTGGGTTCAAGGCAACGTCGAAGGGAATCCTGAAGCCAATGATATTTGGATTTTTTTTACAGTGAAGGGTAGATGTGTTTGCTGAACCTCACTTTTCTTGCACAATCTTTGCTCAACCCCCCACCCCCTCGCGCACATTTGATTGTGTTACTGTGAACTCGCTCCCCTCCCCCTCTTTCCCTTTGCTCGTGCGGGAAGGCGGCACTCTTGAAGTCGCCATCTTGTCTAACCCTCGCACGCTTTCACTCGCACCTAATGGTGCGGGGGCAATGGGATCTTATCGCACGTGGACTTTATACGGAACTTGACGCTGCTCCACTTTGGCGGTTGCTCTTGTCGCGCAGCACACGATTTGAGAGGTGCGCACTACAAGCAGCCGCTTGTAATTCAATCATTTGACCATCTGCGTGTCCACGGAAGTTTCTACAGTGTAGACCGCTTATAACGTAAGGCGCCGGAATGAGGCGCTAGGCCTGGGCGGCCGAGCGCGCTGTATCTTGAAAGCCAACTGAGACAGGGGCACAGTCCACCATGTGCTGTGTTTTCGTGGCTCAGTTCGCATTGATGCGAGACCCAGCACGACAGTCAATTTGCTCACTGCTGCTGCCGCGCTTCTTCACTCCACGTTTTGACAGCGAATTTCCGCAGTCATCGAGTGAGATGTGTTCATGTTTGCTTGTGCACACGTGACGCCATGCTTGATATTGCGCTAGAGTCACGGCGGTGGACGCGCTTTCACATGCGGTGAAAAATAGGAACGGAGCTATTCATGCGCCAACAACGTTGGAACACGCCCGATGGCGCCAGACACGCCGGTTGCGTCGTGTCGTTGGAGTACAGACACCGGTTGTTCGCCACTGTGACGTCGCGGAGCTCAAAGCGCGCACGTTACGTCTGAGTATGCTGCGGTTTTAGGCAAGCGTTCGCCGTTTCGGTTGACTGCCGAATTTCCAGGCAGCCGCATTATAACCATTATTTCGTCTCCCGCAACTGCACAACAAGCGATGCACGTATACATAGAGTGCTATGGGAAAATTAACGGGAGTCTGAAAAGACCGTATTATATCCGGTCCTGCACTATAAGCGGTTACGTTGTAAGTGGTCTATACTGTATTTATTGTCTCGATACTACTGTAGAACCCCGCTGATACGTTTATTACGGGACCGTAAAAAAAAAAAATAAACGTAAGAGCCGAGAAACAGGAAAAATTGAGAAATGAGAGTAGTGTTGAACTGCACAAATATTTTAATTCTTATGTGTGAAAAAAAAGTCGTAGTTTCGCCCGAAAGTCGAAGCATCGATTGCGATAGCAAATTAGTAGACAGCTATACAAAGTAAGGATAGTAGTTTTGTCGTCCATATAAACTTGTAAACATTTGCTTATTAACTATATTAACAAGCATGGTGTCAGCGCCCACAGGCAAAAATGAACACATCAGACTCGATGAGCGCAGACACGCGCTGTCAAAACGCTGGCGTGAGGAAGCGCCGCTGCAGAAGCGACCGACGTGATCTTCGTGCTGTTGTCTATAGCTTCAACGCAAACTGAGCACCGAGAACACACAGCACGCACAAAGCTACGAGCCGCCGACGCACCTACACTGCCTAGACTCTGCCCCCAATGCAGATCGCTTTCAAGATACGGCCCGCGCGCTGCCGTGCAGTACGCAGTTGATGCCAGAGTATACAACGCCGCCCGCTATCTCTGCTCCCTCGCTCCCTCACCGGTGCCTCGAGCGCACGCGAGATTAAGACGCGGTCGTCGGCTCACCTTGCACGCTTTCACTCGCACATACAGCATTTGACGACGGCGTTATCGCCCTTGGACTTTATATGGAACATCTATGAGCCAAAACCAATTTTAGGGCTACAACGCGTCATAGACACCATCTTTAGATAGCAAATACGGATCTCAAGGGCCATACTTTTGCTGGTGGAAACAGAAAATACGTCATAGTTGTCGCCCCCGGCACTTTGGGTGGCCAGTGCCATCGTCAAGCCACCAAGCCAAGTGACATGAAAAGTCAAAATAGCCGCTCGGCCCGGCGCGGGGTGGCAGTTCGCAACGTATGATGCGGGAACGGTCCCACAGTTCCGACGCAACAGCAGGATTACCATTGCATTGGTTTCCATGGGAGCTGTGCCGGGGCCGGCCGAAAACTATCTAACAGCCGGGAAAACGCAGCACCCGAGAAGATAACAGCAGGGTTCTACTGTATTCCTTTGCGGCGGCAGTCTTTATATTGAAGTCGCGTATAAACACGCTTTGTTATATTGAGGTTCTAAATACATGGTGTTCTATGGTCAAGAGGTAAAATACTGAAAAGTAAAATACTTCGTTATAGTATTGTGAATTTCGTTGTATTGAAGTTCGTTATCTCGAGGTTTAACTGTGCTACCAGCATGCTTTGCGGAAGTCGGGGTGTAGTGAAACTTGTAGTGAAATCGTTCTGTTGTCCCACTCTGCAGGTCACCCACCTGTGCCTGGTGAGCGCAGAGGGACTGGGCAGCCTGGCTGGTGGCTGCGTGGCTCTGGCTACTGAAGATCGCCAGTTACTGCTCCTGGACCTGTGCTTGGACGGCGCACGTCACTACTCGGATGAATCGAGGCCCGCCACCCTGGTGGCCCTGGAAGGCGTCTTCAGTGATGAGCTGCCACCTGTCCATCCAGTCCATGCGGCTCCCGTGCATGGCATTGTGCACCTCTGCAGTGCGTACATAGCCTGCATTTGACAACCCCCAAGTTTCTTGCACAAATGCTGCAGTGAACATTGTATCTCTCTACTGCTTCCTTGTCACATGTAACACCTTCTTTTGCAGATCTGGATGACCTTGCAGCCTTGGATAATATGGCGGTTGTAAATGGTGAGCGCCTGCTGTGTGTTCCTTTTCTGGGAAGTGCAAGTTGCTTAATATTAATCTTGCTTGGCATGAATTATCCATCGTGAAAGAATCGGGAAGTTTCGTGCAAAAATTGTACAGGGGACTTCGATCTTTTAGGTACCCTAGGGATGATGGGTAGTTACCGTATTTACTCGAATCTAACGCGCACTTTTTTTCCGATAAAGCAGGTCCAAAAATTGCTTGCGCGTTAGAATCAAGTACGACCCTAAGTCTGCGTTACCATATAGTCGTCAGCATTTCAAAATGGCCGCCTCGCATGCGCTTCGAGCCTAGCTACACTCTAGCCTAGCTGCCGTAGCTTCCTCCATGTGCTGCAGTACACGTGCTTAGGCATTAGTCTACCGTCTGTCTTCCCATTTTCTGCGTCTGCTCTATCACCATAAAGTGCAGAGTTCATCATGTTGCCGCATTTAAAAGGAAAGTGATCATGTATGCGGAGACGGACGGAAATTGGGCCGCATCACGGGCGTTCGGAGAATGCGAAACTTGCGTGTGGGACTGGTGCAAACGGAAGGAGAGGATTTTCGCCAGCAAAGCAACGCGGAAGCAGGACGTATTCTACGACGATCCACTTCGGCGATACGATCGCCTCGGCCCTACCTTGAAAGCGATCTGCGACGTGGAGAGTCTGCCGTGTGCTGTGTTTTCGACGGGTCGCGTTGAAGCGAGAGGCATGCTAGCACGACGGTCAATTTGCTCGCCGCACTTCCTCACTCCAGCGTTTTGACTGCGAGTTTCCGTGGTCAACGAGCGAGAAGTGTTCATGTTTGCTTGTGCGCGTGTGACACCATGCTTGTTAATTTATTTAGTAAGTGAATGTTTGCAAGTTTATACAGCCGATAAAACTACTATCCTTACTTCGTATAGCAGTCTACAAATTTGCTATCGCAATCGATGCTTCGCCTTTCCGGCGACACTGCGACTGTTTTTAATTCATCGCAACTTTTGTGCACCAGGAGTAAATCATTGTTGTTCCAAATGAGAGAAAGTTGTATTTCTGTATGAAAGCATGAGATGTGCGGTACTGTAAAGGATTTTTTTTTTTTGTCACGGAAAACGGGTGCGCGTTACAATCGAGGGTGCGTTAGAATCGAGTAAATATGGTATGCAGCACAGGCCACTATAACATAACTGCTTATAGTGCAAGACTGAATATAATGCAGTCATTGCTGGCTCCCGTTTATCTTCCCTTAGAACTCAATGTATACATATGCCACTTATAGTGAAAACACGTGAGACGAACTACCGTATATAATGCGGTTGCCAGAAAATCCTGCAGACAAGCGAGGCAGTGAGTGCTCTTCTCCACGAGGTGCGCTGGCCGAGGGGAGAGCGACGAGGGCGATGCGGAGGAGGAGGAGACACTGACTGAATGAACAAGGAACTGAGAGAGAGAGAGAGAGAGAAAACGAAGCAGCAGTGTGCTGGCTTAGGAGGTGCGCGGGCGTTGTCTAGGCAACGGAGAAGCCTTTTGCTTGAGCAGCTTGTCAGCGGCGTGCAGCTGCACCGAATGCATTGCCACTCATTGGTTCTTCAGTTTGTGTGTGGAAAGTAAATACAGCTGCCGGCTGCTATTTTCGGACACAGACAGGATCTAAAAAATGACTGAATTCCTTGGCAGGCCAATAAACAATTTCAAAGGTAAAATCAAATTATTGTTTTTTTTACAACTTCAGCACCGCTGAAAAAATCTGGTTGAGGCCGTGAATGTGTTTTGTGTTGCATGTTGTGAAGTGCAGATATCGCGCGTGGGAGCTTGACTCCGTGATGCTCAGTTTAAACATTATTCCACAAATTCATCAGTTCGAAATGTTGTCCACATGCGAGCTTTCACCGTTCCTACCAGCACTCGCGCATACAACTTTTGCTATGTACGTTCGCAATAGCTGCGAACAGGCGCCTGAACCTCAGTTCAGGTGCCGCTGCAGGTAATTCAGCCTGTGCACCAGATCTTCGCGCATTCGCATATGTGTACGAATCAAGGCTGAGCTTCCCGCAACGGCATGTTGTCCTACAACCTCGCCGGCTAGGCCTGACCAGCGCCGTCTCGTCAGGCGTCGGCCGCCAAATTTGCAGTTTTATGCGGAGTCAACAAAATGCTTCGCAATGACTGAATAGCACTTGAAAGTGGAGGAACCATCTTGCCAAAGTAAGTGAGGGCACATCCTAGTTGTATGCTTCAATTCCCAGACACGCGTACACGTGCAGGATTTGCACATGCACAGCTTTTGAAAAATGTTGTTCTGGTTATAGTGCAGAAATTCGCAAGTCCGGTGACTTACGTTGTAAGCGGTCTATGCTGTATGTTTAAAGAAATTTTAGATCAAATTTTATTTTTTTCATGCCCAATGTGACTTTCTAATAACGCAACGCAGAACCTGCCTGTTAGTCGCAATTACCCCAGCGCAATGTCGTGCTGCTATGCATCTAGTCGTTAAAGCTGGCTTGGTTATTTGTAAGCGTAAACCAAATTACCTTGATTTTAAAAAAAACTTTTACAATGTGTAGCTTACTGGGCTCATCGTTGGAGGTCAGCTAAAGTTTGTACGGCTGCAATGGTAAAGGGCCGCCAGCAAGAAAGTCTGCGTGGGAGGATTTTGCAGGCATCTGCGGAGGATTTTTTAGAGTGCAGCTCTTGGGCGTCCCGTTCCTACGGCAAGCGTCGGCGTTGTCACTCGTAACTGAGCGAACAAGCACAGCGAAAGATGAGAGCGAATGCGGCACCCATCGGGAGGATGAAAAAAGTGGCGAGGAGGGAAGAGGAGGAAAGCGGAGGGAACCATGAAACTGAAACCGGAGGAGGGTATGGCGAAAGCACTGAGAAGAAAAGCATAGTGCGGTGACGATGGCTACGAGATGGCGCCAGAGTAGCGTGCATCATCGGGGAGGTCTATCGGCGGCGGCGGCTGCCCACGCATCACCCATACGCTGGCTCTCACTATCTCCAGATTAGTGAGGCAGTCGCGCCACACTTCGCTCCGTTTGCAACGTGCCACACGAGACAGATGGTCCACGCCGGTAAATATATTGTGAAATGTAAACACGTATAGAGCTGCTGCTCAAATTGTGCATAGGGAGTATCGTAATCGTCCGGGAATTTTTTTTTTTTTTTGTGGTATACTGAATTTTTCGCAAGCATCATGATTCCTATTCATCTTGTGCGCTTTCTTGCAGGAGACACGGAGGTGACATGCCTGCAGTGGCTGCCCCAACTGCGCTGCCTTGGCATTGGTCTGGGCTGTGGCATAGTCTACCTTTGGGACGTCCACAAGTCATGTTCTACGTGCGTCTGCCTTTTCCCCATTTTGCCAGAGTGCTGTCGACTTCAGTGGCATCACTGGAGTACTAATTCATATGCACATTATTGAGGTGCATTACCTGCTCAAGGAGTAAAATGCAATCAGATGCATTCTCCCCTAAATTTGACTGCATGTCACTGGTGGTACAGTAATCCCTCGTTATAACGAAATCGCTTTACTCGAAATATCGCTTTATTCGAAAGTTCTTCCGGTCCCTATCCAAATGCATGCATTTTAAGCCGCATTACTCGAAGCGCACGAAGAGCTTGACCCGCTTAGAATGAAGTGGAGAGCGCGGCAACCCTTTTGCGCATGCAGTGTAACATTAATACCACCGACGAATTAGTCACATGCAGGCACAGAGCAGGCCACCAAAGTACCAAACCCAAGACCGATGACCGCCTAGCAACGGGTACCAAGCAAGTGACGAGTGCTCCCAGCTGTTTACTGCGGAGCGAACAGAAGCTGTCAAATTCAATAGTACAGCGTGCCCGAACCGTTCATCTCGGTCGCAGTCGCATTGCTGGTGTCCCCCGTGATAGAATCCACACGAAAATAAAGTTTTCGTGACACTTTACGATGCCAGAAAACTGCAGTCTCTTGGATGCCGAAAAGTGGCCAAAAGACCACGGGCAGACTTGCCCCGTAGCATTCCATGGGGTGCGCTCGATGAGCAAAGTTTTACCGCTCTAAAGAGCGCTTCTGGCGCTGAAACGTGTCGAAAAGCACGAAAGAAGTGTCCCTCCAATTATAAGTGCTATGTTCGATGCGAGGAGCTACGTAAACAAATCGGGAAGACGACTTTGAGAAAGCCCATCTAGAAATTTGCTCGCTGCTCGCCATACTTGGCCTGCATTGCAATAAAACACCGCCCTTAGCTTTGTTGCACTTTTGGCGTTGCAAATCGACCAATAACTTGCTGAAAACACGAAAAATCCGAGCGTCGCCGCGGCGAGTCAGGCTGTGAACAAGGCGGGTCAAAGCAAGCTGTTGTTTCCCTGGCGATTTTTTTGAGCCAGTCATGCTCAATTCGCGCCATCCAATGACCCTACCATGAATTTAGACGAACTGGTCTAAATTCATGGTAGGGTCATTGAATTTTAATCCTAGACATTTGTCAATGGCGCGGATGCGACGGTGCTTGAACACCGGCACTCGAACCGTAGAATTAGCACAGTGTCGTCAACAACGATGCGCCGAAAAATTCGTTTTGCAAACTTCACGGCTGCACACTTCATGAAAAAATTCCCTTCACGAAATGCAAAATCCCTACTGCAAAACCGTTCAGTTTTCACGATCGCGCTGCGTACCCGCAATGAGCGGCTAATCGTTTTTTGAGCATAGCAAACACAACCTCAGACTTGAGCCACGGCATTTGCGGCACTTTCCAGAGCGCGATATTCTTGTAGTGTTCCGTGACCTCCACCCCCCCCCCCTATAAAAGCGGACACTGCCTTCCTCCTCATACGCTCTCAAGTCTGCAAGCCATTTGGACGCTAGTCACTCCTCTCACTCGTCTTCATGTCAACTCCTTGCCTCCTCGCTGCCAGTTTCGACGTCGCTGCTTCTCCAAAGCTGCCCTCTTCAGGTCTGCCCTCCCGAGGACAATCTTCCACCAACAGGTGCCCTTCCGCAGTTCCTGCTTCTTGGTTTCCACGACTCTGATCGCCTTTCTTCTGCTACACGTGAAGCCAATGCCAAGCCCGCCATTGCAACCGTCGCTGTCACTGTCGTGCACTGACGAAGAAAGCGAGATGCCCTGACGACAGTTTGAAGCTTCTGCCTTCTGCGTCGCCCGCCGCGTTCAGTCACTTTGGCACCGACGGCGTGTGCGTTTGGGTCCGTGCTGCAGGCCATGTGATTGTGTGTTATTTAGAGGGCTTCGTTAGGCATGCCTCGCGTATGCTTTTGTGTTCTACAGTGATAAATGGCTCTGTCAGTCTCCGGCCAGAAGTGCCATACTTTGGAGCAGAAAGTTCTGCTGATAAAAGAAGTGGAAAAAGGCGACCGGCAGAAAAGTGACATAGCGAAGGAATTCAGCATACCGCCATCTACTTTATCAACTGTATTGAAAAACAAAAAAGCTGTGCTGAATGGCTTTGAAAAGAGCTTCTGAATGGCTTTGAAAAGAGCCGAAGCTCTCGCCCTCGAAATTCGGCATAAAGATTTCAAGTGCACCAACGGCTGTCTTGAGCGGTTCAAGGAACGACACGGCGTAGCCTCGAAGTCTATTGTTGGTGAAAGTGCAGCCGTGAACCGTGACGCTGTAGACGTATAGCACCGACATCAGCTCCAAGCTCTACTTGAAAAGTACTAAGAGAAAGAAATCTACAGCCTAGATGAGGCTGCATTTTTCTACAAAATGCTACCGAATCGCACGTTCACTATTGCTGGCAGGAAAACAAGGAGCGTGTCACGGTGCTGTTTGGTGCCAATGCAGCAGGCGAGGACAAGCTTCCCTTGTTGATACTGGTGAAGGCGGAGAAGCCACGGTGCTTCTGAAATGCAACTATTCCCAAGGAATGCATCTACAGAAGTAACAAGCGAGCATGGATGACTACTGCTATTTTTGAAGACTATGTGCGCCTTCTGGATAGATGGTTCGACACGAAGAATCGGCAAGTGCTTTTCATAATTGACCATTGTTCGAGCCAGGGGAAGATCGGCAACTTCAAGGTGATCGCTGTGGAATTTTTGCCTGCAAACACAACCACAGTACTGTAGCCAATGTATCAGGGCATCGTTGAGACCATCGGGAAGCTGTACCGCAAGGCTCTTTTGCAGCGCGTGCTCGTAGCGTATGACGCCAGCAAGAGGTACAACACTGAGTTGCTTGGTGCAATCCATTTGCTGAAGTTTTCATGGAAAGAACTCGCACCTTCGAAGGTCCCCAACTGCTTTGCGCACGCCACCTTTTCCCGCGCCGTTGTCAGCGACCCTGACGATGACCAGACTTGCAGCGATCTGTACGATCGCTGGCAAAATAGCTGGCCAAGAGGTAGAAGTTGACTTCGAGACATTCGCTTTGCCTGACACTGCTGCTTCCATGGTCACCCTAGCAACGTATGCGGAGATAGTTGACACTGTTGGTGGCCCCGACGAGGACGAAGAGCCACGTGAAGTGCCAACTATAGTGCAGACCGGGGCAGTACCTACGCCTGCTACGAAATAAGGTTGAATGCATGGGCGGCGACCATGGCCTCGTGCAATGCTTGGTCAAATTAGAGCAGGGGTTGCTTGCGCCCGGTAAGAACTTGAAACAGCCAGAGCTCACTGCCTTTTTTTTCACCTGAATAAAGTTTTTCTTCACTGAATACATTGTATTTTGACTTCCTCGCAGTTGTGGCACAGTTAAAGCTCGACGGCTTTAGCTTTTCTCGAGTGGTCGCTTATATCGAATTACCGCTTATAACGAATTTTTTCGCCATCCTGCTAACTTCGTTATAACGAGGGATTACTGTACATGTCATGTTGTTTGAAATCGATTTCCATTCTGTCATGTAAGCGCAGATGGAAACTTGTTGAACATTAGGCAAACGGTATTGGGGGCTGATCAGTGCATCATTTAAGATTCCCATTGACAGCCTCAACAGTAGTGGGCAGGGTCATGGAGCAATAAAAGATATCCCTATTGATACAGGATTGCTGATTGTTAGCTTAGATGGGAAGTGAAGAGCCTCCCTTTAGTGAGAAAATGAATGACCCACCGATAACACTTGTTCTCTGTTTTATATTGAATAGGACTGATAAAACCATGCCACAAATATATTCCCGTATTCTGTGGTCAAATTAGCCACTGTGGCTTGTAACAATGAAACGTAGCTAGCCTGAGGCAACCTTAAGGTAGTTGGAAACCTGTGCAGCGTAAAATGGAGAATCATTGAAGCTGTTCCAACTGCTAAGCTGTGATATCGCCCCATTGAGCTGATGATGTCGGCACATAACTTGTTGCAGTTGAAGGAGACGCAACGAACAAAAACAAAAAAAAAGGACTGCTCTGCACCTTTCAGCATTCCGGCTCGCACTTCACTTAGGGAAACTGAAGATAAAAAAAGTGCAGGCTCACCAATTTTACCGTGTTTTCTATGAATGAACTTGCTTTTGCTATCTTTCCGTGCCACTTTGTTCGCATTTACTACTTGCGCGGCTGTGGTGCCTACTCTGTGCAGGTGTCACAGTGTGAGAAACCGTCTAAACACTACGGAATGAGAAACCGAGTTTGTTGCAGCCATTTTGAACTTCTGTGCAGCCCCTCCAATTGTGATGTTCCCTGGCACTAAGGCTTTGTTTCAATGCTCAATGTAGGCATTCAGATAGGCAGCAAAGCAGAAGGCAGCCATCTTAAGTATCATTCCATTTCTCACATAGTTAGTAGAGACAGCTTCTCAAAGACAGCATCGAAGTAGCATCGAAGTTAAGAACAATGCTGCCTACTTTGGTATGCAAACAAGATGGTGGCCGAGCAGAATGTTTGGAAATTCGACAGAAACTCTGCCAACAAACCTAGTCTTGCTTTCTTTACAGTAAGCTAGCTATAATGTATTTTTTCATAGGGTTTCACAAAAGTGTTAAGTGATATGTACTTAGCTTTTTTCTTGTCGACATGAGGTGGCGTGAAGTCTCAGAGACACCTTGCAAATGCATTTCATAACTTTAGCTCGAAGCTGTCTTTTCGGCAAAGCAGGCTGTCTGCAATGCTGGCCAGAATTGCAGCACGTCCCAAGTCATCTCTTGACATAACACAAGCATTGTTAAGTTTGTAAGAGGGTATTCTACCAGTCTTAAATTGATACAATGGTTGCCACCTTTACTGTCCCTTTAACATGTTCGCTGTGGCAGCGTTTTTTAAGGCCCCGATTCCTTCCTTGTGTGACGATCCACCGATATACCCCACATGGGCGTCGTGACTCACTTGCGAGTCTGGTGTGTCCTTGCACTATTCTCGAGCTCCAGTGACGACTTCACTGGGCTTGCAATTGGAAGCGACATAAAGTTTTCCACCTTGGTGAACATGTCATCTGCACATGCAGGCTGGTGACTACCCTACAGTCGGACCTTCCTGTGGTGTCCCTGGCCCTGCAGGAGCCTGAGAATGATCCTCGATGCTGCTGCTACCTGTGGGTGGCCCAGGGATCCACCTCTGCGGCCTCAGCAAGCACACCGTGAGTCTTGCTGCTGCCTTGTTCGTTCGAGTTCTCCCACCTAGAGGGTTCTAGTGGTACAGTTGAGCCATGTGACTATGAAAACCTCAGACAGTGTAATTCTTGCCACTATGAAATATTTTCGTATCTCCTGCAAACACCCATAGAATTTAATGCATTTTGTATCTCTCGACAACGAAATGTCGCAAAACTGCAATCCCACAGATACGTTTTTCACTACCACGTGCACATCCAGATTATTTTTTCGCCAGTGAGCTGGTAGCCAACATATCGTCCATCCATCACGATGTAGACTTAACAGCTTCCTCCATGTTTCTGACATTTCACCCGCAACCATTGCATTGAGTCAAAACGAAACTACTCCTTGCAGCAACCGCTGAGAATGAAACCGCGGTCGCTGTTGACGTGATCATGGACGGCGACCACGCAATTCATAAGGCATGTGGCCGACGCGCGCACAGAGTCAAAAGAAAACTATGGTTTGCCGCACCCAATGTGGACGAAACCGCGGGCTCTATTGAAGTGATAATAGATGGTGACTACACAGTTCTGAAGGTACACGGTCAACGCACGGTGTTAGTAAGCGCGGCGGTAAATGAAAAATTAAAGGATATAAAAGCATAAGTAGGCATAAAGCATTCCTTGTACGAATTTATCTGATGACTATGGCGATGTGGACTTCGCCGCTTTGTTTCAGTTGTACGCTAGCACCGCTTTTGCTGTTTTGCGTCGCACATTTGCAGCACTACATGCTTGCTGTGCTCCAAGAGTTATCCGTATTAATCGATGTGCCACCAAATACTTTCGAAAACGAGAGTTATTCCATTAAATAACGCTTACGGCGGCCGGGACCAGAGGATGAGTCTGAGTCATCTAATCTTCCAAATTAATGAGGGTTGAAATAATAAGGTTTTACTGTATCACTTTCACCAGGCTTGCACGACTTTGCTCCATATAAGTTGGCTAATACAGCAGACCGTATTTCTAATGCTGTGCCAAGCTCATTGTCTTTGCACTGTCCCAGGAACGCTGATAGCCGTGTACTTCAATGCACCCGGTGGCAAGTCACGTGAAAGGGATGTATAGTGGAATCTCGTTGATACGTTCTTTACGGGAACTGCAAAATAAGACATATCATCCGAAAATCGTATTGTCCGAAATATATTGCTCCTATAAGACACTGGCCGGGAAATCAAGAAAGAACGTATTATGCATAGTCGTATCAATGAGATTCCACTGTAGTATCTTCGAGAGTTATCCGAGAATACCACTCTTACTGCTGTGTGAGGCTGGCTGTTTCTAAATATAGCGTAGACCACTTATAACACTTGTGGGGATCGAGGTGCCTTCCCGCGCCTCGTCCCCCAGCTCGCGCGTGGCGCTTAGCTCGATCCCCGGGAACCGCCGCCGTAACGGCAACATGGCGGACACGGCTAGCGCGCCGGACTTACTTTCCCGCGCAAACCGTGCTTCTCCCCCTCGGAATTGGACTTGCCCCGCGAGACACGTCACCGGGACGCGCCCTGACTGGCCTCCCGCGCGGCGGCCCCCGGGCACCCTCTCCACCCGAGCTCTCGTCCGCGGAGCGCTTCCTCGCCGCGAGAGAGGCTCACAGGCTCGCAACGAGGTGGTTACATGAGACCTTTGTTCTCGCGACTCCTCGTTATCGCGCTTGGCGGACCGCTACCCGGTTAGCCCTAACGCAGCGGGCGCGCGTACTCGATCGGTCTTGCGGCGAGCCTTGGCCGTAAGCGCCGTGACTGTAGCACTGAGCTGTACCTTGGGTGAATAAACCCGTGTTTGTTGGCGATCTGACTCCGGAGCCTTCTCTGCGCCGTGTCGGAGAGTCGACGAACCCTGCCGTAGCACCTTTGTGCGTTGCGGAGTGGAGGAGCGTCGTGCCCTTTCCTGACCGTCGCTCGTAGGGTAAGCCTTGTACAAACCCATCTCCACACACTGTAACAACCTGTATGTAATGTGAACCAGATTATTATACGAGGGGTAATTTTAGGTCCGCAAGAAACTTTCTCCGTTATGTGTCCCACAGAACTTGTGCCAAAATTTTAAAATATACTAATGCCACGTAGCTAGACAGAACCAAGGTAATGTTGTTTGCCGAAGCTTGGAGCAAGTCGGACAGCTTTTTGTAGTCCGATCTGGGGTTCTTTAACGTGCACATTATAGAATCGGAAGTGGTCAAAATTCAACCAGAGCCCCCACTATAGTGTGCCTTTTAATCAGATCGTGGTTTTGGCATGTAAGACCCTAGAATTTAATTTTTTTTATCTTTGCCTGCTTGTAGGAGAATGTGGAGTCATGCGCATTCATTTGGCTTTGTGTCTGCAGGTGTGGTCAAAAGCCTCATTGCTTTTCTCTCTCTCCCAACAGGTTGACCTGTTTCTCAGTTGCCACGATGCACGCCCTCAGCTTCCAGAAGAAAGAGCCGAGTCAGGATGGGCACCACTTCTATAAGGTTGGCCACACCTCTTGTCTCTACTCCGTACACAGGGCAGTGGTGCAACAGCCCTTCGCTCGACGTGGTGGCTCAGCGGCTGTTGCATTCTGAGCGTGAGCTTGCGGGTTTGTTTCTTGACCTGGCAGCCACATTCTGATAGGAGTCCATGTTTGGCTTTCTTTCTTGATTCGATTTGATATCTGATTCAAGATCTACTATTCGATACTCACACACCCCTAGTTTTCAAGCTTTTAGTAACCGCTAATTAATAAAAAGTTGGTCATATACAAGTTGTCTGAGCATGTTCCTTGCATTTTGCGATGCATAGGCAGCTATGTAAATGTGGTAAAGGAGTGTTAATGCTCCATTTTGGCGATTTGTAGCAGCTTCACAAACTCCAATGGGGAAAGCATTGAATAACCGAACTATCTTGTCTTTAGAGTGCTCTCCTTATCACCTATTTCATGTTTGGTGGACACAGCTGATGGCAGGCATCTGCGTGCAGGGCTGTGTTTCTGGTCGGCTAATGTTTGAGTACCAGCTGGGGCCCGACGTGGTGGCTGGCATGGAGAGTGCCGTGGGCCAGTCGGCGCAGGATGGAGAACTGCTGGGATCTCGCATCCTGTCATTCTGCACGGTGGGGTCGCCCAGTATCGCGTGCACGGCTGGCGATGTGGCCTTGTCGCCTACCGGAACCACACGGCCAGGCTCGGGTGAGTGAATGAACTCCTACACTTTGAGCTGGGGAGCAGAGTGTGTTTTTAAAGTAATTAAGTATTATTAGGATCAATCCCTGCCTTTTCTTTGCATGTCGAGCTCGTTAACCTCGTTTACAGCCTCAACCATAATTTTTAAAAGAGCAGTGACTCAAAAAGTTTGGATCTTGTCTTTTCAGTTGTAATAAGTAGCCAATGACCCAGTTATCACGACACAAAACCTCGTTTGCTTCAGCGTGCAATGGTTATTTATTTAGAGCATGGGTTCTCAAAGTGGATTCCGCAGGCCCCTGCTCGATGTTTCGCGAGCCACTGATAAATTTTTCGTGGTCCCGCGCTTGCCAAGTGGCTAAAACAGCGAGCACGAGGTGCGCTCGATCCACACAACCTCCATTACCCATGCCCGAGTGTCAAAAAGCATATCACAGTGTGTAACGGCAACGCTCGAATTGCGCAATAAATCCGCAACCAGCTTGTAGCCATCCAACCTCCGAAAACGGGCAGCCATGGGCAGCGTGCCTAAGCTTTCACACTTGAATCTCCGAGGCCATAACTTAGCACCATGCGCATTTCTCCCGTTTGTAGACAGGGCCGGTGCTGATAGCGTGCGCACGGACGTATACGTCGGCGGAATACAAAAATAAATGCGCGCCGCAAAAGAGCAAAAACGGCGCTAGCGTCCAAAACTAAGCGGCACAGTCCGCATCGCTATGGTCCTCAGCGGCAATCGTACGCGATATGTGACTGGCAGCAACGCCAGTGCTGATAGCGTGCGCACGGACGTATACTTCGGCGGAATACAAAAATAAATGCGCGCCGCAAAAATGCAAAAACGGCGCTAGCGTCCAAAAGCGAAGCGGCACAGTCCGCATCGCTATGGTCCTCAGCGGCAATCATACGCGATACGTGACTGGCAGCAACGCCGGAACGCTTCGTGTCTAATTGTGCCTTTATTCTTGCGTTAATCGCTGCGCGTAACACCGCGTTGGCGGCTAGCCGCCTGCCTTCATAAGTGCGTAGTCGCCATCTATGGTCGCATCGACAGCCAGCACAGTTTCGTACGCAGCGGTTGCGGCAAATAGTAATTTCGTTTTGACTCGGTGCGCGCGTTGGCTGCATGCCTTCACAACTGCATAGTCGCATATAGCGACCGCGGTTTCATGCGCACTTGTTGCAGCAAACTGTAATCTCGTTTTGACTTGGTGTGTGCGTCAGCTGCCTGCCTTCTGAACCGCAAGGTCCCGTTCATAATCGCGTTCGATAACGGCAGCGGGTTCGTCCGCAGCGGTTGCGGCAAGCAGTAGTTTCACTTTGACTCAGTGCAAAGCTGTCGAAGATAAAGAGCACCGGCTACATCACGATGGACAGACAATTTGTTGGCGACCAGGTCACTTGGGAAAAAATAATTGGGGTGTGGGCGCGGTTGTGAAAAGCGGGTCTCGGATGAAGACCCGCGCTGCGAAGGATGTCGCGAGGCCTTCGCCGCTGCTAGCTCTAATCAGTCATGAACTGAAAATATCAGCTTCCGCACTGCTCTTGTGCAAAATAGAAGCGAGATTAGCTGGTTCATTCAGTAAATAAAAGCGTGTTGACGTAGTAAGCATTCATTTATTGTTTTCTTGATACCCAGTATAATTGGACATTTGGTTAATTAGGACATATTAATTTGGTTAATTCGTGGGGGGGGGGTGTTCCTTGGTGTTTCATGGAGCTTAGCAGGGTTCCCTGGAACGAACATGCTTGAGAACCCCTGAATTTTAGAGCATTATTTATGGCAACTAGCCCAACTTTTCAGAGAGCAACTAGAGGGGACAGTAGGTTTGTAAACACGGCTGGCCATGGGATCACACAATACTGTGACATGAACGCCGGCGTGCGAGATTTGTTGTTGCTAGTTGTTTTTATTCATCTATGTACACACGTGCCGCGCGATGTCTTCGCTGTCCTCGTCCTTGTCTTTATTTCTTCATCCAGCAGCGACAGTTTTCTGCAGACAGGAAGGAGTAGCCACCATACTAGATGTGGCCGATCACTTTTAGGCATAGGTATCTTCAAACAAACCGCCTTTCTCACGTGGCAACCCTGCTGTTGAAGATTTAGGAAAACTGGCATTTTTTTCTTAAAACCCAGTTAAGTAATTTGTTGTACTTGTTGTAACGTAGTTGGTTTTTTTGTTAGATAGCATTCGCTCCATTATTTGTAATTTCAATACTGTTCCCCCCCGCCCTTATGTAATGCCCTGTTAAGGGGGACGCGGCTTTCGCATCGCGAAAAATGGCTAAAAAATCGATTTTTTGAAAATCACATTTTTAGTTTCTGTAACTCTTATTCTATCTGATTCCGAAATATCATCACTCAAAACCAAGTAGAAGTGCTCTAAATAAATTGTTGTATCAGCCAAGGTGCCGAAAAATTGCACGGAAATCGAGAAAAAAAACTGCGTTTTTCAAGCCACGATATCTCCGGAACGGCGCAGCCGAGCGCCGCCATCTTGGTCTCGTTGGAAAGCCCATTTCTCCGTCTTCAAATCTGCCGCTTCAGCTATCTCCTCCATACAGAAACAAGCACACAAAAAGCAAATGATTGAAGGTCGTGCCGGAGCCACCGATTGGCCGCGCCCGCCACGTGACTCCAGTGCGGTTCGCCATTGGTCCGGTGCTCGCTCATGATGGCGTCGTCTGCTCCGCTTGTTGCGGTCTCCTCGTGAGCTTCGGACAGTTTCCGTAATCTCGACGAGTGTTAAAGCGGACACTACGCAGACATCGCAGTAGCGTGGCCGATTCCGCTTTTTGTGGACGTCTCAGACCCGTGGCTAAGCATTCCGAGCATCGGTGACGCGGACTTCGCGAACGAGCTTCGGGCACGGAATGCTCGGACACGCGGATAAGCCTTTCGTGCGTAGGCGTCTCCGACTCGGCGATGAAGCACATCGCGCGCGGACTTCTCGGGTCCTTGCCTAAGCATTTCGTGCGTTGGCGCCCTCCGACTGCGCGACTAAGCAAATCGAGCGTCGACTCCTCGAGCCCGCGGCTACGCATTTCGCGCGTCGGCACATCGCTCAACAAGTGTCGACTCCTCGGACCCGCGGCTACGCACTTCGCGCGTCGGCACCGCGAGCGTTGACTCCTCGAGCCCGCGGCTAGGCATTTCGCGCGTCGGCACCTCGGACTGTGCGACTAAGCTAATCGAGCATCGACTCCTCGAGCCCGCGGCTAGGCATTTCGCGCGTCGGCACATCGCTCATCGAGTGTCGACTTCTCGGACCCGCGGCTAGGCACTTCGCGCGTCGGCACCTCGAGCGTTGACTCCTCGAGCCCGCGGCTAGGCATTTCGCGTGTCGGCACATCGAGCGTCTATTCCTCGGACCCGCGGCTAGACATTTCGCGCGTCGGCACCTCGGTCTGCGCGATTGAGCTTACCAAGCGTTTGGACCCGCGACCAGGCATTTCGCGTATCGGCACCTCGGACTGCGCGACTAAGCTCGTCGAGCGTCTATTCCGCGGACCCGCGACGAGGCATTTCGCACATCGGCACCTCGGACCCGCGACTTGGTACATCGCGCGCCGACTCTATTATCGTAATGCCACGATATATCGTAACAATACCTATCATACCACCCCTTTAATTCATAAAGAGAACCTCATGATGAGCTCTGTTCACTAGGCCACTTGGGCTGGCACAGACACCTGGCTGCAGAAGTGAGGCATGATACAAAAGTACAGGCTAGAAAGCACCTAGCAGCTGCATTGCTGCCTATCTTATCAGTGGCTCTCCTAACCTCCATAGCCATTGTCAATGGATGATGATTCAGAAGGCTGCTGAGAGCCTTCATTCAGTAACATTGTCGATTCTACCAAAAGAAAACAATGCCTCACTGACTGCACTAGAGGCTGCTATCAATGAGGCAGTCTGCAGGTACAACGCTAGAACTACTGTATATTTATGCCCACATAGTTCTGCACCTCACTTGGTTTGAAACCCAGGCACCATGCTCTTTGTAGAGCAGCAGTAAAGAATGCCATAAAAACATCAAAAAGGCAGAACGAAGGCGCAGCAGACCAGAGGCCACATGTCCAAGAAGCCCCACATCACAAAACACATCAAAGATTACAAATTTCGTGCGTTTTAGAGAACTGAAGAGAAGGTGAAACTTTGAGAGCCGTTTTCTCAAAACTGTCTTTTCGCCTTTCTGCTCAGTTTCTGGAGCTGATTTCTTCGTTATCGTTTAGCCTATTTTGATTCTGTTTTTTTGTCACGTTCCTTGGACTACAGTGCAGGTCGAGACAGTCTCGCATTTTTATCTTGACTTTTTATAAATTTATGGCATGGCTATTCGTTCACCCCGAAAGTGTGCTTGGTGCGAAGGTAACTTGAAAAATGACTATCTAAAAAATTTGTGTTGCGAAAAAAAAAATGTAAGACTGTCACGACCTTCAGCACGCATTGAGCTATGCAGTCAATACTCAACGAGCCTTCCATCATGTTTTTTAAGCTCCCCAGGCCCTCCAGAAAGTTCAAGAGAGAAAAATTCTGCTCAATAAAATGTTCTCAAGGTATCACTCTGAAACTTTGATGGAAGTATCAGGGAGACATTCTAAACATTTGTGCCAATTTTCATCAAAATCCATGGAGAAATCAGGAAGTTGATTTTCAAAGCCACGTCCCCCCTTAAGGGTCCTTCAGGGTAAATAAATGATGATGATGAAGAAGTAAGAGTGCCATATATTATAATGAACCACCTGGGCAATAAAATACAATCTTTCTACAAATCTTCAGTAAGGCAAAGCAGAGGTAAGCGTAAAACAAATTTTTTTTCTATGGTCGAAATGAGGTGAGCAAATGATGATGCTCTTGTCAACTTCTGCCCCTGAGGGCCTGAAGGTGTTGGGCAGATGTCAACGACGCAATATGCACTCGACATTGTGCTGTACTTGCGTCTGGACAACAATATAGTAGAACCTAGTTGACACGATCCTGTTTCGTATGATTTTACAGCGCCAGCATTCGTGACCGAGAACACCAAAAACGACTCAGTACTGTTACACTTCCTTTTTGCCGATTAACACGTTCCCGGAAAACATGATCTTTTGGCACCAATTTTCAGAAGATCGCTAAACTGCGATTGTGTGATGTGTTTTGCAGCCACTAGATCCCATGGCATGAGGCAGGCGTGATCGAGGACTGCCGCTCGCCGCAGGAGCTTCCCCGCAGTACACAAGCGTGCAACATGTGGAAACGCTGGCGCACGCCAACGAATCTCCTCGCGGGTCGTCGCATGCCGCATTCACAGCTATCACTGCAAACCCTGTCGCGATTAGCATCTTCATTTATCTGTTTGTAGTGCTGTTGGAAGCGTACTGCACACATTTAATGGGTGATGGCCCAAACGTGCTGCCGTTCTGTAGCTGCTGCAGGAGGTGCGAAAGTGAGCCTCATGTTTCATTCTGGCGGAATTGCATTGCGTTGTCACCCTCAAGCTCGATTTCATTTTGGTTTGCCTTTGCCATCATAAAACACTACACAATAAAAAAACAACAAAGCGCGTCCGGCCGCTCAAGCCTCACCATCTCGATGCGTGTCAGCGTCTCGTCTCGTGCCGCGACGATTCTTGCCGAGTGGGCATGTCAAAAGTTCCTGCTGAAATGCCCCGCCTGAAAAAGCTGCAACTCGGGCTGCTCATGCCCCGTCCGCTCGGCGTGTGTTGGAATCTCGTGCTGCGACGATTCGTGCAACGCTTCGCATTATGTAGACGTCAACTACAACTGAGTCTGCCAAATTTTTTGATGATATCGAATTGTATGTTTTCCTTGTTAGTACGTTTTTTCTCGCACATTTTTCCAAAACTTATGAGTGAGGTTTTACTTAGTTGACAGGTCTGCTCTGCTACTACCGTATTTACTCAAATCTAGTACTCACTTTTTTTTTTCCGAGAAAGTGGGTCTGAAAATTGCCTGCGTACTACAGTCTGATACAAAATCAAAACCGCATTCGTGGTGTTGGCACCAGCCTACTGGCAGACACAGCGCCAATGCCATCACAAAATGACGACAGCATGATTTTGTGAAGATTGCTGTCAGTTCATTTTGCACTCGACTACGATCTTGAGAAAAGATATTTTCGGCAAATAAATTTCGAGGATACTATTACTTTCGCGAGATTTCGCATGTCTCGGCACCAGATGGGTCAGCATAATCTACCCCAGCGTATTTGGTACTGTACCAAGCTCGCTGGCTGCGCACAGTTCCAGGCATGCTGTCACACACACTTCGACAAGTCTGAAGCAGTCTCTCGCTAAAGTTATAGTGGTACTGCGAAACCACGTTAATACAAATACTGCATTAAGAAAATTTTAGAAATCCCCTGCTGACTGCTTATACAGTAGTTTCAGTGTAAAAAATATTTCAGTACTACGAACTTCGTGATACCCAATTTTTCCAAGTAATGATCATTATATAGTTTCCACGTCATGTTAACAATGCTTAAGTACTTAAGATCCATAAATCTGGGGATTCTTAGATTTCCGTGTATCCTTTACGGCAGCCGGAACAGTATGCTAGCAGACGACAAGGCGCAGAAAGCTGATGCCGTGGTGCCTGGAATTGGAAAACCCGAGATGGTGCCAAAGGAGAGAAACGCGAGAGAAAACTTTTTTTTCTATTACGGAGGCGACGACGCGTCAGGTTTTGCAAGCGCATGCTCTGCCCAGACAAGAGTTGCCTAACAACGGAGGCATGTCTCTTCCTTCTTTTGTCCTTTTTGCGCACACCTCTTCTTTATTTCGCACTTCTTTCTGCGGCCATACCAACATGGGGCGCAGATAAATGTAACCTCCGTGCTCACGGGGATGCCCACACGGTTGCACTTTCCGAAGGGTGTTGTTTACAGGCACTTGCGCTTTGTTCAAGTGTGCCCGCCCACCTCAAGGGAGATGATTACGGTGACCACGGCAAGGAATGTGAAAACAAACAAAACATTGCGCTTTGGAGGCGACATGGAGCTTCGTCTTTGTCGGTGGTTTTCTTTGCGTCAGCGTCTTTTTTTGCACACCCCACTTTCACTATGGCCTATTTGCCTCTTCGGGAAAGGCATTTGAGAAATGCTGTTGGGGCCTGAGGAAGTGCTGTGAACTTGGGATTACATGCACGTGATGTGCCTTTCCGCAGAGCGTGTGGAAGACCTGCTGCTCATCTCCTGGCAACTGGTACGGGGTAACCGCGTGCTGGGCACTTACCTGTCGGTGTTTGACATCAACCAGTGGTACCGGGCACAGATGCCGCGGGCCTTCAGGTAAAAATTTCTGCATAGTCTGTCGTTACCCTCTTCTTTCTCTTCATTAACATGGCTCAACTCTCCGAGATAACTGCTTTTAGGCGATTCTCTTAGACAGACAATTAGATATCAGTTGGTCAAAATAAATTCAAAGCCCTCTGCTATTGTCGTTATCTTGTGGTGATGTACATGTGCATAAAGATCCAACAATTACTAATGTGTTTATGATTAGTTGCTGACCGATGATTTGGACATTTTCACATCACCACCATGCGCCCCTTAAGCGTGTATGTATAAGCACGACCAAAATCTCAGTCTGGTTAAGGTGCCCTGTTCAATAATCCCAACTCTACCTGCATGACCATGTACTAATCCTGCCGCAAATACAAATAGAATGAGCTGTGAGTGATTTTGTTTTGATACATTGCTGGTGCCTCCTTTAAACCATAAAGTAGTTAAGCCTTGTAGATTCAGTATTAGCTGACTTTGCCCAAACCTTGGGGCAAGCCAAGTCAAGCAGCTAAGTTGTATATACGGTTGTAAAGGCTGCATTTGCAGTTTGTCATATGTGTCCCGCTCGTCTAGCGTTTGTTCCTTCATGAGTAAAATAGAGACACGGTCTCCGGTGACTTAGTCAGCTGTTATAAATTTTTATCGCTTAGAATTGTCAATCAGCTTTGAATGACATCAACTCCACCCTGGATGGTGACTTTGACTAGCGCCGCAACGAGGGCCACGACTGTTGTAAAGAAGGCCATAATGATTTGGCTGACAAAGCGCCGTCGACGTCGTTGATGTTGCCACAACGTAGATTTGGCGCATGCATTGACCATTCTTTCGTGTATCTGTAGTGATAGCATGACAGTGGCTGAAATACAGACAGGTCACATGCAAGCTTGTGCTTGCAGCAACTTGTTGTCAAGCTTTTCTGGCCACTTGTGGAATGAACGAATGAATAAAATCTTCATTTTGAAGAAGGTGACGGTTCTCGGCCGCTGTTGAGGGAACGGAATTAGGTGGGAACGGAACCTAGATTAGCGGATTGTTGGCTGAGGTACATCGTCATCTCAGTCTTTTGTCTTCCGGTTTTGTAGGCTCTTGTACTTATAGGTGCTTGTTCAGTTCCGTCGCTCTCGCATGATCTAGTCGACCTCTCCTGCACTACTCGAAACAAGCCACTTTGTCTGCGTATGTCGTGATGGCTTTACAGTTAAACCTGGATATAACGAAATTGACAAATTCCCGAAAAACTTCGTTATAAAGAGGATTTCGTTATATGCAGGTTCGGCACGAAAATTCGAAAAATAAACGTTTACCGTATTTACTCGATTTTAACGCGCCCTCAATTGTAACGTGCACCCGTTTTCCGTTTTCATCGAAGCACTCAGCCTCGGAATGTCACACCAGGTACCGGATGCGTGGACGCGTGTCGTTTCGCACAAGCGCGAGGCATCGGAAACGAAGAGCGAGCGTCACGATGGCGTCGTAGCGTCGTATAGTGTCACAGTAGAACCTCGCTGTTACGTTCCCGGCGGCTGCGTTTTCCCGGCTGTTACGTCGTTTTCGACCGGTCCCGGACAGCTCCCATAGAACTCAATGCGTAATGCAGCGAGCCGCAAGTTGCCGCGAGGCCACCGTGGCACGCGCGTCTCGCCGCGCGGCAGCGCAATAAGATCTCCCGCGCTCTCCGAACGGGCGAGCAACACCGCGAGCGCTCGTTGTTTCATGCGAGAGACGATGATCGTCGATTGAAAACCCGGCGCCGACCGGCGGCGTTCCGGTTGTGATGGCTCCATGACGCCACCCTCGTCGCTCTTGATTGGTTCTTCATCTTGCGGCACGCGGCATTTGCCGCAGAACCCATTTCGCGCGGCACGCCGCAAGACCCCCGATTCCTGCCGCTTTTGCCGCACGTTTTTGCCGCTAGCGTGGCCGTACCCTAAGTCCAAGGGCGATAACGCAGTCGCCGCGTGCCGTATGCTGTATGTGCGAGTGAAAACGTGGGAGGCCAGCAGACAACCGCATCTCGCGCGCGCAAGAAAAGCATGGAGGAAGCGCGCCGGCGCACCTTCTTCCGTTGCGCTCGAGGCAGCGGTGAGGGGGAGGGATAGCGGGGCGGCGCGCGGTCGCACAGGCCGTATCTTGAAAGCGATCTGTGTTGGGGCAGAGTCTAGCAGTGTAGGTGCGTCGGCGACTCGTAGCTTTCTGCGTGCTGTGTGTTCTCGGCGCCCAGTTTGCGTTGAAGCGATAGACAACAGCACGAAGGTCACTTCGGTCGCTTCTCCAGCGGCGCTTCCACACGCCGCCAGCGTTTGACAGGGCGTGTCCGCGCTCTTCGAGTGATGTGCCACAGCGTGTACCAGCGTGTCGGCAACATCAGCTGGGAAAGGAGAGAGTGCCACTTGGCGAGCTAGGCCAGCTGCAGCAAGCGGCAGGATCAGATTTGAATGAAGGGAGGGGGAAAGGTCATGCCCGCGACGGCAAGATCGCCGGGTCGAGGGATGCAGCGCCGCCTCGCACACGTGCGCTCGCTTCGCATTCCATCGCGGCGGAGAAGGTGCTTCCGGTTGCTGCTCGCGCAAAAATGACAAAATTTGGGGCGAAATCTCTAGGTAGTCGGAGGGGAAAATTCGTTATATCGAGGGGGTCTCCCGCTGCCACTTCGTTACGTAGAGGTCTCAAATACATGTGCTTCTATGGAGTAACGGCGGGGAATCGAAAAACTTCGTTATATCCAGGAATTCGTTATATGGAGGTTCGTTATAAGCAGGTTTAACTGTACATGTTTTAGGGTGAGTTTGTATTCGATTTCCTAGTGTTGTAATTTTTCCTTGAATGTACGGTAAGTGTTGGATGTTGGACCTTCCTTGTGAAAAAGCACCACAGCTCCAAGTGAGGTGTTGCATATCTGCTCTGCATGACTGCTGACATTGTGTGCATTGGGTATAAGTGTTCACAGTCGTAGATTGGCTGGGCTTGTGGAATAAGACTTATGTGGCAAATTCATTATTTCAGATTTGTATTATTCTGACATTTAAGTGTTTTAAGCATGTGATGGTCATTGGACGCAAGGGTTCCCACTATCTTTTAGTGGCTGATGCTTTCCGTCTGTGAATCGTCCGTTCCCACCTGTTTCGCATTAAGTCATGCCCTTATATTCAGCAGTCAACTTCATCCGTTCAGCATGGCGACGCTGGGCATTTTGCTGCTGTTTGTTAATTCAACCTTTCGGATAATTTGACCAAATCTTGTGGTTCTTGCAAGGCTTTAATTAACCAGTAATTAATTACTGTGCTGTGCCTGTGCTCAGTAAGGCATAGCTTTATGCCAGTTGGTTCTGCATTGTAACAATTGGCGAGTAACGCTAAAAGAAAAGATGCATGTAGATGCAAACAAGCGTTGTCTATGGCTAAGAAACATTCTAGAGCCTCCTGGTGAAGCAGCGTGGCTGTGTTCTTTGTTTTGCAGGGCCAATTCCTTCCAGCTGTGCTCCTTCATTGGCCTCTTCTCGCTGGCAGAACTGGTTGCAAAGTGTGGCAACCACGCTGTCCTGGTGAGTGATGAGCTGCCAGTTGCCTGCGTTATGCTGCCGTTTTCTTACTGTTTTTTTTTTTTTTACTAGCCTAGTAGAGCCATGTTAGGTTAACCCTTACCATCTAATTCTTGTTCTTGCTAGTTTTTCTCTGCTGCACCTGGCAGATGGTTCTTATTGATTTTTTACGTGGTAGCTGTAGGGCAGGGTTCTCCACAGAAAATTTTGAGGTGGCCAGAGAACCAACCTTATTTGAGACTTGAGGACCGGGGGGGAGGGGGGGGGGGGAGATAGGCAGATACTGAATAATTACAACACAACAGACGTTTGAACGCAATCACACAACGCAACAATGCAGGAGACTTTATTTCTGCAAATGCAGCTTACGGGGGTGCTATTCTGGATACTTCTCGAAATCTGCCATATTGTTGAACACTTGAAGGTCGACTCACCTGATTGGTTGAGAGCAGGCTCTCAGGCTGCTCTCAGGCAATTAGATTATGCGACAGATTTCAACAACATGGCGGATTTCAACAAGTGTCCAGAATACAGTGAAACCTCGTTACTACAAACACCACATTAGCGAACTTTTCAGATTACCAAATTCCCCTGCTGACTGCTTATAGCTTCAGTGTAAAAATATTTCAATACTATTATGAACTTCAGAATACCGAACTTTTCAGAATAACTATCGCTCTTCAGTTTCCATGTCATGTTAACAACGCCTCAGTACTACGAACTAATATTCCGAAATCTGGTGATTCTTAGATTTCGGTGTGTCCGTTGCGGCAGCCGGTACACTAGGCTAGTAGACGACAAGGTGTAGAAAGTAAATGCTGCAGCGCATGAGTTTGGAAAACCCGAGATGGCGCCGGAGAAAATAAAGAATACGCGGGGAGAGGACTTTCTTCTTTCCAGGCGAAGCTTGTATTGCCTCACTTGTGTCGGCGTCGGTGTTGGTGTTGGCATACGAAAAAACCCAAGCCTACAGAGAAAACAAAGCGCTACAGCAGGGGTTCTCAAGCATGTTGGTCCCAGGGAACCCTGTTAAGCTTCCATCAAGTGCCAAGGAACCTCCTCACGCCCCCCCCCCCCCCCCCCCCCCAAGATGCTAGGCGTAGCCTGCAACATGTTTGGGGCCAACGGTGGTGGTGGACAGGCTATGTTGATGGCGAAGTGCAACGCACGTGGTGCAAACTGGGTGCAATCGTCATGAGCCAAGACAAGACAGCATCGCAACCAAGACATGCCGAGAAAGAATGAGCTTTTAGTGCATATCGCACGGGGAAACCTTTCATTAGAATAGCTCTTAGAATTAGTGCCGACTACTTTTCGTACTGCAAAACCTTGTAAATTCGAATTTCACGGGACCGAAAAAAAAAATGGCTGAATTTGAATTAACCGAATGTCGAATTATCGTGGGTATAAAGAAAATAACAAACAAATGCCTACTACGTCAACCCGCTTTTATTTACTGAATGAATCGGCAAATCCTGTTTCTATTTTGCACAAAAGCAGTGCGGAAACTGCAATTCTCATCTCGTATCTGATTAGCGCTCGCAGCGGCGAAGGCCTCGTGACTTCCTTCGCAGCACGGCCGCGACGCGTGTCTTCATCTGAGGCACGCTTTTCACTACCGCGTGCACATACATTATTTTTAAAAGCGTGAGCCTTTCTATGCTTACCCAACGAGAAAACTGTCCGTGCGTCAGTCCGTCCGTTAGCCTCTCGCGTTCAACGATCGCTTTCAAGATATAGCTCGCAGCAGCGAGCAACTTTACCTTAGTGCCGCCTGGTGCTTCAACGCACACGAAGTGGCGAAAACGCAATGCGCGAAGTTAGCAGCAGTCGGCACTGTCTGTCCGCTTTCGCAGTTCACTTTCAAGTTACGGTCCGCGCGGCCGTGCCAGAGTACGTTTGATGGGTCCGTGCCGACGCCAGAGTCCGTTGATCACGGTTCATAATGGTTCGGCACGGAGCTAAAGAGCGATAACGGTTTATGATGACGGAACGTCATCAGCTCACATGGCGCCGCCACTTGCAGTACTTTGCTTGCGTTATCAATGCACCTTGCGCCTCTATCCGCACCAGTTCGTGTTGCTGCAGCGCTGTTGTTTGTACTGGTCGGATCAAGTGTCTTAACACTGATAATGACACCAGGCTGCGTGGAGATGAGCAAGTGGCACAATGCTTACGCATACTTAAACAACTCCCGGAGGAGTTTCTGCTTGGCATTTTTAACCATTGAGCTGGTCGCCAACAAATTGTCTGTCCATTGCGTAGTAGACAGTGCGCTTCATCCTCGACATCTTTGCACTGAGTCAAAGCGAAAGTACTGTTTGCCCCAACCGCTGCGGACGAAACTACGGCCACTATTGACGGTGACCTTGTAGTTCTGAAGGCAGGCGGCCAACGCACGCACCGAGACAAAATGCAACTAGCACCAAGACAAAATGAAACTACTGTTTGCTGCAACAACTGCGGACGAAGCCGCAGCCACTATCGCCGTGATCATGGATGGCGACTATGCATTTGTGAAGGCATGCGGCCAAAACGTGCACCGAGTCAAAACAAAACCACAGTTTTCCGCAACTGCTGTAGACGAAACCGTGGTGAGTGTTGACGCGATCATGGATGGCGACTGCTCAGTTATGAAGGCATGTGGCCAGTCGCCAACCCAGTGTTATTCGCGCCGATAAACGCAAGAATAGGCACGAAGCGTTCCGGTGTTGCTGTCACGTACGATTTCCGCTGATGACTATGGCGATGTAAACTTGGCGAACGCGGAACCAGGGAATATTTATCAGTGGCTCGTGGAACCCCTGGGTTCCGCGGAACCCACTGTGAGAACCCTTGCTCTACAGAGATTTCGTGAGGACTGTGTGATCACCCGAGAATACCGCCCCTGGCTCCCTGCTTTTGTCGCTGTTCCCTATGTCCGTGTCGCTCATGGGAATTGTTTCTGGAATACTCGGGATGCTGGCCTTTGTGGCTCTGTGCTGTTTCTGCGCTTCATCAATAATGATTATAATAATAATAATAATAGGGACAAGCTTCTTCAGTTTGTCTCTGAGCGTCAGCACTGTTCGTTTCTACCGACATTGTGCATCGTAATAGCCAGACACATCAAGCTGAGGACATACTCGGAGACAGTTCAGTTCCTTGTAGTTCCTACAGGGGTGGGATTCCTGCGCCAAATGCAGAATATTGACCGAAATTGCGCCGCGCTGCGCCAGAATGGCTTCAGCATGTCTGCTTCGGCAGTGGCCATGAATGGCGAGCGGATTCGTTCTCCGAAAAAGAATGCGGCCGACCACACTCTGTGCACCGCACAACGACGCCTCCTGCAGAGTTTCTCCTGATTTTCGCGCTTATAACACTGGATCTTTCTGCGCATCCGGCACGTGGCACGCGGCCACACCTGGCTGTTGTCACTGCTGTCGGAACAGCCAGGGCGGCTGTATATTTAGAGTGTACAGTCAAACCTCATTAATACGTACCCGTTTAATGTGTAATTGCCGTTAAAACGTAGTTGCGAAGATTCCCCCAACCAGCCCCCATTGCACCCCATGCATTGGCTGACCGCTTTAGTCGTAGTCGCTCATTGCTCACCAAACGGTTAGTGCGTACTGTTTTTCTTTCTAGTTCTACATGCACAGGCACAAAATCGGCAAAATCTCATGTGCGCAGACGTTCGATTCTTGAGTTATGACGCCCGGACGACAGTCGCCAGCAATATGAACTTAAAACAAGGCCACTGTCACAGATCCCGTGGACGAGGCGCAGACGCCGGACCAAATTCCAAAGCCGACTTATCCGCTTCCGAAAATAATCCCACGAAAGCAAGGACAATTAAGAATGGGCCCTCTGGTGCGCCAGTGAACACCGGTTGCTGTCCAAAGACCGAGTCAGAGCCCATAGTTGTCAAAACACAACAAAATGTATTCTTCACACAAGGCAGTTGCACACAAACGTGCACACTTAGGCTAGACACAACACAATACAATTCAGATAGGTATTCACAAAACACAGTAAAATAATTCACGACAAGCACTAAGAGTCCAACACGTAAAGTACAAAATGAATAGGAACACTAAGTGTCCGATCGTATTCACCGTGCTGGTCCTGGAGTCAGACGATCTCGGTGTAGCTTGGGGCAAATCTCAAAGAAGGAACTTCTTCCGGAAATGCGGACGCTCGAACTCGTCGACTAGCTTGCCAGGGAATCCCCTTCTTCCGCAGACGGTCAGTCTTCACGTTACATCACTTTACCGGAGTGGTATGATCTCTTCTGATTCTCGCACGGCGGTTATATAGCCGTCATAGGCGTTCTCGAACCTTCCTATCGGAGTCGTGCTCTGGTAGCATGGCCAAAGCCTGGGAATCTTCGTATTTTCTCGCACCTTCGACCGCCGCCGTCAGAGCGTCGTCGAGGGAGGGGCTTGGGGAGTTATCCTGTTGGCGCACATTCACGCTGTAGTAATCTCTTTCTCGACTCGCCGGGTGAGAAGGTGTCTCCGCGCCCGTGCTCTCTCTCTGGTTGCCGTCACCTCGATGTCTAGACTTCGTTGGTCACGTCGGCTGTTTGAGGCGTATGCGCTCTCCCCCTCTCTTGAAACTGTCGCGGTGCCAGCGTGCTTTTTTTGCTGGCTTGCGTGACACGTGGTGCGCGCCTCGACTACGCGCACTTTTGTGACAGCCACCATGACGTATTTCCTGCTCATACAGCTGTTGCCGATTGCCGCACACAAAAGCATGGCCTTTGAGATTAGCTCCCAATAACGCGGAGAAGCTGCCGGTAGGGGGCGCGAATTCACTGTCGCCGTCGAATCCGATTCAAGCAGTAACTGTGCATAAGCACATTTTATTGCGAAGTGCATTTCTGCCATCACCATGGACGTCGCTTTGAGGTTCCATATAATGTCCAAACACGCCAACATTGTCGCCGTGCGCTGTACGCTGTATGTGCAAATGAAAGCTTGCGAGGGTCAGCCGACTCAATCTCATGCTCGCGTGGGAGAAAGGCAAGGGAGGTGAGAAAGGGAGGAGTTTACTTTGGTGGCGGCCACCGTATCTTGAAAGCGATCTGCAGACAAAGTGCAACTAGTGCAGATAGCTTCACATGCGCAGTGCTTTCAACGTCTAGTTCGCGTTGAAGCGAGAGATGGCACGCTCGCTGCTGCTGCCGCGCCTCCTCCGTCGAGCGTTTTGATAGCGAGTTTCCGCGGTCATCAAGCGAGATGTATTCATGTGTTTACCTGTGTACGCGTTACACTGTGCTTGTTAATTTAGTTAGTAAGCGGGGCCTCATGGACAAACTGGCTCACGGCCTTATCGAGCTCGAAGATGCTGTCGTCACGGCAAGGCCGCCATGGCGGCAAGTGAAGATTACCGATTTTTTGCTGCCTACTCGCAAATAAAGCTTGTCTGAGTGCATGTGTTTGAGAGCATCGTGACGTAGTTCTTTTCCGGCCGGTAAGTAGGCGCTAAACTGGCATTGGCGGTTAATTCGTAAATCCTTCAGTGCGTACCTAAACGTCGTTCCCGGCCGACTATAACGAGGTTTGACTGTACTAGAATATGGTTGAGTGGGCCGAGCGGCGTGGCGCTCCCTAGCTGAGAAGCAAAACAACGAAAAGTAGGCTGAGGGCACTGCGAGCGACTAGGTATTAGGGAGGCACGCGCTGCAGCGGGCTCAGCGGGCGGGCGTCTCTATCTACAGGGCGAGTATACCGTAAAAATATTGCAATCTGTTTTTATGCCCATATGGGCGAGGCCTAAGCCATTTTGACATTTCGCGAAGGGATAATGGTAGATTTGGAATAAAAAGTCTCAGTTTCGCCCGAAAGGCGAAGCATCGATTGCAATAGCAAATTAGTAGACAGCTATACGTAGTAAGGATAGTAATTTTATCGGCCGGATAAACTTGCAAACATTCGCTTACTAATTAAATCAACAAGCATGGTGTCACGCGTGCACAAGCAAACGTGAACACATCTCACTCACTGTCTAAACGCTGGAGTGAGGAAGCGCAGCTGCAGCAGCGAGCGAATTGACTGACCTTCGTGCTGCCTCTCGCTTCAAGGCAAACTAAGTGGCGAAAACACAGCGCGCACGAAGCTATGAGCACTCGCACTCTGTCCCCTTCACAGATCGCTTTCCAGATAGGGCCCGCGCTGCCGAGCCATACACAGTAGCCGCCAGAGAACAACCCCTCCCTCTGTCCCCTCCACTCCCCGTGCCTTGCGCGCGACCGAAGATGGCACACTTCCTCCCCGATTTTCCTTCCTTGGGCGCGCAAAATTGAGCCACCGATCCTCGCGCGATTTCACTCGCGCATACAGCATATGGCGCGCGGTGACGATGTTGTCGCCCCTGGACTTTATACGGAACATCAGGGCGACGACGACAGCAGAAATGCGCCTGGAGTGTCCATATAATTGCTATCGCAATAAAGACAACTTGGAATAGTTTTACGTTATACCATCCCAGGGTTGATTGTGGCTCTCTGGGTCTGCAGTGACATATCATTTGTTACCCAGAAATTATGTTAGCGCGTCGATTGGACCGCATAATTTGTGAACATTTTCCGCTGTCGTCATGAGCGTTGGCGCGGGAGTATATAGTTCGATTGTAGTTTCACCGATCTTTTCAGGAAAACATGCACTGTGCTGTCACTCGACCCACTCTTCCATATTCCAGTACGCTATAGCTACGAAGCATGCTTCTATATACTGTGTGCTTTGTGTTGGTTTATTCCCTGTTTCATCGTGGTTTCGAAGTGCGCTGCCATATTCCATTATTCCATCAAAATGCAGATTGGCCTGCTCCAAAATGAAATCCATTCTGCTCCAAGCTGCTCCAAAACGCAATTTTACTAGCTCCAAAATGACTTTGGGCAGTCCCACCCCTGTTCCTAGTTCAGTTCAGAAATGTAGTCTGAAACTGAAGTTGCCTGTCCTACTGATCAATGTTCAGCAGTAAATTCATATTGTTTCAGAAAGTGTTAATTGAATGAACTTTTTTTTTTTTTCTCTTGAAGGATGTGCGGGTGCAGCCGTCTACGGTGAAGAGATTCTACTCACCAAACCCCATGGTTGAGCAGGCTCACTTTCCATCATCGCTGGCATTCTGTGAGTTGTGGCACAAGCCCTAATGTGAGCGATTGTTGTCAGTGCAATTTGTGGTTCCATGCAGCTGTGACTGCTTTGTCTCATTTAATCTCGGGGCAGCAAATTGGGCTGGTTGGTTGGGATTCTTCCTTAGAGGTGGTAACAGCACAAACAAAGGATTAAAAAAAGAAAGACATACACAAGCGCTGAGGGTTTTTTGGTGAATAAAGCATGTACCAAGTGTTTTTGTGAAGAGTGCCGAAAATATTTTTAAATGACCTGCAGTTGATAGCACAGTTCTAGTTCTTGAGCTGTATCATTTGAAAAAGCAGACATTACTTGCATAAGAAATTGAAATGCGTAAATAATAATTAACAATGTGGCTAATTAAGTTTGTGGGGTTTTGAGCGCTCGAAATAGTTGTGCGACACCGTATCGTTGCATGGCGTTTCCAAGAGCTCCATGTCCCTTGCCTCCCTGCCTGGAGGGGGTGGCAGGGGGTCATAAAACACTCACTCGGTTGTCAACCCGCCCATGAGAAGGTCAGCGGGCTTCCCCCATTGGCTGCCTCTCTGCGGGATTCCGGCCTGTGCACTCTGGGTGCTCGCGCAAGACGAGGCCTGGGGAGACCATATCCAGGCGTTGGAAGGAGCGTATGTGTTCCTCTCTGCCGATGGAGGCCCGGCCTCGGTGGACGCACGCAGTCTTCCATCGTCTCGATGTCCTGAGGCAGTGCCTTCTGATCGTGCCCCTGTCCGTTCATCTGTTTATCTTTCTAGTTTTCTATGCTGTGGGGGTGCGCGACGCCAGGCGCTGGCCGAAGGATTGGTGGCCTCTCGAGACTGGGTTCGTTGTCCTTTGTTCTCTCTGTCGTGGTGTGCCACTAGTGGCCACCTGCAACCATTTGGCCATGTTGTATGGAAATTAGTAAAAGCATGGCCAAATGGTTCGAGGTGGCTACCAACAGCGCAACGCGACAGAACAAAGAACCCAGTCTACAGAGCGGCCGCCTATCCTTTGGCCAGTGCCTGCCATCACGTACTCCCACAGCAGAGAAGAGTAGAAAGATAAACAGACGGACGGACACATGACAAAAGACGAACGGGCACGATCGGAAGGTGCCGCCTCAGGACATCGAGACGAGGGAAGACTGCGTGTGTCCACCGAGGCCGGGCCGCCACCGGCAGAGAGGAACACGTACGCTCCTTCCAACGCCTGGATGTGGTCTCCCCAGGCCTCGTCTTGCGCAAGTGCACCTAGAGCACACTTAAGCAAGGCCCAAATCCCGCCAGAAAATCGGCCAATGGGGGAAGCCCCGTCGACCTTCCCGTGGGCGGGATAACAGCAGAGTGAGTTTTATGACCCGTGGCCATCCCGTCTAGGCAGGGAGGCGAGGGACATGGAGCTCTTGGAAATGCAAAGGAACGGCATCACACAACTATTGCAAGCGCTCGAAACCCCCCAAGTTTTAAGGGAGGGGGGTACCTTTGAGCACCAACTTTTTTTTTGAGATATCTGAATGAAATTTTCAAAGTACGTTCATAGCACAAACGTCAAAATGCGGCTGCCGAGGCTGGGATGTGATTCTGCAACCTCGTTGGGCTGCTAAGCACGAGGTCGCGGAATCAAATCCTAGATACGGCGGCCGCATTTCGATAGGGGTGAAATGCGAAAACACCCGTATACTTGAGAGTTAGGTGCACGTTAAAACCCCCAGTGGTCCAAATTATTCCGGAGTCCCCACTACAGTGCCCCTCATATTCGGATCGTGCTTTTGGCACGTAAAACCCCAGAATTTTTGGCCAAACGAGTCTTATTGAGAGACTTGTGCACTTCCTCGCTGAAAACAGCATTAATATTCGGTGCTTATAATTGCTAACTGCTTGCCTTAGGTCACTCTTGCCATTCCAAAAAAAATATTTTATGTTTTTGCAGCATGCATCTGCTTGACAACAGAAGGCACAGTCGAAGCATCATTCTTGGGCCTGCAGCGACAGGTGAGTCATTAGCCAACCAAGCAGTGATCTCGTACTGTTATTGCGGCAAAGCTTTTTATATTCCATCAAGCTTCCTGACCAAACCAGTAACAAGTTTAAGAGACACTAAAGGAAGAAATAAGCTCAACTGTATTAGTAAAATGACCTGTCTATAATGTCAAAAAGGCAAAAACATTCATATTTTGTGCAGAAGCATAGTCGATTTTGGCATCGTCTGCTCACGCATAAGTTATTTTCTATTGGTGAAAATATACTGCATTGTATTCTAAAAAAAAGCCAATGACTGTACTTAGTGAGTTTCCAGAAGTTTTGCTTTGCCACAATGACCCAAATACAGAAAAAGAGATTGAAATCTGTGCTGTCACACCGGCATACTAGCGATGGGGCTCTCAAGTGAAAGTTAAACAATTGACCTTCTGCTTTCATTTTCACCTTCAGTAATCAACATGACCACAAAATAAATAAAAATAGTCTTGAAGCTATTGTTCATTAGTCTAAACTGATTTATTGTTTTGGTTTGGTAATTGCTGGCGCCATGTGAGTCAGCTTGGGAGATTTGAAGGGGCACTATAAAAGGAACGTTTAAGCTGGATTGGTCTGTTGCGGTTCTCAATACAGTGAATTAAATATAAACTAACATGGACATAAAGGAAGTACATCTAAAATTTTGTTGGTCATGCTTTATTTCAGCGAGTGTTCTACTGCATCATAATGAAACCATAAATGCAAGGTTCAAAACAATATTGCTCATAGCAAAGTTTATACTTGTTTGCTCTGCAGCTCAAAGTACATTTGTATCCTGGTAGCAAAAATGTCAATTACTCTGCAACTTGAAATGATACACTCTCCGGACATGCCTGTGCAGTATGTCCAACCACTTATCTTGGCTTGCCGGCAGCCGGCAAGCCAAACTGCCGATCCCGTGTGATCGCACCGATCCCTGTTATCCTGTGTTCTTGTCTTGGTTGATCTGTTTGTTCATCAGAGTGTGCAACTAATATCTGCTGTGCTTCCTTTTTTGCCTCTTGCCAGCTGCTTCACTACATAAATGTGGAAGGTCCGACATGCCTCAGCAACGCCAGTGACCTCTACGTACGTCTCTCTGTTGTTGGTCTCATTGGTGACGGCCGCCATTCTGGAGGATCACACCTGAGTCCCGCAGTAAGTGTCCAACTCGTACGACCACAGTCGCACAAAACATTTTGCATCGAACCAAATAATCGAACAAAGAGCAGTTGCTATATCCGCAGTTCACCCTTGGGCACTGCACTCTTTTTTGTTGCAATGTACATCTTTTGTTGGCATGCACACCAAGCACATCATGGGAGCTCAAGCCGTGTGATGACATATTCCGTTAGTTATTGCTAGGGGCGTGCGACTATTTGAAAATGTTGAATGCAGTCAACGCTTGTTACAAAGGACCGTGATAATCCAGCGAAAATGGTCCGTTATATCTCAAGTCTGTTCTATCCAAAATTAGGATTGGGCTATGATGTGAAACAGCGAAACTTTGCATATACAGTAGACTCTCGTTACGTTCATTTTATCTTACTTGACAAGTGATGATCACTGTAAAATCAGCTGCACGAATGATAGTCAGTCCGCGGTACGAGGCAAGTTCAGGCAGTGGCTCGGGCAGCTCCACAAGCAGTGGAAGAGATCTGCCCGAGGTGCCTGCCAGGTGGTGTAATGTGGAGAGTGTAGACCAGGATCAAATAGACGTGTGCCAGAAAGGGGGGACACAAGTGCACTGGACCGAATCTGGCGCCAGACCAGCCACTGGACATCGAAGCTTTGCAGGAAAGCCAGCCTCTCGGTAGCAGGATTGTGAGTTTACAGGAAAGCAGGGAGCGCTTAGAGCGCAATGAAAGGAGTTGGGCATGACTTCGCAAAACAATCCAACTCCAATAAGAATGCTCTTTCTGACAGTATAGGTCCAATGGGCCGATCCTCAGCAGTGATGCCCATCCACGCAGCCTCACTATGCAAATATGCCAGCTACCCGCCACGTGTCCATGTCGTGCCTCCGTGCAGTGTATCCTATGCCTGTTACATTTGAGGACGGAGCGATGGCCGATAGCTACTGCAATATGCGCCCGAACGAAGTTCAGGACTTGTAGTACCGATCTCGCAAGCCATAGGCATTCTGCAATGATCATTGCCACGATGTGCGCAGGAATCAGGGTAATGCTTATTGCTTGACAGCAAATGTGATGAGTGACGGCTGGCACAGGGTCAAATGCCTCCGAGCTTACAGGGATTTGACAGGTTGACTAAAACAGACAGCCAGTCGGAATAATTTTCCAAGTTACAGTGAGCCAAATACTACACAATACAGTAGAGCCCCGCTGTTACGTTCCTGAATGCTGCATTTTCCTGGCTGTTACGTCGTTTTCGGCCGGTCCCAGCACAGCTCCCACAGAACCCAATGCATTGGTAAGCCCGCTGTTGCGTCGCAACTGTGGGACCGTTCCCGCATCATACGTTGCGAACTGCCACCCCGTGTCGGCCCGAGCGGCCATTTTGACTTTTCATTTCGCTTGGCTTGGTGACTTGACGATGGCATTGGCCGCCCAAAGTACCCTGGGCGACACCTATGACGTATTTTTGGTTTCCGCCAGCAAAAGTATGGCCCTTGATATCCGTATTTGCTATTAAGATGGAGTATGGCCCTTGAGATCCGTATTTGCTATCTAAAGATGGTGTCTATGGCGCGTTGTAGCCCTAAAATGGTTTTGGCTCGTAGATGTACCGTATAAAGTCCAAGGGCGATAACGCTGTCGCCGCGCACCGTATGCTGTATGTGCGAGTGAAAGCGTGTGAGGGAGCCGACGTTCGCATCTAAATTTCGCACGCGCGCAAGAAAGAAAAGCAGGCATGGAGCGTGCCTTCTTTTGTTGCGCTCGAGGCACCGGCGAGGGAGCGAGGGGGAGGAGGAGGGAGGGACAGTGAGTGGCGTTGTACTCTAGCATCAACTGCGTACTGCACGGCGGCGAGCGGGCCATATCTTGAAAGCGATTTGTGTTGGGGGCAGAGTCTAGGCAGTGTAGGTGCATCGGCGGCTTATAGCTTTGTGTGTGCTGTGTGTTCTCGGCGCTCAGTTTGTGTTGAAGCAATAGACAACAGCACGAAGGTCGCTTCGCTCGCTGCTGCAGCGGCGCATCCTCACAACAGCGTTTGACAGCGCGTGTCCGCGCTCATCGAGTCTGATGTGTTCATGTTTGCCTGTGGGCGCTGACACCATGCTTGTTAATATAGTTAATAAACGAATGTTTACAAGTTTATACGGACGATAAAACTACTATCCTTACATTGTATAGCTGTCTACTATATTGCTATCGCAATCGATGCTTCGGCTTTCGAGCGAAAGTACGACTTTTTTTCACTCGTAAGAATTAAAATAATAATGTGTGCAGTTCAACACTACGCTCTCCTATTTTTCCTATTTCTCGGCTCTTAAGTTTCCCGGCTTTTGCGTCTGTTTTTTTTTTTTTTAACGGTCCCGTGAAAAACATATCAGCAGGGTTCTACTGTATTTTAGTATAACAGCTTATTAGTCAAATTTTTTACAGTTGACAGTGTAATTGCTATATTTCAACATGTTAAAATAACCAAACTTGCTAATAAAGGCATGTACATGTCATTCTATGTTCAATTCGATACTGAAGCTAAGTATTCGTATTCACAAATTTCAATATTCTCACACCCCTAGTTATTGCCTAGAAAGCCGAGAGCTTGTGTTTGTCTGATTCGTTTTGTCTGGTAGCTTTACTTTTCATCATATTGCCACGCAATAACTGTGAACAGCATGTTGTAACAGAACAGTTCTTCTACTGTTCCTGTACGATAAGGACACAAGATGATAACAGGCATTGTGGTAAGTAGAAAGGCACTGTCATGGAAATATGTGGAAGCACAGTATAAGAAAACTGGCCTACTTCCGCAGTGGCTTTCTTCTATGCTAACATCTTTTCCTGTACCTAGGAAACTTGAAATGTGGTGGTCTATAGTTCATAGTAGCGTGATGATTAGTTGCACAGGAGTGTTGAGTTTTTTTTTCGTTTTCTCTTTCTTCTTGCACCCAGGCGGCTCAGAAAGCATTGCTAAATATGGCACTAGAAAATCGAATGATCGGATTCCTGGTGGCCTGCCTCCGCGGTAAGCCATTTTCACTTTGCAGACTTACTTGGATTATACTACGACCCATGCTTGACTAGCATTTTGAAGTCTTGAAAAGTAACAGCGCTAAATGGTCAAGGACTTAGGCAAAGAACACCACGACTGCCTAAGTGCGTAAGTAACTAACATGCCTAAGTCCTTGTCCATTTAGCGCTGTTATTTTTCAAAACATGAATTACCACCCACTCGCCTAAGTGTCCCTTCTAGTAGCATTTTCAATTTATCATTGTTTGCCAGCTTAGTTTGCAGTGACTGAGGTATGTGTGAATCCGCCTAGTTACTGAAATTTGCATTATCAGATATGGTACTTCTGGGAAGAATAAACATGGCATTGTGGGTTTGTGGAACAGAATGCTGGCTGATTGTTCGCAGTACATTTGAGCTTATAACTACTTATAATGCATTCAGCTCAGTTAGTAGACCTATGTATGTGAAGATTTCCCATGTTTTTTTTAAGAGGCAGTACCATAGTTGTTCGATTACAGTGTAGACCGCTTATAACGTAAGTCGCCGGAGTTGCGAATATCCGCACTATAAGCGGTACCGCACTATAACCAAAGCAACAATTTTCAAGGCCCGCACATATGCAAAACATGTGCACCGAGCCGCCACGTGTATGCGACAGTCGAGGAATGCGGCTAGAATGTTTGCATTGAATTTACAGTCGAATCTCGTTAATTCGAACCAAATCACGCGGCGGCGCATCCGACCGGCATTGCTCCGGCACCGCCATAGAGTAAAAGCTTAGGAGAGACCCCTCAATGTCGCGCGCGAACAAAACAAAAAAAAAAGAAAAACGCGGCGGAAATTTCACCCTCTCTCAAATGGCAAGGTCGCCGATTCTGCGTTGCACCGAAACATGCGTGTACGCGCCGACGTCTCAGCCACGCTACCGTAGCCACGCGTAGAAAATGGCAGTGAACCCTTCTTTCTCCTTTATGCTTCCTTTACTTTCTAGTCACGTGTTGACCTTGCACGCTGCGGCTACGGCGCAGAGGGTAGCAGCGGCGCTGTCCCAGGCCAGCCAACGAAACTGCCCACGCCGGCAAACACCCGCTTCCCGATAACGGCAGAAAGCGAAACTTCGGGGAGCTGGCGCCGGGCCGGCTGGAGCGGCGGGCGCGCACGGTGACAGTTGAAAGTGAGGGAGCTACGAGGGAGGGTGAGGGGAGTTGCCGAGGCGAAATCCGCTTCCATGCCGCCCGCCCTCCACCCTCACATTCCACGGTCTCCGCGTGCGCCCTTCGCCGTGCTGTGCCAGCGCCGCCCGCTCCCTGACGTTTCGTTTACTGCCTGTTATCGCGAAGCGAGCGTCGGATGGCGTTGGCAGTTTCGTGGCCCTCGCTCGCTATGTGCGCCGTGATATTTCACGACTCGCACTCAAGATTCTGGTTTCAGCCTCACTGGCTGTTCGTTCGCACCACGTGCCCTTCTCCTCCACTTCGTCTCTCTTTCTTCCTCGAGCACTCCTTGGTGCGCCCGTTTGAGGCGAGCGTCGCCGTCTCCGCTGACTTCCGTACTCCCAGGCAGCCGCACTGTAACCGGTATTTCGTTTCCCGCAACTGCACTATAAGCGATACGTGTATACATGGAGTGCTTTGGGAAAATTAACGGGAGTCTGAAAAGACTGCACTATATCTGGTCCTGCACTATACGCGGTTACGTTACAAGTGGTCTATACTGTATATGGGGGCTAATGGTGGCATCGAATGTCTGAAAAATTGGTCGGCAACTGCAACTGACTGGGAAACTTCAGTTTATTCCTTATCTAACGAAGGAAAAAAAAATAACTTTACAAGCCTTGTAAATGCCACTTTCTGGCATTTTCTGCAACTTCTCTCCGCCAACAATCAAGGCAGCATTTTGTTTTCTCGAAGGTTCATTGATGACAACGATGATGAACGATATTCGCTTTGTGTTGGTGTGATGGTAAACACTGCAGCTATGCCAGGTAAGTTGTAGATCTTCGAATGCAACCACACCTTCTTTGCTGTCAAAATTTTTCATCCGTTTACAAGCTCTTTATCGCTATTGCCTTCGCTTGGGATTGAAAACGTCGTTGCTCGTCTGTTACAATAACATCATGTTGTCATTCAACTGCAAAGTAATCATCAGCCACTGCACCCACTCGTGTGTTACAGCAAGCAACGTACGAGTTGAACGATTTCTGAAGCGTACAGCAGGACTATAACACTCGTCGAAAGCGTCACACAAACTTGCAGTGACTATCCCAATTTCAGAATCTTTGAACAGGTAGCAAATCATCCCGAACCTGACAATGAAAAGGCATCTGCTCGTTACCGTCAACACTGACCGTGGTTGAACCGCACAGGAGCAACAATGGCTACGTGTGGAGCATGTCACGTAATACACAGGCCGCACTTTCGTCTGTTACGTAGATTGGCCTTATGATAACCCACCTGCCGTAAAGATGGTAAAGCCCTTCTGTACCATATTTACTCGTATAATGAAAGCACCCCCCACTTTTACAGTCAAAAAGTGTTTTTACTTTTCCTCGCGTAGTGATCGCACCCCAAATTTGCTGTCGTGAAGTAGGAGTACAATATGAAGTTTTGATATGTTGTCTGATGCGCCAGAACGGCAGTCGGATCAGAGGCATATCCTTGTTATGCAAATCTTGGGGACTCCCGAGCATGTGTAGCATTGTGTTTTCTTGCCTGAAATTTGTAAGCAATAAATATTCTGATATTCGATGCTCAATTTCATACTCTAATTTTTTTTATTTTTTTCCTTTCGATTCAATATTGAATTTGAAATCTGCTATTTGGTATTTGCATGCCCCTATTTTTAACCACTTGCAGGCTTTTCATTCCAGTTAAAGTTTTGTATAAGTGTATAGCTTCCTGCCTGTTATGTAGGGCTACTGCATGCATCTTTGAATGTCAACATTTTCTCAGCTCAGGCGTTCCCTGCTCCTCTGAGAAATGTGGTGTCGTTTCTACAGTATAGCTTATAACGATCAACTAGTCCAGCACCGTGAAGAATAAAGTATTGCATTGCCTCTGTGCATGTTCAACCAATCATGGTTACCCAAATCTTGTGACATATAGAACAGAATGAAATCGTGGCCAGTGAAAACGCGTTTTCTGACCACTCGGTTTTATTCCTCGATTCGCAGGGCACCTCTCTGGAGAACCATTGTTGCCCTTCATGTTGGACTGGGTCCTGGGCCAAGGTCAAAGAGGTCAAGCGTGCCTTGGACATCTTGTGTGAGTGCTGCAAGTATTTCATTTGTGCAACTTGCCTGAGTGATGAAGTTGCTTAGAGGAACACTAAAGGGAAACTAAGCTAAGTTTTATTAGTGAATTTTGATACCACATTACCAAACAATTCGTCGGCCCTTCCCCTATCGGGAACAAGGGGGGCACGTGAAACTTGTCGTACCCTCAAAATTGGGTGTCGCGTTCCCTGGCCTCGGGGTTCGCTGCTCTTCGTTGACGCAGGACTTCGGTAAGATGGGCTTTTAACGTGAGATCCGCTGGCTGCCGCTGTAACCGAGCCTGGGCTTTGGGCTGCCTTGAACGCAGGAGCCGCACGGCAAGTGCAAGCCTGCTCCTGGCGACGTTGACGGCGTTTCTTGCGAAAGCTGCCTGTTATGCCGCCGACCGAGCATTACACACCGTTCCTATTCGTTTGCCGAGGATGCACGGAAAAGGAGACCCCACGCAACATGCGCAAGGCCCTTTCCTTCTCTTGCCCTTCGCCCGGCACACCCCCGCTCCTCGTTGGGTGCTTACGTTACGTGTTACGGGCGCGCGCCTCACGTGTTTCACCAGCGGTCTATTCTTAGCCTTTCCTGCCATTTTTGTTCACTTGCACGAGACGGGTTTTTTGAGGACACACCTTCAACGGTCCCCCGACACTTGAGAGGCAATACAAGCGTCGCTTGAAAATAGCCACTCTTACCATGAGAGGAAGCTTGATAAACCAGAAAGGCGCAAGAACGATAGATGAGAGCCAACACTGCTTTGAAGTTCCTGCACCAGCTTGCTTTTGACGTCATCAGTATTCACATTGTTTGCTTGGCCCTGGGTAATTTCTTGTTGGCAAAGATGGACTACATTGTATTCTAAAGGAGCTAAAGACTGAACTTGGCAAAACAACTTAAATGTTAACGCTTTGAAATCTGTGATGTTCCACTGATAAACTAGGGCTGGGGTTTCGGGTCGAAATTCATTAAATGGAAGTTTGGCCTTCATTCTTAATCTAATAATAAAGCTCTTTCTGCGAATTTAAAGACGTTGTTTTGAAAGAATGTTATTAATGTTTAATGGGGGACGTAGCTTTCAACTCGCGAAAAATGGTCAAGAAATATCTTTTTTTTTTCATTTTTTTTTTCAATGTCGTTTTTAGATTTTACAACTTTTTTTTTCTCCGTAATTACGAATTTTCTTCGTCGAAAACCATCTTGAAGTACTCCAAATTACTGTTTTGATCATCAAGGGTAGCTGAAAATGTCTTTAAAGTTGAAAAAAAGCAAATGCATTTTTCAAGCCCCGATCTCTCGGTGACTGTGTAGCAGAGCGCTGACATCTTAAATGTTCTTTGTGAAAAGTGCATTTCCCCAACTTCAAGTTTCCTGCTTCATCAGCCTCTTCTGAGCTGAAACAAATGCATAAGAAGCAAAAGTTCCACGGCACTGCTGTGTTCCTGATAGGCGGCACGTGCCACGTGACAGCAGCGTGTTGCCCCATTGGTCTCCTGAGTGGCTGCCCCTGGCAATGGCGCAAAGTGCCATCATGTTGTTTGCTCTTCGAGCTGCCGAGTTCGTCATCGCCTGTAACACGATGCACTCCGCAGTTAGCAGCTCCAAAGGCGTGCGCAGCATAGTTTCGTCATAGGATCCTTCCTTTGATCATCGACCGGCGACAGTTCAAGAAGAGATTACGAAACTGCACATCACTTTGGCAGCCGTAACTGCAAGTCTCCGGTGGCCAAAAAGAAAGTGTCAACAGCTTTCAGCGTGGTCTCTGCTGATGTTCAGCACGTTGCAGACATTGTGGACTTGTGGTCGTTCTCTCCGTGTCTGGACGCATCGAACCCGCGACCTAGCACTTTGCACTAGCTGCGTCAAACTGTGAAATGCCTCAAATAGTGTCTGAGCTGCTCCAAAACACATGAGCGCTACTACCAAAGGTTCGTGTTCAGGCCAGTTTTAGAGGAATGTGCCAGCCTGGCTTTTGTCGACTTCATTCTCGGGATATCTGAAGTCGCCACAGTCTATCTAGTCTTGCGCCATTACAGCCTTGCGTTCCTGTGCATTCACATCCAATAATGGACGATGATATTCCTGCGATGATATTCGCAGGATTCCTTGTAGCGTATGCCGAACCTACACAAGAGTATCCCAAGCATGGCACAGGAAAAAAAAGAAAAGACAACTGCGTTCGATCGGAATTTAACTTTGTTTTGGGCATCATATTTCTGTGACAAGCGGTAGGCGGTTACAGGAATTTCACGTGAATTAAGTCTTGCACTTTCATGTGTTCAAATACCGAGTTTTATTTCATTTAAATGTCTGCCGGCCGCGATGAGGCACAAAATGCACTTTGAGTTATCAGTTAGTTCAAATTATGGGTTGTTGGAATTATTGGGAAATTGGAAATTGGAACGCATCAGTTATTTGCACCCTCTTTTAAAGTCAGATTGGTGACAAATGTAAGGCAGTTAAATAAAATAAATCGGGAATTAATTCTTTAACAGAAGGACTAGTGTAAAAATTGCGATCACTTACTTCATTGATGTGCACCAGATTTATTTGTGTTCTGTAACAAATATTTTGCTCCAAATTTGAAATTTGCAGCTCTGGGAATGTTCTTTTTGCTCTGTTAACCTGCACCAAATTCAAAATATTCTGCTACAAAGATTTTTCTGCTCCGAAAATTGCCCTAAAAGCTGTTCCAGCTCTCCCATCTCTGTTAATAAGTGTTGCTTTTGGTTTGTTTGTGGAACAAGTTCCGTTGCTTGCATTCTTAGTATGTCTATTTAGCTTAATAAGTATATTCATAGGTATCGAATAGACCCTTCTTCTAAATGGCCGAGCGGTATTCCTGTGTTGCCTCATGCCCGAAACATGGTGGTAAACAAACGGCTGAAGTGTTGAGGATGTTTCCGTGTAGTGTGTTCTTATTCATGTCGTGTGCCTTTGCAGCATTTGTGATTATTATGTATCCAGAGAGCAACACATGTTTCATGCTTAAGTTATATTAGTGGTGAACGTTTCTACCACATTTTGGGCATCCACCAACGCAGGAAAGCCAACTCAACAGTTCTGTAAATGGTGCAATGTAATACTAAGCTGCCACTTTTCAGTGTTAGACCGCAAGATTTAATTTTATTGCTTCTCTCTTGCATTGCAGACATGCCGCTGTTCGACTGTTCGGGTCAGGATGCCACGATGATTGGCCGGCGAATGTCAACACACCTCGAGGAGCTGCGCATCTTGAACAGGCTGCTGGAGCACGCATCAAACATGCAGGTTGACAACCGGGGTGAGCGTCGCTCGGGGTGGCTCTTGATGTGCCTTCTACACTTGCTCGATTCACCTAAGGTGCCAAGTCATTATTAATCTCGTAAACGTATACAACCATCACAAAGAGAAAGAAAAGCGGGCAAGCGATTGTCTCCTAAAAGAGACACCAAGCCCATGTGTCTCTGAAACATCTGAACATCGCTAGCTCTCCCAAGTCATTGCTGTTTGAAAAAAAAAAACTCTGCATAGCTGTGCTACAAGAGCTGCCATTTCTGACTGCCAGGTAATTTTCAACTGAGCCTGATCAGGAAACAAAGTGTTCATACAGGTGGCTTGGGTGCAGAAGTACCTGGCATCAGAATAAAAAAGCCCACACGTTTATTAATCTTTTGATCTTGACTGGAAACTTGGCAGAGCAGACATACAACCAGTGCATGCCCATTTTGTGCCAGGGCATAAATCAGCAGTCATGAGAAAATGTCAGCGAGTGTAAAAATTTCACTGGGTGAACATGTGCATGAAAACCTGCAAAACAGGCATGTAACTGCTGTGCGAGTTGTCTTTGTGTTGCACCAATCACTGTTGGAAGTTCTGGGCAACAAAGTACAGTAAAACCCCGGTGATACGAACCCAGCTGGTACGAATTTCGGTGTGATACGAATTCGTAACATTGCCCGGCCGAAATACATTGCTCACCATACAAAAAAATCGGCTGTTCCGAACGTGTTGCTGCGTGGCTACGGATCATACGAACGCGTGAGCAACAGCGGCGGCGGCCGTGCCAGCGGGGCCACCGGCACAGACAAGCCGGCACAGCGGGATCTGGTTGCCAAGCAACCGACTACAGTCGACGTCCGATTTCCCGGACCCTCAAGGGACCGCGAAAACGTCCGGGAAATCGGGCAGTCCGGAAAAACGAATGCACGTGAAAACGCACCTTTTTGGTAGGTATTTTTCGCTGACGGAGAGGGTCACGGCCGGAGTACAAGATTCTCATTGCTATTCAGCCAATGCATCGTTTAGGTGGCTCTGAAAAGAGCCGTTAAAAAAAATATATATATATATATACGACGTGGCCGGCGCTACCTCATAGGTCAGCACTTGGGCGCAAAGAAGTCGCTTATTTTATTTTGCACGGTCCGCTTGCCCGCGATCATGTCTGCCTCAATTTCAGTCAACGTCATGTTGCCGCTGTACACCGATGACAGTGTCATCAGTGCTCGCGTCAACTCCGAGCTCGTTGGCTGTGTAGGAGCTGGCTCTTCGTTCTCGGTGTCGGAGTCGTCGGAATCCTCCGTAACTTGACGAATGATTTCGTCATCGGTCAACTCCGCACATAGCTCGAGGTCTTTGTCAGCATCGGCGAAGCCCTCAAAGGTTATCCCGGCTGGAATCGACACGCCGGCAGCGCGCAGATCGTCGAAGGCAATGTCCGCGGATGGCAGTTCGTCCACGGAGGGCAGTTCGTTCGAAGGCGCGGACGAAGACGAAGGAGCAGTCGGTGCCATCGCTGTAAACGGCGAATCCGCTCGACGAAAAGCGCAGCACGAAACAGCTAGGAACTCGGTGGATGCTGAAGGTCGGGAAACGTGATCACTGAAGATAGCGCGCAGCAGCAAACGATCAACCGCAGACACGACCGCAGAGCTGACAAAACAACACGCGAACGAACACAGTGAGGTTTGGCTTGGCTAAGCTACGGCTGGCAACGGATTGACACGTGCGGTTTCGAGGTTACGGCAGCCGCGGCGCGGTGCGGCGGTGCTGCTTGCCACACCTGCGATGCGAGTATGGTGGGTTCGAGGATATGAAAACAGCCAAAATGGCGGCGTCGGTGGTGACTTTCGGTCGGCGGTTACGTCATGCGGCTGCGCAATCTCTCATTGGTCCCCACGTCGAGCAGACCGGACCACATCACAGCCTAGCCGATGCTTAGCGAGAAAGTAAATGAGGACCGCTGCTGCAACGACGACCGAGGTGCAGCCCCGACGGTCGAAACGCTCCCTGCACTCGACGTGCTCAGGCGTTCAGTGGCATGCAAAAACATTCCCGTGATCACGTGCGCGCACTTATATGCCTTTCAGAAGGCGATCGATAACGATTTGGACAAGAAGAAAACGTCCGGTTGATACGTTTTTCAAGGGACCGCGAAAAGAAAAAGAGAGAGAGAAAACAAAAGCCGCATGTTTCGCCTGAAAGGTGAAGCAACGGAAACGCAGCAACGAGCGAATGGACCTTTGCGCTGTCTCTCGCTTCAATGCGAACTAAACGTCGAAGGCACAGCGCATACGAAGCTACTGGCACTAGGCTCACTTTGTCAACATCGCAGATAATTTTGCCGATAAGGTCCGCGCGGGTGCGCACTATGCGCACGTCGCAGATCGCTTTCAGGATACGGCACCTGCGCGGGTGCGTCGTATCTGCAACGTGCCGGTCGCTTGTTGCAACGCATCTGTCGCTTGTTGCAATGTACAAGCTGGCTGCACCGCTAAATTTACGTGACTGCCACATTCAAATTCAACGTAACATGCTGATACATTATAGAATAATTGGCGAAGTATCACGGGGAACGCCCGGTTATTTGAACGCGAAAGCATTTGTGATGGTTAATTCGAACATACCGCGCACCGACAATGCTCTCAGCAGCGCACCAAATCACGTGCTCCGACACCGCCATAGAGCAAAAGCTTAGGCGAGACCCCTCAACGGGGGTCTCGTAGAGAAAAAAAAAGGACCGCTGCGTCACGCCAAGGGAACCGTTCCTGCATGGCTCTGGGACACACGCGTGTACGTGCCGACGTCTCAGCCAACGCTGCGGCTGCAGCGCAGACGGAAGCAACGGCGGAGGCCCAGTTCGGCCAACGCTCGCTTCAACGGCAGAAAACGAAACTTCAGGGAGCGGGCTAAGCGGCGCCGGGCCGGCAGGAGCGGCAGACGCACACGCAGACAGTCGAAGGTGAGGGGGCTCTTGGAGTGTTGAGAGGAAGGGCGAGGGGAGCCACCGAAGCGACAGAGTTGCCGAGGCCAAATCCGCTTCGCTGCCGCCCTCCTCCCTCACCTGCGACGGTCCCCGCACACGCCCGTCGCCGTGTCGCCTCTTCATCTTCACAACCACAATCTCTTTCTCGCCGTGCCTGCGCCACCCGCTCCCTGAAGTTTCGTTTTCTGCCGTTATCGCGAAGCGAGCGCGGGCAGTTTCGTGGCCCTCGCTCGATATGTGCTTGCGCGCCACGATATTTCACGAATCACGCCGTTCGTACGTCGTGCTATGGCGAACGAATATTTGAAAAATCAGTCCTTCTTTTAATTCGAACCAATTCTTGCACCCCTTCGAGTTCGAATTATCAAGATTCGACTATACATGGAAGTCAATGAGATTTGTGAGGGCTGGGTGTGATGGCTGAGGCGTGAAGGCTGAAGCGAGAATAACAGGGTAATGAACTATTTCTTAGAGAGCATAGTGGAGCGCTAAAAACTGTGACCGTCCGTTGCGGCGGTCGTAGCGAACGAGAGAGAGCCCTCCCTCGCTTGGGCTTGGTGTTGAGTCGGCGTAACAGCGCTGTAGGTGGCGCTAGTGATGAGATAGGCGGCACATACGGGCGCTCACATCCCACCCTAGTCTGACTGACCACGTCTCGTGGTCAATTGCTTCTGCACACTGTCACACGCACGAGACCACACCCACACACATGCGCGGAAACGCTGCAACTTCACTCGAGCACAAAGTCGTCGAGGTGGCTCGGTAGACATCGAGTGTGTTGGGGCCGTTGAGGCTGTTGCTGCTCTGTAGAGGCGACAACATTGCTGCTGAGGCAGGCGTGGTCTCTGCATTGACGACGGGCTGTTGCTCGATCACTGGAGAAACTGGTGGTACACAAGGCTTAAGCTGGGACACGTGCACCGTTCGTGGTTGATTAACCAAACGAGATGTCAAGCATGACACACGTAAAGCCCTAAATGTGGATGGTGTAAGCTGCTCGATGAGGCGGTAAACACCATTGAAGCGAGGTGCCATTTTCTCATTGGCAACCGGAGCTTGTCGTCTCACCCAGACTATATCACCGACGGTAAAGGTGTGAGAACGGTGGCTGCAGTCGTAGCGCTCTTTGCGTGCACCTTGGGCTGCTTCCGAATTGGCAGCTGCTTCGGAGCGCAGCACTGTTGTGTCGAGGATGCGCTCGGCAAGAGCGGAGTGCTTGAACAGACGATGTTGTTGGAGTGGAATCTTCGGTACGTAGCCATAGAGAAGCTGAAATGGCGTAAAGTTCGTGCTGGCATTCCTGGACGTGTTTACTGCAAATGCTGCCTCTTGAAGTTTGGTAGGCCATGACAGTGGTTCCATTGCACAGATCTTTCGGAAAGCTGCCAGGAGAGTTCCATTCCTTCTCTCAACTAAGCCATTGCCCTCAGGTCGATAGGCAGTTGTGAAATGGAGCTCCATGGAATGAAGACTCATGAAGCGCTTGAACTCATTCTAATCGAAGGCTGAGCCATGGTCCGAGAGGCAGTGGTCTGGCGTGCCGTAAGTGTAGAACACATTGTGCAAATGCTTGATAATGTCGCCCGTAGACGTGGACGAAACTGCTGCGGGCACGATATAGCGGGTGGCAAAATCAGCTTTGAGTTGATGGGTGACATGGTTACATGGTCAATTGCTATGCTGGAAAATGGAATGTCCGTGGTAGGCATTCTGCCAAGAAGACCTACACTGCGTGAGGTAGGGCGATTGAACTGTTGGCAGCACTGGCAGGATGACACATATCTCTCCACTGATCGGTCCATGTCAGGCCACCAATAACGATCCTGGACCTTGAGCAACGTACGCTTTGTGTCAAAGTGCCCTGCACCATCGTGTAATGCTTGTAGAATGGCAGGGCGCAGTTTGGACGAAGCTACGACTGCATACGTTCCCGATGACAGTCGGCGGTATAAGATGTCATCTAGCTTGGTGGACTCAGCTGGGTCCTCTTCATTGGCTAGGCGTGAAGGAATCGCAGCGCACTCGGGATCTTCTTGCTGCATCGTAGCCAGCGACTGCGAAGACTGTGTGACAGCACCTGCCAAACGAGACAAGTGGTCGGCTACAACATTTTGGCGTCCTGGCTGATGTCGCACGGTGAAGTCGAACTCTACTAAGCCCATGAGCATAGAAGTGAACTGACGAGCTGGCCGCACGTTGGATGTTAAGCAGGCAACAGTCCAGTTGTCTGTGATCAGAGAGAATTTTCTGCCTAGGAGGTATTGGCCGAACTTCACGGTTATTGCCCAGTGAACGGCGATACACTCCCATACATTGCTGTGCAGTTTGCGTTCCTCCAACGTAAGTCCACGGCTGGTGTAGGCAATGACACATTCTCTGGTGTCTTGGATTTGTGATAACACTGCTCCAATGGCTTCCTGCGAAGCGTCTGTGGTTAGCGTTGTGGCTGCCATGGGGTCGAAGTGCGCCAAAAGGGGAGGCTGGGTGAGGGCGGCCCGGATAGTCTGAAAGGCCTGCTCACATTCAGTGCAAACAAATGTGGGCACCTTGATAAGAGCCTGCAAAGGGGCGACCACTTTCGCAAAGCCCTTAATAAAACGACGATAGAAGCTTGCTGTTTGCACCCAGGACAGCACTTGTTTCTGGTTTCGCGGAACTGGGATGCGACACATGGCTGTAGCTTTATCAGAATCTGGGAGCTGGCCTTGACTGGAAATAATAAAGCCCAGAAACCTAACTGAGGGTTGGCCAAAAGAGCACTTTTCCAATGAAGCCTTCAGTCCATTGACCTGCAGCAATTGCAACACCTCCCGCAGGATGCTTGCAAACGTGTAAAATGACTCAGCATAAACGAGGACATCATCAAGATAGGCACGGACTCCACATCTCTCAGGCCTAGGCTGCAGATCTTGGAACACTATTTGCATAATTCTCTGGAAAGTGGAAGGAGCGTTTTTCAGTCCAAATGGCATGCGCGTCCACATGTATGTGCCGTGATGAGTAATGAATGCTGTCTTCTCGTAGTCTTGTGGGCGTAAACTCACTTGCCAGTAGGCACATTTCAGGTCCAGGGTAGCAAAGTATGCGCAACCTGATATGTCCTGAATGATGTCATCTACCAAGGGCAACGGGTGCACTACTGTGATGGTGCGTTCATTCAAAGGTTTATAGTTCACACACAAGCGCTTTTTTTCTCCACGGGTCACCACCACAACCGGAAAGGCCCACGGGCCAGAAGCCGGGAGTATTATACCTTGGTGGAGCAACTTCTTCACCCGAGTTTCCAGGAACTGCCTGTCCTCTGTAGCGTACCGGTATGGGCTCCGACTGTACGGTAAAGCATCAGGTAGCAGGTCAATGCGGTGCTGCATACCAGTGAAGTGGCCAAGATCATCATCATGGCAAGCAAAAACGGCATTGTGCTCGGCCAATATACCTTTTATAACTGACCGCTGCGTGAGGGTGAGCTGGCTGCCAACGCGAGCCGGTGGAATGTCAGGATGAATGTGCACGAGCGCCGTGTCGGAAGCGAGGAAGTTTGACACTAGAGGAGCGCTACTTGAGGGCAACGTTTGGGCTGCTAACGCTTGCCATGGTGGCTGCTCTGGCAACGGCAACGGATCACGTTGTAGGCAGTCTTTGGAACTGGGCCTGGTTTCAGGAAGAAGGACGGCCCTTGTTGGGATCACAGCATTTGCCATTCTTGGGACTAGCTTTTGGTTTGCGGTAATGGTTATATTCGTGGCTGTATGCTGCAACTGCGCTGGCTTCGGAGGCTCAAAGATGAGACGTGCCTGCGCTGCCGAGAACCAATCCTCACCAAGAATGAGGGGGAGTACATTATCTTCCAAAACAGCAGCTTCAACAACTCCTGTGGCTGGGCCGATGGATATCTTCAAAAATGCAGCACCAACAGGTAGCACTGTGCTTCCTCCTACCACCACGAGTGGAGGCTCGGTCCATGGGATGATCATGCTTGCAGGCACACGAGCTTTAGAGATTAATGTCACCTTGGACCCAGAGTCACGAAACGCTTCACGCTCACCGACTCCACTGAGAGTTGCGTTGAAGAAGGGGCATTGCTGTTGTGAGCCGTCAAGCGGAACGGGTGCACTGTGCAGTGCTGGGGCTGCTGTGTCTTGGGCATGGTTGGACGCGCTGGTGATGATAAGCGGCTGGTGCGTGTAAGGCACTTGGATGCCAGATGACCCAAGGCATGACATTGGTAGCAGACAGCTTGAGACAGGTCTTGACCGCTACGAAAAGCTGGAGCGCCATACTGTGCCGAAATAGCTGCATAAGTAGCTTCTTGTTGCTCAGCGGGCAGCTCTGAAATGCGCGTTTTTGGTGTGGCTCCTCGGGAGGACTGTGGTGTCGATTGTTCTGAGCGAGGCTGCTGGCGCTCTGCGGGCTTAGCGGCACGAAAGGGTTGCGACGGCGGCAAAACAGGACCGGCAAATGGTGACGGGCTTGCTTTGGCGTGTAGATGTTGCGCACTCTTGTCGAGGCTGGTGCAAGTAGAAATAAACTCAGCTACCGTGGGCGGCCGGTTGGCTGCTATGGCGGCGAGGATGTGTTGTTCCCGTAAACCATGCAGCAGGTAGTCAATCTTTTGGGCCTGAGAGAGGTTAACGGGGCAACGCTCAATGATCTTCAACTTGGCAAAGGCATATTGGTGCAAGCTTTCGGATGGGGCCTGGGTTACCCTCATGACCTGCTCTTGCCACTCAATGAGGGACAATTCTGTACAAAATGTGTCCTTCAGGGCGGCACTCCACGTGTCCCAGGTGCTGTACTGGTTGCCGAACGCGAGATGCCAGTCTCGCGCCGTGCCTTTCAGCTTGCTAGCTGCGATCAGACGTGTGGTGGCGTCGTACGTCGCCAAGCCATGTATTGACACTGTGGCTGTGCAAACCAGCGAATTGCGGGATGGGCCATGACAGGTCGGGCAGTGTCGTCACCGTTGTTGCAGGGCGAGGTAGCTGCTGGAACAGCATGGCGAGGCTCTGTAGAGTGGCTGGGTCCAGTGTCAAAGGCGCCGCAGCGGTCGAGGCGGATTCATTCGTTTCAACCGAGGGGGTAGCTTCACGCTGCTGCTGAATGTCGGCTTGCAAACGCTGAAAGAGCTCCTCTTTCGAACCTGTGATGTCCAGCTGTCGACGGGCCAATTCTTCGCGTATAAGATCGACGCCGAGGCGCGACATGGTCACTGGGTCGAGATTTTGCCACACAATTCCCGGCTTGGCGTTGCGCCGAGCCGGCTACACACTGACGTTTACACACGAAACACACTCTTACTCAGTGAGTCCACCAGCAAGCGCACACAGGCGCGCACATGGAAGCGAGCGGACGGCGGGAAATGATCTGGCGGTGACAAATACAGGAATGGCGGAACGTCTGTCACGGAGCGAAGGCGAAGGCTGGCTTGTTTACTGATGCGCTGGCATTCTTGCGTGGCTGAGTGGCTGCACAAAGGCTCGGGCGTCGACTGCGCCAGATGTGAGGGCTGGGTGTGATGGCTGAGGTGTGAAGGCTGAAGCGAGAATATCAGGGTAACGGGAACTATTTATTAGAGAGCATAGTGGAGCGCTAAAAACCGTGACCGTCCGTTGCGGCGGTCGTAGTGAACGAGAGAGAGCCCTCCCTCGCTTTGTGTTGAGCCGGCATAACAGCGCTGTAGGTGGCGCTAGTGATGAGATGGCGGCACATGTGGGCGCTCAAAGATTTAGGTCGGGACTGCGAAAATGCGACGTAACAGCCGGGAGAACGCAGCAGCGAGGAAGGTATCAATGGGATTCCACTGTTAGAAATCTTTTCTGGTAAAAATAAATTCATTTTTCTTGATATTGTGTATGTTTTGATGATACGAATTTCGGGTGGTACGAATATTTCACGGGACCCCGCGAGATTTGTATCACCGAGGTTTTACTGTACTTCTTGCTGGTGAGGAAAATGTAATTGAGAGAAATTTTCACACTACGAGCCCAGAGGCACATCATTTTGTTACAATTCTAACTGCACAATTTGTAGTTATAAGACAAAGTGCACGCGTTTGACTATTGCAACCATGTTTTCACCCAAGGTGCAACACAAGGGTTGTTTTGTTTGTAGACAAAAAAGAACTGCATTGCAAGTTAATGCAAGCGTCCATTCATAGAATCAGTGCTCGCTGGTTCCACCCCACTCTGAGAATCATTTCTTTGAGTGCTTAGCTGCTAGTGCCCTGCTGTAGTTTTCAATTGACCCAATAGGCTTCGTGATAGTGACCACCACTGGTTTGTGTGGCCCGCAGACGTGCTGTGCGTGTGGCGCGAGGTGACGGGCCTGCTGACGGGACACCTGTCGGTGTTGCTATTTCTGCTGCAATCTGGCATCCTGCCCGATCACCGTGTGGGCGAGGGCCTGGCCTACCCCTACGGCATCCTCAGCACCTGGTGCCAGCAGGCCAGGTAGGCTTTATTACAGCACCCTGTTCCGTACGTCTCCACAAGTTACGCATACTTTTCAGCTTCTGTTCCAACTTTGTAGGGACCAAAGGTTAGTTCCACTGGTCAGCCTTCCAAAGCTGAAAATGTGTATTACTACCCCATTAATGCAAAGTTATAGAACTGTATCCACACATTTTTTGCATATCAAAAATCACCAACGATTACGATACTCCCTAATGTGAAATTTGAGTGCAGCTCTGTACGAATTTCCATTTTGTGATGTATTGGCTGGCGCAGGCGATGTGTGGCACGACTGCCTCACTAATCTGGAGATGGCGAGAGGCAGAGAGTGGGTGGCGCGTAGATGATTCACAGCAGCCGCTGCAGACAGACCTCCACTCATGCATCACTTTGTTTCCATATAAGGTATTGGGGGCATCATTGGTGAACAGACGACACGTGCTACTCTGGTGCCATCTCATAGCTATTTTCGCCGCAGAGCCCGTCTTGCGCGGCACTGTACTTTTCTTCTCACGCTTTTGCCATACCTTCCTCTTCCACTTTCCTCCTAGTTCTCTCTTTGAAATTGCTGTCTTTCATCCCCCACTGCACTCTGCGTTCGCTCTTTCATCGTTCGCTCGGTTACGCCAAAAGACGCTGACGCTCGCCGCAGGAACGGGTGCCTAAGAGCTGCGCTCTAAAGGGTGCCACTTAGCAAGTAGTGCGAACATTGGGAAGCAGGATGATGTAGTGTGATACTAATATTTGTCTTGAAATGCCTAACCTGGCATCATCGATATTATCGTAGCATCATGACAGAGCGAAATTTGCTGATGGTTTATAGCAGTAAATATACGTACGACGACGTTGCTCGTTAAGAACACAATTAACGAAAGTGCTTTGTACGTTTATTAAATTTTCAAATTGCACGAAAAGAATAAACCCAGTAAAAGAAGGATTTTTTGAATAGCACGACATAGGATGACAAAATGTACCAACCATCTTAAATTAACGTGCTGCTAACTTTAATTTGGCAGTACTATTTCTCCCAATTCTAACATGCCCCTGAATCGAACACAGAACCACTTTTTATGGGTTTGAAGTTGAAAAATACCCTAAAAATGACATTCGGGCTAAACAAACTATAAATCAATACACGCATCCGATTTTTTAGCAAAATAGACAAAGCCTGCCTCCGATCCTGGCAAAAAAAAAAACTTTACCTTCTAAGAATGGAACTTTAGTTCACTTAAATTAACCCATTATTGGCGAATGTTGTCTGCAGGCAGCATACCAGAAAAAAAAATTTTCCTTGCCGAGTAACTCCAGGCTGTCCAGAAGGCCCACGACGCAGCGGTGAGGCTAGGCCTCCCCGTCCCTACGTGGGAGCGGCCCGCGATCCTCCCCCTATAAAACGGGGGCTGAATCCTTCAGGACCTCAATAAAGTTCTTTATCTATCTATCTATCTTGCCGAGTTTTGGCATTTAGTATGGACTTCCTAGGCAAGTGCCTTCGGCCTACACCGAATGACAGGCAGCAAGCGTCATTTGTTGGTTTGGAGCAAGAACACAGGACGAAGGGATTTGATCCGGGATTCAATCCCGCCGGCCACGGTGGCCGCATTTCGATGGGGATGAAATGCGAAAGCCCCCGTGTACTTAGATTTAGGTGCACATTAAAGAAATCCAGGTGGCCGAATTTCCGTAGTCCCCCACTACGGCGTGCCTCATAATCAGATCGTGGTTTTGGGCACGTAAAACCCCAGAATTTAATTTTTTAATGTAAAAAACAGAACAAGGGTAATCAACGAAAATAAAAAATAAATATTTGGTGGAAACTCGGTAATAGGAGCAATAACGTCAGACAGAAAACTGGAAGTTTCACATTTAGACATAAAATAAGGTTTCTGTTTTTTCCGGGTATTTATATGTGCCATCATTAGAGGGTTAATAACCATTGGAATCACTTCAATGCCATGTATGAAGAACCACGACATCTCGTCCTCTGTACGGCCCATAGCACGTTCAATGTTCTGCGTTTATCAAATGCATTTATCAAACGAGCGTCATGCAAGCTTGTCGTGATGCTCCAGATTTAAGATTCTTTGACAGGTAGCAAATCACAGCAAACCCGACAATGAAACGGCGCAGACAGGCCGGCTTCCCGTGGAGTGGTGATCGAGTCACATGATACGCGAAAGTCGCCCAGATTGGCTTTACGGTAGCCCAACTGCCATAAAGTTGGTTTAGCCCTTCTGTATTTAAAAAAAATGTGGTTGATCCCTCTTATATAGGAATCGGTATAGAACACGAAAGTGAAACGTGTCTTCACAGAAGTAGTGTAATGTTTATTGCACATTGATATATAATGTCTATTGGTGTTTTGTGGCTAAAGCGCCCTTAGGCGTTGATGCACCCACGCTGACGCCTGGTGGCACGTCTCCTCCATCACGACTACCAACGTCGATGACCATGAGCAACCGTAGTGCATATGGAAGCTGCACTACGCTGCACACGCTAGCACAACGCGAAAGACGAAGCACGTAACTGACACACTAATACAACGCGCAAGACAAAGCACGTAACTGAATCGTCACCGAGTCAAATCAGCGCGTACAGCGCGTCGTAATTGCAGCCTCCGCGATCAACTTCAGAAACATTTTCAGAGCTAATTGCGGAGGCCACGCTCCGCTGTGCTGAGTACGGTGAACGCCACCTAGGTGGCGTTGGTAGTGCTTCTTGATGCCAGCGTCCCTTCGAATGCTGGCATCGAGGCGTCGTAGTGCTGAGACCACCGAAGCGTTCACTGTCGGTGCGCGTTAGTGTCATAATGCAGTACTTCTCTTTTCTGCTCGTAGGCGGCGGCACCGCCCCGAGCAAGAGCGCGGGTACACGGAGGAGTGTTAAGCCCAGACCACACGTACGCTTGCGGACGCGCGTAAGCTCGCGTCTACGCGCCTTGCGGTTGCCGCGCCTAGCGAGGAATGGCGTTTTGCATCCACAAATACGCGCGACAGCGCGCGCTCACTGGCATCACTTGTTTACACCTTGGCAGACGCCACTTCGTATTTCGTTGTTGGCAGTGCTTCAAAATGCTTCGATATTTATAAACGTAATTTTTATCTTTTTGGAGCTGTTAGATCAGGCCAAAAAGTGAAGAAGAAGCACTTTCTTGCATGGTATAATTCTGCTTAACTGAGAGTTGAATGTACCGCGCTGTCGCTGCGTAGCCAGGCGCGCCGACGCGAGGCAGCCCAGGCGCGCGATAACTGAGAGGAGCTGATCAGCGAGATCGCGCCGCGTTTCGACGCGTACGAGCCGTGCCGCACCGTCTGCGCATGCGTGGGCGCGCGGACGCGAGCTTGCGCGCGTTTGCAAGCGTACGTGTGGTCTGGGCTTTAGATATATAAGGCGCGTCTGTGTAGCTCTCTGCAAATGCGTTTGTGGCGCAATGGGTTAAACGCTCGGCGATCTATCGTCGCGGACCGAGAGGTCGTGGGTTCGATTTCCAAATTTTGCATGTTTGTGGAACTTTTTCTTCTGGTTTCTTTCTTTGTATTATGTTCTATGACGTATTTCCGTGACGGAAATACGTCAGTGAAGTCTTGGTGGACCCCGGCATAAAACACTTTCGTGTTAAAAAATCATCGCCCAAGCACTCCGTACAGATCGTTCACCAGCGAAGCTGAAACGTGCGGCCTCGGTGTTTTTGACTGGGTTAATCCCGACAGTTAATTAGAAGTCTTTCTCAATTATTGGTTCCGTATTTGTGTTTCTTAATGAGGTTCACACAATGAACACACATGTTCGGCTGCGATGGAGAGAATGACGTCACTGACGGTATATGCCCGCAGTCGCCGTTGTTGCATTGCCGCTTGCGATTTTCGTAGACGCATTGGCGTTTACGAACGATTGCATTCTTGGCACAGTGTCAAGCGCACTATCTTTTCACAGCATGCAAATGCTGCCGCCTTTTCTCCAAATACGATAGTCCGACAAGTTTGCCAGTGCATTGCTATGCGCATATGGGCTTGCCTTTGGCCTAGACAGTCTGTGGCCACGCTTTTCTTGCGATGCCTTTTATGCTATTCCTTTTCCCGCTTTTCCCGCTTCGTCAGTGGTCGGAGTGATGCTCCGCCTGCTTCATCAATGGTATCAGCTAATGCAACATGATTGGAACTCACACGACAAATAGCGCAAGTATCCAATGCAGTCTTTGCAACTTAGTGGCTTGGCTTGTCCTGCGGTTTAGGCGTGACCGGCAAGTACTAGGTCTAGGCTTTGCTACTTTCGGTTTCAAAGAAGCACCTGCAACATGGCGGACGACCATGCCGACAATGTTTCAAAATGAAAATATCTCTATTTCTGCTGAACTAAGAGATTCTTTGCGACGCACAAGTTTTTCCATTTTCATTGCTCGCTTCTCTCGCTCCCTCCCTTTGTGGATCGGATGTGCTTTGCGCCACTGCACCCAAAAACTCTCTCTATCTATCTCTGCCCCCCCCCCTGTTTCCCTGCGGTTCCACGGATGGCCAAGACTGCAATCCATGCTGCGCGAAAGCCAGTGTTGGCGGTCACTGTGAAAGTTCGTCTTAACTGAAGAGTACATGCAAACATATTATAAGCAGATTTCTTTAAAGCAAGTGCATGGAAAACCAACCAAACGTTCCCGCATTGTTCAGTATATTTGAGAATTCAGCTACACTGAGTTAGTTTTAACGGCAACTTACCGTAATTGAAAAATATTCGGATTTGTAAATAGCCATTCTTTGATTCGGGATTTGAAATTGCATAGCTTATTATTCAATTCATCATTTGACAGTTTTGATACTTGCGCACCCCTACTTTTTGAAAGACCTTATGTGAAAGGTGTGTGTTATTATGTGAATTCGTGCAGGACTGATGCAGGTGGTAGGCTGCTGGTGGATGTGCTGATGGAGGCAGTCCTGGAAAAGTCGGACGATGCCAACCCTTCCGGCCCCTTGAGGGGGCCCTACCCTCCGCATAGCCTCCAGAGGGCCACTGACCTTTACCTGCTGCGTGGGCTCGAACCTTGGATGCCACATGTCGTCACTTACTACCTCCTCTTGGACATCTCCAGTGTCATTGTCCTCGAATATCAAGAGGTACGAATCTTCAGTATGCATCTTCAGCTTCACTTCTACTTCGGAGATTTTTTAAAGCAAGGCTTTCTGCTTAACCCTTTGAAGGTCGAATTATTTCAAAAAAAAACTTTCCCAGATGGTCAAATTACTTTATTGCGGATATTGAATGTACAAAATGTATGAAGTCAGGAATAAATAGTGAAAAAAAAAATTATAAACAGTATTTTGATGTCGGCATCACTCAGAACTCCAAATGTTCAATAATATTTCAGAGTGTGGTATTCCTTGAAACACGGTTCTACGCACAGCGCCTTATCGCAGTGTGCACACCAAAAACGCGTGTCTGTTCTCCTCTTGGGGCGACGAGTTGTGTTGGCACACACATCACATCTCTGCGTGCGGCTGCCTTGGGCAGAGGTCTGAGGCACCCTCTCTGGGAAGTGGCCACTTTGCCATGCATCTGAAGAACTCCACGGAAACTCAGTAAACAAGGAGAGCGAGAATACCTCGTGAGCGGCGGTGATAAACAAGCTAAGAGCAGCGCCAGTCAAGGTAGAAATCAGCTTCCGCCGCATCTGCAAGAGAGTGCCGACAAAGAGAAAACTCACGTTTCACGCGCCTCCGTTGCGATCATTCGGCGGAACCGAAACTGCGCAAGCACGTTGCCGCAGAGAGCAAGAATACCTCGTGAGTGGCGCTGATAAACAAGCTAAGACAGCGCCAATCAAGATAGAAATCAACTTCAGCGCCACTGCAAGACAGTGCTGACAGAGAGAAAACTCACGTTTGGCACGCCTCCGTTGCGATCACGCGGCGAAACCGAAACCGCGAAAGGGGTGTTGCCGCAGTCTGCGCAACGCACGCACTGAAACTAGAAATCAGTTCTGTTCATCTCCGCAAGAAGGTAGCACAAATGTCAAACGCTTCTTGTAAGTCCTAAAAGGTGGCAGCACCTCCCGGTGAGCATGCATCGTCACTATGGCGCGAAATTGCAAACGGAGGATCGAAACCGTACCCGTACGGCAAAGACCTTGCGGGACAGAAAACCGCCGCCGTACAGATACGGCAAAAACCTTCAAAGGGTTAATGTGGTTTTCTCACTTGGCCTAGATATTTTAAACGGTAAGCTTTTTATCCCAACACGAGAAAAATGGTCCGTCAAAATCAGCTGGCAATCCTTTCAGAGAAGACCTGCAACAATTTATGAACACCGGTATGGTGCAGGTTATCATAAGAAAACCTGTACAGTTGCCATGCATTGCTGTCGTTAATAGCGGAGCCAAATTCTACGTATACATCTGTAATCCAGCCCGCTTACAGCTGTATGAATAATGAAGCTGCAAGTGGAGCTGGGAAATCGAATGAAATTGTAGCTGATGAAATGTCAAGATGGAGTCTGAAGAATAAAAACAAAAATAATAAAATGCAGTGTGCACAGTCATTATGCAAAAGTGAAGCTCTTCTAGCCTTACAATAGGTGAATGAATGCCACATTTTGCACTTATCACCTGCACTAAATATTCGGATAACTTAACAGTAAAGTCTCTGGGCGCAATTATATGTAAATTTCGTGTTAAGAAGTGGTTTCACAGCAGAGCAGAGTGGACTGCTGTGAAGCAACACCTCAAGACGAAATTCGCATATAACCTTAAGCACACATCAAGGCAAAGCTCTGCGCCATCCGAAGTTCTGTTGTCATCTAGGCTGTGTTAGTAGTCAGCGAATAGTTTGATGCACAACCAACAAAACTCTAACCACCATGGGCTGCGCTCGGTGGCAGTGTTTTAAAGGGATTTTGACCATGCAGATCTTAAGACACGCGGCCAACGGGGTGTTGTGCACGGCAGTAAATGCAAGACTAAAGGCATAAATAGACACGAAACATTCCGGTGTTGCTGTCACTCGCATACGATTTTGCTGACAAGACTATGGCGATGCAGACTCCCCCACTTTGCTTTGGTTGTACTCTAGTGCCGCGCTTGCTTTCTTGCAGCGCTTGCCGAGCTCCGAGAGTTGTTCGAACGAACTGGTGTGTGGCTAAGTACGTCTGAATTAACGAGAGTTTGTTTCGAATAAATAATGCGTACGCCTGCCAGGACCACCGAATGAGTCAGACTTATCAGATTTTCTAAATTAACTGAGGTAGAACTAACCTAGTTTTACTTTACTGAACCACAACACTGAGCAGAAGTCCATAGATGAGTTTCCTGTACTGGCTGGCCATACTGCCGGCATTGTAAAGAAATGTTGAACTTGCATTCTTACCTGAAAATTTCTGCATAACAGCACTGAAAATAAACTTTCCGTCAACCGCTGTGGTGGCTTAGTGGCTACGGCATTGCGCTGCTGAGCCCGAGTGTGCGGGATCAAATCCCTGTCGCGGTGGTGGCGTTTCATTGGGGGCGAAGTGCAAAAACACCCATGTACACCCATTGGGTGCACGTTAACAAGCTCCAGGGGGTCACAATTAATCCAAAGCGTACTACTGCGTACCTCATAATCAGTTCGTGCTTTTTGGCGCATAAAGCCCCAGAACGTAAACTTTCCATCTAGGCAAGTAAGGTGCCCACCCCCCTCTTTCTTTAAAAAAAATAAAAATTTCAACTTCTGGCTCTTGTGGCAAGGTTTTATGCAAAGACCACAACTCATTCACTTCAAGCCAAAAAATTTGTATTTGCTTCAAATTTGATTCGTACCTAAAATTTACAGTTCGCCTTCCCCTAATGTTGGGAGTTGCGCATCCGCAAATGGTGGCTGTCTTTGTTACTGAGGTTTCACCATTGTTGTATGCAATTACTTCTTGCGGGTTGTGCACGTGGATTTTTTTTTTTTTTTTTTTCCACGCTTTCCTGGATGTTGTAAAATTGTGGGTGCGGGTCATGTGTTGAAAAATACGGTACTATAAACGAACAGGTGAATGAAGAATAAATAATGCGACAGATAAGAAGAATGCTGGTAGTGCTTGTAAATATTCACTAAATCAATACCTCAAAGTCAGTCACAATCACAAACTGTAACCTATGTGTCCAGATCTATACCATTTTACTTGCAGCAAGGAGCGTATCCCATAAGGCCTCCTGCCCTTTGCAACTATGCGAAATCTCCAATATATGTATTGCAATAACAATGTTGCATGAAACATGATGGCTGAGCTTCACCATTGCTTCACCTCCTGTGATCTTCCAGGTCAAGGAAGAGCTGGAGGACTTTCCAGTCGTGTTTAACTTGGGGACTGACCTGCTGAGCATCGTCCAGGGCATCTGGTACCTTGACCATGGCAGACACAAGGTAACAGGCAGGGCAGCAACATTAAAAGCTGGGAACCACGCACTGCTTATGGACTACAAAGACTAAGCCACACATTGCAAAGCACACTTAAGGGGAGATGCAGGTATAAGATCACAAATTGCTGAAAACAAAAAGCGGTTTTGGGAAAACACTTGTTTCCACATCTGCTATGTCTATTTTACGCTGTGTCAAAACTACTTCCTGAAAATGCACTCTAAGTGATCTAAATTTTTTTTGTGTCAGTACGGATAAGGGAAACACCCACAAATTTGCTCAAGAACACCGAAATTCACAGAACAGTCTCTCGTCTTTTCCGCCAACGAGCGTCGCCATCTTAGTATCGTTCGGAAGCTCAGTTTCATCTTACCGTTCCCGCCCTCCTCGCCTATGATAGCCGCATAGGAAAAGCGCAAACATGAAAAAATTAGGGGCCTGTTATCACAAAGTTCGAGGTGCAAGCAGCCCTCCTACTGGCTCGGTGTGCCAACAGGTGCACCGACACTGCCACTGTAATGCTCGCTTGCTGGGCCATTTGCAAACCATTATGTGATCACATGGCGAAAAAAAGGAGGGGGTTATTACAAGGGTCAGACGAGCCAGTGATCGGATCGCACCGGGCTGAAAAAGTGGGTCAGTCTGTCACGGCAGTTTAGCGACAGCAAAGTAAAGCCCTGTGTTATCCAGTCACGCACTATGTTGACGATACAGGCGTCGCGCACGTGGTGTTTTACTTTGGAGACTACACAAAATATTCGCTGTGAATATTGTTCGTTTTCTTACCTACAGAATGCTTTCGAACGAAAAAAAGTAGCATCACCCCCTAGAGCAAGTCTTTGGCATTGGGGTCATGCTCTTACTTCTGTTGACCAGACAAAAACTTGGAGGACATGTAAGCTTCGCCTTTAAGAGTGGAATGCGACAGCATTCAAAGATCCCTGACTGCTTGTCACGCTTCCCGGCAACTGCAGCTTATGTAACCGTGATGTTTATAGGGAAACGCTAGCAGTGAACGCTATGCATGAAGGCGAGCTTTCTGGGAGAAACGCGCGCCCCCTGCATAGGCCAGTCCCGGGGGTAGCACACAGCTGTGCCAAAATGATTGCATCATTTTCAGGTTTCTGTTATTTTTTTTTTTTGCGCTTTTAATATTTCAGTCTAAGATATACCGTAAAAGGCATGTGCTGTGTGTGTTTTGTTTCATGACATTTGTTTGTGGGCTGTCATTGTCAAAATTCCAAGGAACAACTTTGTCGTGAATGTTAGACAAGGTATAAGCAACTTCAGTGCTAGAATGGTGTGGCAGTATAACCTGCATATACAGTCGCCGACCGATCTTCCGGACTTCGCGGGGATCGAAATATGGTCCGAAAAATCAACAGTCCTAAAAACATTTTCAGCCTAAAAAAGAAAATGTATTAGGCTTAGAGTGGCATAAAAAATATTTAATAATGCCCAGCCTCATACTACGCTTAGAGGTGATCAGATTTGCTTGGATTTACGCAAGACTGACGTCTCCGCATACAGTCGGCAAGAGCGTCACCGCGTTGCCACTGAGATCAAAGAAACGAGCGCTGTTACTTCGCACGTGGCCTCCGCGATCAGCTCCGGCAGCGCATCATTTGCTCCGGCCTTCTCATTCGGCAGGACCTTGAATAGAGTTGATTTCATTCATTCATTCCCATTCGGCACATAGCCCAGCGGAGAAGTGTAATCTTGCTAACTTTGCAACGGCTCAGTAACGGTGCGCTGCCGGAGCTGATCGCAGAGGCTATGCTTCGCACTATTTGGCTTTCGCGAAGGCATAGGAGGTGGCGCCGATCACACCAATGCGAAGCCACACACGTCTCCAAGGCGCGCACGCCATGTGCAAAGTAGCAACCGAACTTTAAAAAATAATAATAAAAAGGAATTTCACAAAGTAATTATGACGAAAGTTCTGACCGAATAAAAGAAAAAAAGTGCCGTCCACTAGAGCGTTTTGTCAGCTTAGGAAGAGCGGGTATGGCCTCCGAGACTGGAGGATGGCGTGCGCTCTCGTGCTTGGAGGCTATACAGCGGGCCACTGGAAGCCCAGCATGGGTAAGCCAGCGGAAAATCCAACATGGCAGCCACCAAGAACTGGTAACGTGGCTCGGAACGAGCTATTTAGTCGGGAAAATCGGTCGTGAAACTGCATTAGCTCTATGGGAACCCTGACGGTGCATTTATGAAGTCTGGAATATCCAACAAGTCCGAAAAATCAGTCGGCGACTGTATGGTATGCCATATAGAAGCCGTGGCATATACATATTCATACATATTTGAAAATTTTAACTCGCGGACTACTCCGCCGACACCGGATTTTCTGTGACATGGGGCCCTTAACACTGTCGCGTTAAAATTGCCAAAGAGCCTGTAGGAACTACCCATTAAACTTGTTTTCAACCTAATACTTTCTCAACCATTGTAGCTATCGAAAAACTAATTGTAGGTTTGAAATCGTCATGAAAAGTGAATCAAGTCTGAAGTTTCATTCATATAGAACCAAAAATTGAAAAAAAAAAATAGAGTCAACCAAGTGTCAACGCTAAAGAAGACAAGGTCGATGTCCATGATGGTTGAAATGAATCAGTAATCAAATGTTGATTATACGGCCACGATACGATTCATGCATTTGAGCGAGAAGGGCCTTGCAGGCTTCAACTGTTTTCTTGGTGCGAGCTTTAATTGGATGAGCTTCATGCACGTCGACACTCTCTCTAGCCCGTCAAGCGCAGGCAGCCTAGGTGCGCTTGCATTTCTTCTCTTCAGCATCGACCGCTGCCTTGCAATGCGGCGGTGTGTTACCGCTACGAATCCCTGGGTCAAGGTCGACCTTGACAATAAGAGCAGATAACATGCACCAAAAAAAGACAAATGTCTGAAGCCACAAGCACATAGATCAGACAAATCCATGCACTAACCATCATTAACGATCGCAGCGACAGTGTTCTCTCTGGTAACTGAAGCTCTGTGGTGCATCGCTCTCTCTCTCTGTGGCTTGGATCATGTAACGGCACACTTACGTTACATGGCATGCAGGAGGGAACGGAGAAGCTGCTGCATTCACATTCAGTGGCCACCTTGAGCATGCGGCCGTTGCTGAGCACCCTGTGGGCTCCCGTGGTGCGCCACCTGCTACGGTGTGGGCAAGCCCCGCTGGCCCTGCGCTTGCTTGACCACTTGAAGGCAGTCTCCACGTCCGAGCAGATGGCCCTGCAGTTGGACACCCTGCTGGCCAACAGGTGTGTGCTGTACTTGACACCTCATCTGACTGGGACACCATGTATTTCTATCCTCTATGTAAAGAAGCACGTTTATGCACAATTTCCGTATAACGAAATGTTGCTCACGGGGATGCCACTCGGTCGCACTTTCCGGACGGTGTCGTTTACATGCGCTTGCACTTGGGAGTAGTTCAGGTGTTCACCTCAAGCGAGGCAGTTGCGGTGTCTACGGCAAGGAATGTAAAAAAGAAACATTACGCTTTATGGGGGAAACAGAGCTTCTTCTTTGTCAGTGGTTTTCTCGGTGTTAGCGGTTCGTTTACGCCCACCATTCTATATACAGTGGTGCGTGGCGGTGGAATCTATGGAAAATAGCAGCAACGTGGGTGGAGAGCCAACAGCGACGTTTTCATGGATAGCTCATACAGTGACAACTGATAAACTGATGGGTTGATGGGCGAAATGGTTAATTTCTGGGCTTTCACTATAACGACCTTTCAGAATAACAAACAATTTACTGTGGTCCCCTGAAGTTCGTTATATCAAGATTTCGCTGTGCCCACTTATCAAATTAAGTCGCAAGTAATACTGGGTGCGCCGCAGTCTATCTAGCGAGGTGTCAATATGTGACAGTGAGTACACATACTTTTTAGCTACGTTGTTTAGCTTTCGGTAGTCAATGCAGAAGCATAGCGTTCCCGCTTTCTTTTTGACTAGAATGACCAGAGACAACCATGAACTGTTTGAAGGTTTGATAACGCCATCTTCAAGCATCTCTTTTACTTGTGTACGAATCGTTTCGCGTTCTTTGGCCATCACGCCGTAGTCACTTGCGTATCAGGCATGCGTCGTCACATGTGATGATCCTGCGTCTTGTAATTGAAGCCCTGGCGTACCTTAGACGAACTTGCGAAGCACGCCCTGAACTCAAGCAAGAGCTCACGCAGTGCTTCCTGGTTGTCTTTCGATAGCTCGGAATTAATGTCAATGCTGCCCAGTCACTTGTCAGTCATCCCTACTACTTCGGAGGCAGAACTTTCAGCGGCGGAATCACAATGTTGTCATGTGACTTGCCGTCACACTCGTCGATTGCTCAGTGCTTTGCAGATGCCATCTGCCAATGCTCGCGACATATCGAAAATGGCAAAGCCTCCCACGCATTGCTTATCCATCGCGCGACCATGTGGCGCTACTTCGTAGACTTGTGCTTCGCTTGATGCGACCCATGGTTTCGTATTGCTGCCATGGCGTAGTGCGATGGCCACAGCATGTTCTAGCAGCGCATGTGTCAACTGCGATGCGCACTGTCGTCGGAGCTACGGTACCTGCCTACACGTAATCATTTCAGTTTAAAGCGCAGATCGAAAAGAATCGCGCTAAAGTGCGTCACGATCCCGAAAATAACACGACACGTTTTAAGGATGAAACTTTTTTTTAAAATAGAAAGAAAAAAAGCTCGCGTTATACAGTCGAATCCCCCTACAACAAATGCCGCTACAACGAAATTTTCGCCACAACGAAGATTTTTCAATTCTCCCCGTCAGCTGCCCATAGAAAGTAATACAAAAAAATTTTCTTCATAATGAATGTGTTTTCTTTGGTATTTCCGCTTCAACAAACTTTTAGACAACGAAACTGGGACTGAATTGAAGTTAGAGCTGCCGGAATAGTCAAATTAGAAGGCCCTTCCAAAGCTGTAATGATCTTATGTCCGCCTGAACGAGGTTTTTGCAAGCGAAATCAAGTTAAAAGTACCGATTTACACTGCTGCAATTCATAGCCACACGTGGTTGTCACGCGCCTGAGCGACACTGCACGGGATTGCCACAATCGCTGCCGTTTTCTACGGTGTTTGTGTGTCCGGTTAAAATGGCTACGCCAATGAAAAAGCGTAAATTTCTCTCTCTCGAGAAGGCACATATGATCGCCGAGGCAGAAAGCGGAAGGCGAAAATTGTGCAGTTTCGACCGAAAGGCGAGGCATCGATTGCGATAGCAGTTTAGTAGACAGCTGTACGAACTAAGGATCGTAGTTTTGTCGGCTGTATAAACTTGTAAACATTCGCTTACTAAATTACCAAGCACGATGTCACGCGCACACAGGTAAACATGAACACATCTCGCTCGATGACCACATAAACTCGGGTCGCAGCAATAGCAGCGATAGCAGCAATAGCAGCGAGCGAATTGACCTCTGTGCCGTCTCTCACTTCAACGCAAACTAAACGTTGAAAGCACAGCGCACACGACTCTACCGACACTAGTTGCCCTTTGCCCACATCGCAGATCGCTTTGAAGCTTTGAAGATTAGGCCCGCACGGGCACACACTTTGTGCATGGCACAGATTGCTTTCAAGATACGGCGGCCGCGCTGCCGCCGCTGTTCTCAACATTATGCCAACGTCTCATCATCTGAGGAAAATGACAACCCGCTAGACACACTGACACCGGCGACTGCTTTGAAAGTAACGGATCCTTTTGACCTCATCTTAAAAATTATCAGAGCCCACCACAATGACACTGTGATGGCTCTTTTAACGGACTCTGATACTCACGTATTGCCTTTGCTTGCCATGAAGCGTAAGAAATCCAGGCTGACCGACTTTTGGAAATAAAACTTCCGGTAAGCGCAAGCTTGCCAAGTTTGCCGACTTTGTTATAAAGATGCAATGAAATTGTGATAATTCAAACCGCTTCATTGCGATGGTGCATGTGCCACAAAATGAGTGTTTCGCGATCGGCCGTGCACGCGCGTTGAGTTAGGCGTCGGCTGCAATGTACGAAAAAAGTTGCAGTTTTACCCGAAAGGCGAAGCATCAATTGCGATAGCAACCGGCTGCAGCCGCTCAAAGTACAAGTGCACAGTTGCAGGCAGAGTAGAAGGCGCCCCCTCCCTCCCGTGCTGCCTTCCCGCTTTCCTCCTCTCGCGTGCGAGATGGAGTCGCCAGTTCCCCTTGAGCCTTTGAAGCCACAGCACGTCGCCCCCCTCCCTCGCTCCCATTCCCCTACGGCCCTTTACGCGACGGTCGTGTTTGCTCTACGCCGTGCGTTCGCTCTCCGTGAAAGCGCACGTCCCTTGCGCGCTTTCACTCGCACATACGGCGCGCGGCGACGATTTTATCACCCTTGGACTTTATACGGAACCTGACGGCGACGGCAGAAATCCGCTTGGAGTGTCCATATAGTGGCTATCACTATAAAATGCTGTAACAGCAGCGTGAAATGTATTCTCTCGTGAAGTTAACACTTTATTGACCGCCTTCGATACGTCTCAACCTATGCCCCCACACCATCGCGAAGATTTCCCGGACGATGGTTTCGATTTCGTTCGCGACTTTGCCGTTTGGCGTACGTATATACATACTAATTTCGCGTCAACGAAGTTCCTCCACAACGAAGTTTTTCTCGTGTCCCGTGAATTTCGTTGTAGCGGGACTCGACTGCATTCGGGTCACGAACCCGTATATAGTGCAAGGCAAGTTTTGAACACGAAAATTTTTGTTAAAAAGCTCGCGTTATATTCGTGCAAATACGGTACTTTGCTTTCGCTATCAATACTTTGCCGCTGCAACTTTTTTATTTCATTCATGCACCCTGAGCAACCATTGCCACCTGTTTGCAGGCGAGTGGTTGATGCCCTCGAGCTGGTGCGTAGGCACAGCCATCTCTCCAGCCTGGATCAGCTGCTTGGCTGCATTGTTGCAATGGCCAGAAAGGGTAAGTGCATGGGGGGAGAAGCGTAAACTGCTCAAATTTGGAACAGGGCAGGCCTGTAGAATGCTCTCTTAGTGCTGCTGTGGTACATCATTCGGACAAAAACAAAAGTATTGCATTTGTTTCAGCCAGCTGGTAGAAACATAGCTAATGCACTTTTTCGGTGTTTCATTGTTTATTACCTTTCATATTTGCACAGTATTTGGTTTCGGGAAAATGCTATGATACTGCTACGTTATATGTAAGAAAATGCTACTTTACTTCTATTTAAATCTTTACAAACAAAACTCGTTGACGTTACCCTTGACAACGACGCAGCGGGGGTCAAAAGATTCTTTTCACTCAACTCTGTGCCACCTGCACTCTCATGTTCTTGTAGTTTCTGTATTGCATAATACTGCACTTGTTTTCCTGCCTCGCGAAGCTTGTAACAAAGAGGCAACCACATGCACGTAATATTAAGCGACGCAATAGTTAGACCCTGTCATACTGTCGCATCTCGCTCTGGGACAACTACATATACATGGGCGCGGCATCAAGAAAAAAAAAGTAGTGACAAACTTACATAGTTGTCTGAATCAACAAGATAACGAGGCCAATGTTCCAACCAGAGGGTACTAGATCTAGTTTAAATGTGCTGTAATGCCAGTAAAACTTTGCGTCTTGCCACCAGCGGTCAAGGGTGTGGCGCCATCTGTCATCTAGGAATTAAAACACTTTTCGTGACTCTATGACCTCGGAGACTGGTGCGCACACGATCTCGGATTCTTTGTACTCAGTGTGAGATAAGACAACGCAAAAACTGATTTTATCACTTATTTCTTGCGGTTACAGCGGATGGCAAGTAGCAAGGGCAAATTTGAATCTAGGCGGGAACAATGGTTGCTGTTACACAACCATATGGTAACGGGCAGACCGCCGCGTGAACTTTAGGACAAGCTAAATTTCTGCAAGCAGCAGAAAATTTCGTGCCCATGCGATGGCTTGGGATGCTGTAGGCTGTGGCCTCACTTGGTTTCTGGCATCGCTTTTTGTGTTACATGCAAGAAAAAAAAAACTTAGCGTTGTCTGTAGGGCGCCGTTTTACTCATCGACGGCAGCACAGTGAAGTCCACTTATAACGATGTCGAGAAGAACGAAAAATTCAATCGTTATAACCGATCATCACTATATCTGGCCTGCCGTAAAAAAAAAAGAGAGAGAGAAGAGAAAAATGGTTACAGTGGAACTTCGATTATACGTCCCCTGGTTATGCGACGGCCCGCATTTTACGACGAATTGTTTGGTCCCGGCAAAACCCCCGTAGAAATAATGCATTAAAAACCTCGATTATACTACGCAATTTTACGCCGACTCCGCCTCGTCCGACGCCTCCTTTTTCTCGGTACCGTCCGAGAAAAAAAAAAAGGAAAAAAGCCCTAAGCAGACGCAGGCTGGCGCGTAAACACACTGCAGCTGGCTGATTACGGGTGTGCAGTACCGTATTCATCCGAGTGCAGCGTGACTGAACGCGGAAAAAAATTAATGTCGTCGTTTCACCTGAAAGGTGAAGCAGCGAGTGCCCTAGCAAATAAGCAGACAGCTGTACAAAGTAAGGATAGTAGCTTTATCGGCTGCATAAACTTGTAAAGATTCGCTTACTAAATTAACAAGCACAGTGTCACGCGCGCACAGTTTAGCACGAACGCATCTCACTTGATTACCTTGGAAACTTGCTGTCATAACGCTGGAGTAAGGAAGCGTGGCACCAGCAGCGAGCAAATTGACTTTTGCGCTGTCTCTCGCTTCAAAGCGAACTAAACATTGAAAGCACAGCGCATACTAAGCTATCAGGCACTAGGCGCACTTTTTCAACATCGCAGATCGTTTTGAAAAGGAGGCCCGCGTGGACGCACATCTTTCGCACGTCGCACATCGCTTTCAAGATACGGCAGTATGCCGGTCACTTGTAGCAACGTACAAACCGGCTACACCGCTAAATTCAAAAGCTACATAATATACAGGAAAGTTACAGATTGGCGACGTATCAAGGGGAGCTTAATACATGGAAGTCAATGTAGGATTTCGGTCGGGACCGCGAAAACGCGATGTAGCAGGCGGGAAGAAAACACAGCAGCGAGGAACGTATCAACAGGGTTCCACTATTAGGAATTTTTTTCTGCTAAAATTATGAATTTTTTCTTGATTTTGCGTATGTTTTGATAATACGAATTTTGGGTGATACGAATATTTCACTCGGCCCCACGAGATTCGTATCACCGAAATTTTACTGTATATCTGAAAATATATTGTAGTATGCGGATATGCTGTAATGGGTGTGTATTGAGGTTCACCGGTCTTTGTGTTGAACATTATGTGAGGCCATAACAAAGTTCATGACAAAGTAATTGGGATAATGACGTATTGTGGCGCTGTTTCATCAATGTTATAACAAGGTTTAGTTAAATTCTCAATAAAGCCTTTAGTTAAACTAAAACTGATTTGTTTCCGAGTGCACATGATAAGAGTGGGAACGTTTTACATCACCATAAACTGCACAAATCCTACAGCTACCCACGAGCCACGCAGACAAGGACGCACAAAAAGCTTCATGCTACACTTTTGCCACCCCTGAAACGGAGTTGCATGTTTCGGGGGAGTGGGCAGAACACGCAAGTTAATGTGTGATGCCGTGATAGATTGGATGAGTTGATAGTGCTTTTCTTTTTCTTTTCGCAGCACCTTCGTTGGAGGCACGCACACTGTTTCAGGAGTTTTTGCGGGTGCCCCTGTCAGCTGCTGAGGAAGAGCAGCTGATCAATTTTTTCTGCGAGCTGGCTGACCCCACGTGGATGTGCCATTTGATTCTGCACTTCCTGGAGTGCAAGCGGCCACATGCGGCAGTCACGCTTACTGCGGGTCTCCGCGAGCTATTCCGGGAGGGCAAAGCACATCGGGTGAGCTCAAGCAGCCGCAGCGGATGAACCGTGTTCTTGTAGATTTGCGCACAAACACTGCCAGAGGAATAGCTGCTGCCATTGTAGTTCATTTCATCATAGAAGTGGTGAGTAAGGGGGAGCGTTGAACTGGAATTGACTCTACCAAGAAAGGACTTTTGACTTCATTCGTTGTTCTCTATAGGCGGTTTTGTTGTTGCCCAAGTGTGCCACAGCAGCCTTCAACAGCGGCTAGTTTCTCGACATTGAAAGCTAATGTGATAATTTATGATGTAATTTCTTGGATGTCTTGTTTATGTTTTAACAGCAACAATCACTGCAAGTGAATGATCTGTGTTGAATGATCTGGGCTGAAGGAGGACAGTTGGAGGTGAAACTGTGTAGTGTCATTTATTGAAGCTGTGGAAACTATCCCCAGTACGAGTAATATGAGAAGCCAGAAACACACTTGACCTTTTACAACTACGCTTTCTGATGCTACTAGAAGCACTTACTGCAAGTGCAAAAAGGCATCTGTGCAGTTTGCTAGATAAATAGAAGTCTAATCAGGATGAAACATTGCAAGAATGTGGGCTGCATTGCGTATTGTCTATTGAAATTATCTTGGACCATTGTGGCATACCATTCGCTGTTGAAATTATCTCGGATTATTGTGGGACTGATAAGTACAGGCAAACCTTGTTATAACAAAATGCGATATAATCAAACAATCGCTATAATGGATTACGTTAAAATTTCTCTGAAATCTATGTACAGATTCATATTTCAGTACTTGTAATATTGGATATAACGAAGTAATGGGTTTAACAAAGTAATTCTTGCTGCTCCTTCAAATTCATTATAATGAGATTTTACTGTAGTTACCGCTCTCTTCAACATCACATAGTGTCTGCTAGAACATTTTAAATTATTGTTGTAAGAAGAGATACAGAGTGGATACATTGCAGAACATACAAAGTTGAGGGGCATTCGAGGAACTCGTGTAAGAAATGATCAGTTCCAGTAATTGTGAAACGAGAGCTGTACAGAAACTAAAAATTGATCCACAATGAAACTTTGCAGTAATACAGGGAACATTCAACAGGATCTATTAGAGGTGTTCAAATAGTTATTGTTTAGACGAATGGAATGAAAATAGAATAGTGCCAGAGGCAAACCAAATTAAATATGGAATTTGTATGTTTGTATTTTTTGAAACGTTTACGAAAAGCAAGCTTTTGCTGAAAAGCTGATCAGTAGTGGTGAATTTTTAAAAATAACTCGACATTTTACTGCAATTTCTGCAACTTTGCTTATCTCGAAAATCCGTTTGTCTCAAAATTTTATACAGTTTTTACTTACGAGGTATTACTGTGTGTGCCCAATGGTATGCACAACTTCAAATATGCAATGAAGGCTACGGCTCCGTGGCCCGCCAAACCGATACGCAGCCGCATATACAATGAAAATTCAATAAAGCGACAGCAATAGACTCTCCGGCACGTTCAACACGCAACTTTTTAGCACCTGACGCGACAGCCGTTACGATAGCGTCCTTATGTTCCAATGTGATGGCCTTTTGCTTCCACTTTTCACTTGGCCCGTGTCCCATGTCCCGTGCAGTTGGGGCCACGTAAAAGATTCCTTGGTGGTCAAAGTTAATCTGGAGTCCCCAGCATACAGCCGACAGAGGTTGGCACAACTAGGCGCACCCTCGGATGCGCACAATTTCGGAAGGTGGGCCTAGCTTCGCCAGCTACGTGCTGCAGCGAGAGAGAGGTGCGTTAAGATAAGAAAGAAGGGCTGTTTGTACACCGCCACGGTGTGTACGGCGGTGAGAAAAACCAGTGTTGCCCGATGACGTACATAGTAATTTTAAACTGACATGCCAAACGAGTACAGAATGCGGCAGGAAACGATATGCTCGGTGCGCAGCGGTCGGTATATTTGCTTTTGGAGATGAATATAGTTTATTATATCCAGTCGCAGAACAATTTTAGTTCGTTAAAGGGTCCCTGAAATGGTTCGGACAAATTTTGTAGACGTGTAGGGGGCAACTACAGTAAAACATTCGCGTCACAATTTAAGTGAAGCGTCTCATATTAGGAGAGCTACGGACGATTACAAGTTACCCTCCTCCCTAGCCATGCATTTCCTCCTCATCTCGCTCGCCGAGTGATCGGGGATAAGCTCCGCCTTCGCTGGCTCTATGTCATGTTGTGACGTACATTGTCGTCTACTTCCGGTTGTCTTGGAGCCAGCGCGCGAAGGCTCACCAACCTCTCCGCTAGCCGCCCGGCCGTCGATCCCCAGCGAGAGCGATCAAGCAGCGTGCGTTGCGAGCGTTCTGTCGCAGCGCCGAGCGTGTCCGGTATTCCGGTAACCACAGGTGGGCTAGGTGTTTTGACGGATATCCAGATGCGTAAACTAAAGCCCCTTTACACTGTAGCCCCTCCATACCGCTGTGATGAAGGAGCTTCACGTACGTGAGCAGCCTGATCGGCATGCAGGGTTCAGCCATCTGGTGGCGCAGAGCTCAAACAGCCAAATACAGATCAAATATTCCTGTAACCAAGTGTAAAACATTTGAAACATATAAAAAGACGTGTTCTAGATTACGCTCCTGCCAAAAATTTGAGCCAGCAGCAAAGTAGAAAAAACTTGGTTACTGCTATATTAGCTGTGTGTTTGGTTCAGCTTTGTGCCGCCAGGTGGCTGCACCGTGCAAGCAGTTCACGTTTGCCCCTCCGTTCATCACGTAAAACGTGGTAAAACGGCCAGTACACTTACGCTTGCGTTCACCTGAATACCGGACAAGCTAAATTCTATTGTGGCAATCCTTCGACGTGATGTGACAGCTGCAAACACGTAGATGCTGGCGCCGTTTGGATACCGTCAGTCCGATGCGCTGCAGCCACTGCGCTCGTCTGCTGCCTCGCAGCGGGGCACGATGTCGCAGCTTGACATGTCACCGATCGTTATGTTTGCAGCCCACAATGCAAGGGCGAACCATGGTGCTTGCGAAAAGAAAGAACAAGACCAATACTGACCACGCAGCTCTCGTCAACACGGAGCACGTTGTAACACAAGCAGACGACACTTGCTGTGGGCCGGAAGTGCTTTTTGTGTAGTGATACATGTCCTTGTGCATTCTCTTTCTGTTACTTTCTTTTTATAGAAACAAATTAACTAACATCTAAACTATTACGAACAACATTTGTTCACCATAATGTTGGAAAAATTATCGATGACGCGCCCTGGGCAGCCAATCGGATAGCTGGCCCAGTGACGTATTCTGGGCAAAGCACGTCATTTGGGCAAAAAAATCAGCCGCTTGGCATGCTGCAATCGGTAGCGATGTACATTTTTAAAACCTTACAATAAATTATACGCTTTACGTGGAGCGCCTAGATGCGTCAATTAATGATCAGAAGGACCTACTCTAACGACTCAGTACGTTTGTACACAATCGTCAAAATCGTTTCAGGCTCCCTTTAAAACGAGGTTTAAAATATGTGAATCGCTATATTTCAAGGGCAATTGCATTTACTTCATTATATTCCGTTTCATTATAACGGGGTTGAAGTGTACTTTGCCAGATTAGAATGAAATTTATTGTACTTTTGCTTCAGTTTTATGTATGATTGCACACAGTTTACATTTTTAAGTATCCGAAAAGTATTGCAAAAGTATTTATACTTACGAATAGCGGTGATTCAATTTGAAGACCGAATCAAGTATGACACGAGTCTATTTGTTATTATGAAGTTTCAAATATTCAAGCGCCCTTAATGTCTATGAAAAAAATCAAGTGTAGGGCTCCGAGTGCGCACACAAAATGCATACAGCAGGACTCATTAAACTGCCACATAAAGAGGTAAAAATAATTTTAGGGCTGTTACCATAGCCGGGGAAATGAGGGTCTCAATCTGAAACATTTCTCTGCTTTAGTTTAACTCTTCCGCAAGGCAGAAAGTGTTGCTCGCATACTGCAGTACAAAATTTTGCAGGGCGCCAATATATTTTAGGGACACATCTTGCGCGATAAGCCAGTTTCAGGCAAGTCACTGGCTTATAAAATTTGAACACAGCCTAAACGCTGGAAAGAGGGTGTAAAGTCGAAAATTGACGGTTTGAACAAGTACTTCAGAGAAGCGCTACCCACCGTGGTGGCTTAGTGGCTGTGGTGTTGCGCTGCTTAAGCACGAGGTCGCAGGATCAAATCTTGGTCGTGGCGGTTGCATTTTGATGGGGACGAAATGCAAAAACACCCATGTCCCGTGCATTGGGTGCACGTCAAAGATCCCTTGGTGGTCAAAATCAATCCGGAGTCCCCCACTATGGCATGCCTCGAAATCAAATCATGGTTTTGGCACGTAAAACCCCATAATTCAATTGAGTTCAGAGAAGCACACCGTTCAGTGATGTTCCGCACTGCTCACTGTCACTTTACTAATCAAAAATTCCTTGCCAAGCTTGTTGGCTGGATGGCAAACACCGACGAGGCCGACATTAGAGCTCGCACCTTTTGGTCAGCATGAACGCACTTCAACACAGCTAAACTGGTTCAAGTAGGTCTTTTTTTTTACATGACGGCAACACAAAATTCCTGCGAGTGGCCAGACTTAGACATGTCTGCATGTGCTCGAAGAACGAGGACTCTCTGTGGAGATCAAATGACTGAGGTGACCTGCAAACACCTGTTCTTGCGCAGTATGGCTGAGATGCCGTTGTGCCAAAAAACGCCAAGTGCACACACAACGTTACCTGTGAGTGTGCCACATCAGCGTTTCTATTTTACTAAGGGCTTTGCTGTCCTAGACATGAATTGGCATCCAAAAATGACGAGTGTGCCGCCATAAAGCAGGCAAGGGAGATAAGCTATGCATAAGTAAGGCCTTAGAGCAGTGACAGAGGCAATGTGCAGCATGTGAGCACAGACTCGCTTGTTGCACGTGACCTCGCTCTCTGTTGTCTGCTGCGAGGTGGGATGCCAGTACGAGTCGACTGAAGCAGTAGATTGGAGGTTTTTGAGCAACTTGCAGTAAGGAAGGGCTCAGCTGCTATGGTGCTCTGCTTGTGAGCAACCGGGTCATGGACTCAACTCCCCGCTGCATTCTGATGGGGGCGAAATACAGAAACGCTTGAGTACTTAGGATTTTGGTGCAGGAGGTAACCATCCCTCGGGCTTGGTGGAAAAACATCGTCTGTGGATAACATACGCTTAGCAAACTTGCTCACGGTTAGCAAACTTGCTCACGGGCACACCGTCTCATGCTAATTCCACGCTCAATACACAATGTGAAATACTAGTGTCATTGAGCACACCATTCATGTGAAACTGCTATACTTGTTTCTGTTTCTTCTCATGTCTTCTAGACATACTCCTCGGACGTGCGCGAACAAGCATTTGCCACGCTGGAATTGGTGCAGGGCTTCATGCGGCTCGTGCCACTGCCAGCATCGCAGCTCAACGCAGCGGCACGCAGGCGGAGCCAGTCAGGTGAGAGCTGGCGCGAAGGGTTTGGCCGAAGACTAAATATCTTGGTCACAAACTATGCTAGAGCTAAGGGACTCGAAATTTTTATTACTCCAGCAGAAACTTTGGTTTGAGGAAGAAAAAAAAAGGAGCAATGGTGGGTGGTCTTTTTCGTGTCTCATCATAATGTGCTCTTGACATTCATTACTGAAGGGTCCACTTACTAGCTCAAATGAACACTCTTTGAACAGATGCCAAAGTCATACATTGCACCCTCTTTTTGTTTTTATTTTTTTATTGGGTGATGCGATATACAGTTAAACCTGGATATAACGAAATTGACAAATTCCCTAAAAACTTCGTTATAAAGAGGATTTCATTATATGCAGGTTCGGCACGAAAATTCGAAAAAGAAACGCTTACTGTATTTACTCGATTCTAACATGCTCTCGATTGTAACGCGCACCCGTTTCCCGTGACCAAAAGAGAGGGGGGGGGGGAATCTTTTACAGTACCACACACCTCATACTTTCATACAGAAATACAACTATCACTCAAGATTTACTCCCAATACACTAAAGTTGCGATGAACAAAAAAAGTCCCAGTTTCACGCGAAAGGCGAAGCATCGATTGCGACAGCAAATTAGCAGACAGCTATACGAAGTAAGGATAGTAGTTTTGTCGGCCGTATAAACTTGTAAACATTCGCTGTTTAACTAAATTGGTAGACTAATGCCTAAGCACACGTACTACAGCACATGGTCGAAGCTACGGGAGCTAGGCTCCAAGTGCGTAGGAGGCGGCCATATTGAAATGCCGATGGCGATATGGTAGCGCAAATTTAGGGTCGTACTCGATTCTAACACACGGGCACTTTTTGGACCCTTTTATCGGGTCCTAGTGTCAGGTTAGCAAAGTGAAGTGCAGAGACTTGCGCAGTAACCAAAGAGTGGCGCTGCCAGCGTGTTAAAAAAAAAAGTTTTTTTATTTATTTATTTTTTTTTTTCCGGCAACATCACTGGAAAAGAATAGTTCCAGCTTGGCAGGCTAGGCCAGCTGCAGCAGGTGGAGGGATCAGGTTTGAATGAAGGGAGGGGGAAAGGTCACGCCCGCGGCGGCAAGATCGCCGGGTCGAGGGATGCAGGCCCGCCTCGCGTGCGCTCGCTCTCGCCTCCGTCGCAGCAGAGAAGGTGCTTCCGGTTGCAGCTCGCGCAAAACTGACAAAATTTGGGGCGAAATCTCTAGGTTGTCAGCGTAGAAAATACGTAATTTCGAGGCGGTCTCCCGCTGCCACTTCGTTACGTAGAGGTCTCAAATACATGTGCTTCTATGGAGAACGGCGGGGAATAGAAAAACTTCGTTATATCCAGGAATTCGTTATATTGAGATTCGTTATAAGCAGGTTTAACTGTATCAGTTTTACTTTAAAGCTCAGCTTGTTATAGCTGCATTACAGAGCAACTTGCATTTCAAGTAGGACTGTTTGTACACTTCCCAAAAGACATTTACTCCTACTTCGTGTTCTATGGTGTTGCTAACGTATTTTCCTGTCTATAAGTCGCACCCCCCTCAGAACAGTAGATTTCTTGAAAAAAATAAAGACGTATATTACAAGTCACACTGGTGTATAAGACGCACCTATTCATTCGGTAAGCGATTTTAAAAAATTAGTGATGTTTCACTTCATGAGCGCAGGTCACGTGCAGGTGTATGGGTGCCATTCCTATATAGTTGCGCTAGCAATTATATGGACACTCCAGGCGCATTTCTGATAGTCCAAGGGCGATTTCTTAATAGTCAAAGGGCGATAATGTCATCCCTGCGCACTGTATGCGAGTGAAAGCGTGCGACGGTGAGCCAAATAGCTCACAAGGCGGGAAAGCAGGAAGGCGGCGCATGAGAGAGGGAGGGAGGGGTGGCTTGTTTTGGTAGCGACTACGTAGTTTCACAGTGACGTGCACCGTATCTTGAAAGCGATCTGTAGATGCGACGACTTCGGGGTCGGTCGACTCGCGGTCGGCTCGCGGTCGGCCTGCCGCTGCTTGCGTTGCTGCTCCATCCTTCTCGCACGGTGCTCGGCAACTCAATCACGAGAAGAACCCAGTACCTCCATAGTACGCACACAACCCCTAGCCACTGCTGGAGGAGGTAAACCTAGTGCACTTCGCATGGCCATAGCATCCAATCCGATTTTGAGGGCACTTTTTCGAAAAAAAGATGTATGTAAGACGCAAGAAAAAATGCAACTTGCACACCGTAAAACGGTGTTTTTTGTTTACAGCGAAGCTTTCAAAGGCTAGGTTTCAGGAGATCGTGTCCGCGTGTAGAAAAGCCACGTGACCTAGCGGGAGAGGAGAGGAAAAGAAGAGCTCAACCCTGTGAGAAAGCTGTGAGAGGGTGCAGGTGAAAAGGAGAACGGGGAGGGGGATTGACTTGAGTCCAATGCTCGTGTTGGAGGGGGAGAGCGTGAGGCGCGCCAACCAATGGCGGTGTATGAGAAAAGTAGGTCAACGGAGAAGTGGGGGGCTAGAGAAGTTCGCATTAGTGTTGGTTGTATATACGGAGCTTTGGTCAAGGCCTCTTGTCTGAGAACGTCGTAGAAAAGCATGAGGAACGCCGTCGCCTGTGGATGCCAAGCCAGTTCTTTCATAGCCGGGCATTGTATAGCCATCGTCTAAGTGTTAAAAAACACGCCATTGTGCTACTTGGACCGAAGTCTCTTTCCCGAGTACGTAGCGAAGGGGTCGGTTTACCATTTTGTAGCCAAATTCAACATAGCAAGTCCCACCAGAGCGCCAGCTTCGCTGGATTTCCCCCTTCACAGAATGGAAGGGCTCTGACTTTTTCAAAGCGGGTGGTGAAGACAGCACCTTTAGGAGACGCCTGTGTAATCAATCTCGGTCATGCGCTTGTGGTTAGAGTTTTCTCAATTGGGGGTCAAAAAAAAGTCTTTACAGCGTAGCAACTGACTCTCTTTAATAAGAACGCCTGAAATAAACTGCAACAGAAGAATTCGGAAAAATAAAGGCGAAAGTTAGTGACAGAATGCCCGAAGGTTTGTATTTTTTCTTTTCTTTTTCTTTTCCTTCTTTTTTTCTTTCTTTTTTCTTTTTTTACCTCAGTCACTGTCTTAACTTGGGAAATCAGTTTTTGCCTGTATGGAAAACCCTGTCTTCTGTAGCTTAGCGGCTATGGCATCGGGTTGCTCAGCTCAAGGCCGCAGGTTCTATCCAGGCAGCGGCAGTTGCATTTCAGTGGGGGCGAAATGCAAAGCTCCTCATGTACCTGCATTTAGGTGCACATTAAAGAAACACCGGTGGTACAAATTAGAGCATGTGGTATTGCTGTTTCTTGTTCGCTATTTTTTGAAGAACTAGGTATTCTTTAAAATTTCAAGTCTGCAACTTGTTTTACCAACCATAAAAGGCCTTCACGCTACATTTTTTGTTTCTGTTTTGAGTGCATGTGTTTGTCCACATGTATCACCACTGAAGTGGTGCACGTGTGCCAACAGCAAAACTACTGAATTAGCACCACCTTATGTCAACTGCAAAGAAATTTTGCACCATGTAAGAAGTCTAGCTTAAGATAATTCACGTTTAGAGGAGCCTCTATGCAAAATTTGACATTTCAAGTACAGGCGGGAGTGTCGCGAAAAGTACGCAAGAAGAGCTGTTTGTGATACTGGAACTGAAAAGAACACCGCCATTACCGCTTGCTAGAAGTAATGCATAACCTAGCATACCGTGGCCTCCACGGGTCACCGCGACAAGCCCTCTCCCTGTGTGAGACGTTCCGACTACCGTGTGCTCCAGTTTGTCTATGGTTCTCCCAGCGTCACTATGCGAGCGCCTGGCACTTGCAGCTGCCTGCGGTGCGCTGAAAAATCTCAGATGTGGCATGCTGGGACTTGCATCATAGTGACACCACCAAGTGCACGCGTCATCTGCTTAGCTGCTGTTTAAAGGCTGCTAACAATAAAACTATGCAGTTACCAGCTCTGCAGTTTTGCCAAGATTGTTTCAGTGGTGTATACTACACATTCATAACAAATTTAGCCGAAGAGAAATTATGTTGCAGTTGGCCTCAAAGTGGTACATACCATATGTTCGAATTTCTGGGAAGCCTTTGTATGTGGGGCCATATTTTTTGTCGGGATTCTTTCTGTTCACATTCATTTCTTGTCAATCACTGTGCCGAGGGCAGATTGTGGAGCTAGCGGTGGTGTATGAGTCACTTCTCAATGGGTTTATCTTGTGTACCAGTGTGGTGGCAAAGGGACATCTAGTTCAATGCACTTGCCTAAACTGACACGTGTGTGTGTGTGTGTGTGTGTGTGTGTGTGTGTGTGTGTGTGTGTGTGTGTGTGTGTGTGTGTGTGTGTGTGTGTGTGTGTGTGTGCGCCAGTGGTAAACGAACGGTGCTGTTGTGGCAAAAATGGTAACAAGCGAGACGCCCTACACTGTTCTTGACAGGCAAGCCCGTACAACACCTGGGGACACTGGCGACCCGGGTGCCTCACAAAGGCACCACACCACGGCTCGTGACGCGGGTGTCTGCGCTACGTGCCACCATGGATCCTGCAGAGGCATCAAAGCCTCCAAAGCTGCCACTGCCTCCCATCAGGTGTGCACCCCACCATAGTAGCAGCCAAGTAGATCGCATGTTGTCAACCTGCGCTTGCTCCTATGCACTCTGGCGATATCACTTTCGGAGCGCAATCATTGGCTTAGGCAGTGGACAGGGTGCTTCTCACTACAACAAAGCCTCATGCTGGATGTCGCGTTTAGGCTAAAGAAAATGGTACCCAGCATAGAATAGTAGTGCCGTTATGTTTTTCCAAATTACAAACAAAAATTTTAATTATTCATTTAGTACCACATGTATTTTTTAAATCTCACCAACAGTAGAACCTCATTGATTCAATCCCATTTCCTACGATTTTTCAGCGCCAACGTTTGTGATCGAGAACACAAAAGATAACCCAAAACAGTCTACTTTTTTTTTTTTTAACCAGTTAATGTGTTCCCGGAAAACACAATTTTTTTTGGCACCAGCATTCACTACATCCGCGGTTGTATGATACGTTTTCCAGCCGCTAGACCCCATGTGAACAAGAGAAGGCGCAATACACGTGCTATTGTGAGCAGTAAACGCCCGTCACAGCAGCTTCCCCACAGTATACTCGCCCGCCCGGGCCATGTGAAATTGCCAGCACGCACTCACTTTCCTCTTCCGCAGCACTAGCAAATCTCCTCACGGGTCGTCGCGCATCGCATTCGCAGACACTAACCCTATTCCGATAATCTTCGCCTATCTGTTTCACTGAATGTGTGGTGCAATGCCATTGGAAGCGTACTGTGCACATTTAATAGGCTGTAACCCAAATGCACCGTTGTTCTCTGCTGCAGGCGGTGCGAAGTGAGCAATTATGTTACGCTCTGGCAGCATCATATTTTGGCGTCGCCTACTGGCTCAATCTCATTTCAGTTTCCCATCGTCGCCGTCTTAAACACTACGCAATAGGAAGACGACAATGCGCGTCCTGGGCCACTCAAGGGCCCACCAGTTCAGCGCATGTCGGCGCCTCATGCCACATTGATTCAGTTGCTGTGGTCCTCCCGATTTGAGAACCTATGTCAGGCGGCAGACGACGCTGAACCCAAAAGTGAAAAGGCACCCACTCTTTACTGTCGGCGTTGACCACACTCCGACCCGTGCTGCGCGGATGACCGCTCGGAGCGGTGCCAAGTCGTGTGATGCGCAGTCCCCGCTTTTGTCTGTCGCGCAGATTGGCCTTAATGAGCTGACGATAGCCCACAGAAACCACCTGCCATAACGAGGAAAATACCATTTCCTTTCCTGGAAGGAAACTGGAAAGCAACTTTATAAGCAATAGAACATTGTCATTAATTACTGTATGGCCCACTATTAAACTGAAAGCCTCTATGGTATTCAGGACAACATAACTTCATTATTTCTTCAACTTCAGAGGGGAAAAATATCTTGATAATGTTCAACAGACAATCTATCAATAAACAATATTTTCCAGACGTTTGTGTATGCCCTGAGTTATCAGTGCTGGTATACTAATTTGATGTTCCCTTTAATAAAAGTAGACCATACTATACATCTCGATTCCTAGGTACCTAAGTTACTGATGCCTAGCAACATTCTTGTTGCATAATGTGAGTAGATTTTTGATCATGTGCAGCACCATGTTATTGTTGTGACAAAATTTGTAAGCATAAAAATGCATAAAGTTTTCTGATGTTTGATATTCAATTCAATATTCGGCTTTTTTTTTTTTTTCGATCAGAAATCTACTATTTGTTATTCACGCACCCCAAATTTAAAGCCTATCTGTTCAAAAATTTTAATTGTAGTTTGTTTGTGTGGATCACTAGCTTAATTGTTTTATTTCCTGGCAAGTGCTGACATGTCTTTCCTGTGCTTTTTTCTTTTCCTTTTTGCTCCTGCCTATTCTCCTCACTGTGTGCCTACAGATACCCTCGTCTTCTGTATCCTTGAAGTAACAGTCAGTGTAATTGCACTGCTCGTTAGTATTTTATATTTGAGTGTCTAGCTGAAAGTTGACTTTGCTGTCTGTGAAGGGCCTAGACACTCTCAAGCTACTGAGTAGTAGCTTTTGATCTGGGGTCTTTTCATTTGTTTAATTGAAAAATAAAGGCACTACTACTACATTTTGAACTATGAAAGGCAGTATGGGTCCATGAGCAGCAGCAGAACTGGTTTTGATTGAGTAGGTGTATGCGAGAATTCAAAAGTTTAAAATACTATTGAATGTTATATTTTTAATACCCGTACTTGATTTGAAAATTGAGTATCTGAAATTTTTCTGATATTCTATAGGATATGAATATTCAAAGTAAATCAAATATATTGGTGGCTGTGCGGCAGCAGACACGCTTCTTTGCGTTTGTTTCTATTTAGTCTACGAATATGTACTTGATCTCGTGCTGAATTTTGTGCCGCTGAGAGAATTTACAGTGTGAAGTAACACCACACAACTGAGCTGTGAGGGAGAGCCAACCTCCTGGTGGCAAGGGGGACAGGTTTTTGGCACTATGTGAGTGAGGGCACAGTGCGGAAAGAGTGTGAAGTGGTTGAACCAGTCTGTTCTTGTTTCGCAAAACCCGATAAAAAAACCCAAGCTACAGTTTGTTGCATGTTAAAATGTATGTAAGTGGCATTTTATTGTCGGTGTTTGACTACCATACTGTCATAGTTTTAAAGGTTAGGCATAGAAGACCACCTCGTTGCATGTTAAAATGTCTGTAACTGGCATTTTATTGTCGGTGTTTGACTACCATACTGTCATAGTTTTAAAGGTTAGGCATAGAAGACCACCTCGCTTGGCTCTTTCTTTCTTCAATTGTAAATGAGATGTATTACTTAATGGGAGCTGTAACCGTATCTCACACTGGCAACACCGTTTCTGTCCCAAATCATCTCATATCCTTGCTTAGAAGAACTTTGTTCGCGCTAATGATGATGCTTTAGGCACTTCGGAGCACTTTATGATTTTAGGTTAACCTTGTTTGTCTTCCAAGTCCCATTTGCAAATTTATTGAGCACTCTGCATTGTGCCTATATATTGTAAGTCAATCTGATGAAAGCACGCTCTTACAGAGCTGCCAATGCTGCTGCTTCTTTCAGATTGGCAGCAAGTGAATCACGTACACGAACACCCACGTCGAGAGGCCGGCGCTCGAGTCTCCACAGTGGGTAAGTGCTCGCTTGCAGCATTCACAGGAAGTAGACCCGAGCACTAAGTACCGTTAACGTGGTTGATCAACATTTGGTCAGATGTGCAAGCCTCAATTACAGTTGAGCAAGATGTACGCTCGAGTTAGTTGGTGCTACATCGGGAATGGTAAAGCAACGATAACGACATGGACGAAAGGAAGTTGTAGGAAGCGGAAAGAAAATGCAGGAAACTCCAGTGTGTACCTTTCGTCTTCCTCTCATCCATGCCTTTAGGATTGCGTTGCCATTCATTGATTTTAAGTTCACAAGACCTTCCTTTCTACCATTCAGTGTATGCTAAAAAGTCATTCGTAAATAACCAGGCGAAATAGTTACCAACTAAGCTTTGTCCTGCAAGTAATCCATCGATAATGTACAGTATCTTAAAATATGGTAGACGGCTATCAACAGTTCATTTCTGTGTCCAGTGACAAATTAACATCCAGAACAACTGTAAGCCTGCACTGCTGTATATTCATGCAGGTATACTGTCCACACTTGTTACAATGAATCCTTATACAGTGGAATCTCGATACGATCTTCACGGGAATTGGAAAATAAAGCATATCATCCGAAAATCGTGTTATCCTAGGGCCGTATTCTGAAACATTCCACTTCGGCGATATTTCACCTAGGCGAAAGCCGCGTTCAATAAGTCAACCGGCTCCTTACCCGTGACGTCAGTATGCACTACGAACACACGCACTCGTATTATCCAATGTCAGGTGAGAACGCGATCGCAATAACCGTATGAAAATAGGTAGCTCCTATGGGACATAGGCCGGGGGGGAACGTGTTATCCCAAAAGACGTATTGTGCAGAATCGTATCAACGAGATTCCACTGTACAGCATACTTTTGGATATAATAGACCATTCATCTCATTTAGTTTGTTCTGTATACAGTGCTTCAAAAACAACCATCGTCATTTTGAGAACACTATTTCTCATCGCATCAATTTGCGCACACACACCAAAAAAGGGGGTGAACCAAGTGTTGTGCTAAAGACAACGTCGACGTTACATGGTGGTTCAAGTGATTCAATGATTAAATGTTGATTATATCTCGCTTTTCTGTCCCTGTCTGTTTTTCATGTTCATTATTTACTCATTTCAATGGTATTCATATAATATTTCACACTCAATTATGTCAACCTTGTCTTGTTTATCGCAATGACACTTGGTTGACCCTTTCTTTTTTTCACCAAGAGGCCTGGTGGGCCAATCACGGAGATAGTGAAGTCTATGTTGCAATGTGGTTAATTTTGGACTATATTGGCGCTAGTTACCCCCGTACCTTTAATTTTATCTACTCTGCAACTAATGCTCGCTTCTTGTGGGTACCGCCGAATCCATCGTCCAGACTAGAGCACTGCACGGGCTCGGGCTTACCCGAAAGCCCGGCCCGGCCCACGGGCCGGGCCGGGCCGGGTAGCACAGTTTTTTTCACAGGCTCGGGCCGGGCTCGGGCACGGCGTGTGCTTTCTGACTCGGGCCCGGGCCGGGCTCGGGTTTTTTAATGCGGGCCCGGGCCGGGCTCGGGATTTCTGGTGGTGTGCATGTAACGTGCAGCGAGTTATTCTCGGGTGTCTCAACTCTGGAAAACATTATTTTTCGGTCTCTGGCCGGGTTCGGGCCGGTTTCGAGGCTCGGGCCTAAGGTAAAGGGGTGGCGGGCCGGGCCGGGCGGTTAACATAGATTATTTCCGGGCCTGGGCCGGGCCCGGGTCTCGCCATAAAAGCTTTGATCGGGCTCGGGCGGGCCGCCCAACGTAAAAACGGGCCCGTGCCGGGCCCGGGCTGAAAAAATCGGCCTGTGCAGTGCTCTAGTCCAGACACCATTGCCTCGCGCAAGCCCTGCTTATTCCAAGTGAACTTGCTCCATTTCCCAAATGTGTGCCGTACTGCAGCTTTGCCGCAACATGTCTATATCAAGGCAGTGCACCCTTTACACAGGTATAGTGCAGTGTGGTCAAGTTTCCAGTATATTGGTTCTAATTACATACGTAACGTTAATTTGACCTACTGTGCGACTTATTCTCGCATCTTGGTCTCATTGAAACCTACATTTTAATATCTCTTGCTACAAGGCTCATGAGGCCGAAAGGGCCATTTTTTGTCTGGGAGTGGTTGCAAGATACCTAGGTCCGAGATACGCCGAATCCATGTGATGTCAGCTAAGAGGACCTTGTCTTCAAAAGAAGATAGGCTGATATTCGCGGTGTCCAGAGTGCACAGCACATGATGCGATTGAGCGGTCTTGCTTGCAATGCAGCTGTGGACAGAGACGATCTCCGAGTTCAACTTGCCTTTTATCGTTTGTGCTACAGGTTTGACAGTGATCTTCACTTGTCACGAAAGATAAAATTAAAATTGGTTTATTCTACCGACCTCTGTTTTGTGTGAAAAACTAACCCATGTTTGTGTCAACTGTTGTATTGTAGCCAGTTGACTCCCCGTTGTTGCGACGACGTTTGTGGTGTTCATATGCTCTAATGCGGGGAATGTGCGATATTTCGGCATCCAGCATCCGCAAAATAGCGGGCAGCAAGGAGCCATCCCGTGGGTGGGGTTGTACGATTACTTTTTTGTTTAATTTAATTTTCTATGTTTTCATCGTTGTTGCTTACACCTCCAGTTTAGATAGTGGTATATGCGAAGTTCCACCATTTAACAACATACTGCGGCCCTAATTTTGGATATAACAGACATTTCTCGCTGAATTATTACAGCCTGTTGTAACGAGCATCGACTGTAGTACATAATGAGTAATAACACTACTTGCCAAGCAATAAAGGGTTTGTGTGGCCCATACATTCTCACTGTAGTAATAGCTAAGCATTTTGGAGATTTTGTGTCTTAGCAACTTGAATGATTGTGCTGACTGATGATCAGTTGACAGAAATGGCATATGCCAAAGACAGGTAAACACAGGTTCTTACAGCTGTCTAGTCTTTTTCCTTTGTCCTATGATTTGGACTGCTGTTCTAAACTGTGGCTTCTGTTGTAAGGCATTTGGGGATGTTGCCTCCAAGCCTGTTCATCTGAAAATGAGTGCTCACACAAAGCAGCAACGGACGGTGCAAACAGTCTGGCCCTGAGATATGGGGCAGTATCGATTTGCTTTAGTTGTCTTCGAGTGTGCGTATCTCGAAGTGCCACCTGTAAAGAGACACTGAAGAGTTATAGTAAAGCTAAATTAGATTACAATTTTCGAATAGGTTAGTTACTGTGAGGGTTATGGTAGGATTAGTAAGCAAGATGCAAAAACAAAAGATGGCTGACCACATTCGTTTCCCCTACCAGCTGCCCACGGTGCTGTAGATTTTACAGCACCTGCTTAGCGCTAAATATAATTGTTTCAGAAGACTGCACTGCATTTCAAAGTTAACACTCCTTATATATCTTGCAATAAAAGGTTAGATTACGCATAAATACTGCCACGAAGTTTTGACGTTGCATCGTCATTGTTCCCATGGTTTGGGCTCAGCGTTCGAATAAGGGAAGTTCGGTTTTCATTTTCTCTGCTAGTAATAAATTATTGCGACAGTGTTCAACACTGTCTGCTAAGCAAATTTAACCTGTCTTTAATGCTTATGAAAGTGGGTGTTAGAGGAGTTTTGTCAGAAGGGCAGTGTCACCACACTTTCGAATAGCGTGAATGGCTATAGAAGAACCAGGACAGAGCCTCCTTCCTCTCTCCCCCACAGACTGGAAGTGGAAGCACTGTCGATGCTGCGCACGCCTCCAGTCAAGCTCTGGCAGGGCAAAACGGAGTCGACTCCATCTGCGGCGCAGCCATCAACGAGCACACCTGCATCCATCCTGAAGCGGCGAGCAGTAGACCTTCCACCAGTGACAACCACCCCAGTGGTTCGAGGAAATGCACCGGAGCGAGACCTGGGCACCTGTCCGACACCCGTGGAGCTCGACGAGGACGTCTGCCCAACACCAGGTTTGAGAAAGTTCATGAAATTAAAGGGATTCGCAGTGTAAAACATATGTTGCCACGTTTTATCACGTAAGGTTGACTCTTGTGTATGGCCTGCGTCTCCCATTTGGGGCCTTGAAAATTTGGGGGGGAAATTCTAGGGATTGAGTGGTGGGGCCAACAACAATATTTTTTGTCACTCCACACACTACAGTATTCATACGGCAGTTTAGGCAGTGTTGTGCAAATTCCGCTTGGTGCTTTCTTTGTACGTGCTAGCTTAACCCATTTCGTTCGGTAAGCACATAGACGAACTTATAGGGTTGCTTGCTGCTGTTTTCGGCTGGTTACTCACAGACCCAAACGCCACTTCTAGCAGCCTGTACATGTAATCTGTGGCACAGTCACCATGAGTCACTCCGTAAGCGGCAAATTGCAACACTTGATGATAAGCTTAATCCTTGGTGTTTCAGCAGGTGTTGTTACGGTTTGGCCGCTGAGGAACCACCTGACCAACGAAATCAAGAATGAAGAGTAGAGCCTGAATGACGCCATTTTCCTACATGGTGCGCACTAATGATGTTTGAAAAACAGAGCAAGATGCTGTAAGGCATCCGAAACTTAGATAACCTGAAAACTCGGCATGGCGGCGTTGTAGTTGGCTTTTCTTGGCTGAGAAAGAGCCCTGTCAATGGCAATGCGACTTGCTCCTTGAAACTGAAGTTGTCGATTGTATACGTTTTCAAATTCATATTCGTTTGAATACTGAAATTATGGTGGAAAGGAATACTGAATAGAGTAATATTCAGTGTACGGTGAGCTCAGGACAGCGCACAGTAGCAGGCACTGTCTACAAAAGTGGCGCAAAAGTGGTGCTTTGTGACAACAGTTAGTCAATGATCTTCTCACCAATACAATATTCATTGCAGAAATAACCAAAGAGGCATGTCACTGCGGCATGTCACTGCGTATTGTGTCAGTTTGTGCGGAGAGTGCTGATGAAGTGCGCACATGGAGCAGTGTCATGTTTCACATAAAGTCAAAGTGCAATAAGATCCTATCATGCCCAGCATGGGTGAGCCAAGAAGGATGGTAGCTTGATGAGCGCCATCTTTTCGTGCGAGCAAGGGGAAAGTGGGGAACGAAGCGAACCAGCGAGCGCACGGTAACACAATCACCCTTACTGTGATGCGAGGGCGGCGGGTGAGCGGGTGGCAGGTTGGCATGCATCTCCTTACCTAGCGCGGCTGTGGCTGCGCATGGCTGTCAGTGTGGCTGAGCACATGCACAGCCTGCGCACCCTGTTTTGGAGATAATCTGCTGTGCGTGCAAAGACTGAGTGAGCTGAGATGTTGTGGCATCGGGTGCTGTCTTCCCACGCGTTTAATGCTGGGGTATGCGTAATCTAGAGTTTCGGAGACTCGAAGCAAGAGACAGACGAAGCATTCGCTTCCTGCCGCCGGCGCTTTTCACGATTCCGCTGTGGACGACACTATCAGTCGTGGAGGCGGAGTGGACGCGGAAGTGTGGCTGGCTTCGTTTCGTACTGCCGATGTGAAGACATTGTCGACACGGCATAAAACCGTACCTTCCGTCGCCAACTCTCAAGTACAACAAAATTATCTTTGCTCATTCAAATTTGCTTTTAACGATTGATTGATAATTCTGAAAGCTTTGCAGCCCTACCTGTGCAATTAATCAACGACTGTACTTATTTGCACAAAAGATCAAATTTCAACATAATGAAATTTTGATATAACGAAGCAAATTGCCGATTTTACCAACTTCATCATGTCGAAGTTTAACTGTATAATTATTTACGGAGCTGTCAACTAGAAGCTTGACCGGGGTGAGCAGTACTCTTATCTGGTGTCTCTTTGTAGCTAATTTTGTACCCTGTAAGCTGTAGACATATGTGGCTTGGCTCTTCCATTCACGTACTCCTTTAATCTGTGCAAATAGACTTGATTATATGCAGTTTGGTATTTTTTCAGTGCACTGCACAATACAAAGCTATTGTACCTTTCATAAGTGCATAATTTTAATGTTTAATTAGTTCTAATTTGATGGAAAATATGCTGACAATTGTTTACAGGTTCCAATCCCAAATTGTTTCCATTGAAATAGTATCTCTTTCATTTTTATACAGTGTTCACTTTTATGGCCTCTTTTCGGTGGTTTCTTTCAGACCTGTGTGCGTCTGCAAAAACCCAGCGACAGAGCGAAGGAAAACTTCACTCTGTACCTGGCCCATGTGTCACTGGGTCTTAAATTATCCATCTCGGGACTGCCCAAGATGCTGTGTCTACCAATGCTCATTGGCTGAAAGCACCGCCTTAAGGTGTCCTGGATAGTCTGGGACGACAAATCGAAGAGACCTACATTTTTTAACGCAAAAATCTGACCACTGTGTTGATTTTGGCATCTTGTGTTTCTGCAGAGCCGTTGGTCCGGAGGCTGAGGTTTGCAGTGTCCGATTCTTTCAGCTCGGAGAATAGGTAAGTGGCATTTGAGGCTTCGAGCCCTCGATGATTGTCCTCTGCACGCATTCGTTGAGGAAGTAGCATGGGGTGAGGCTGTGGCACAAACTGGGGACATATACCTTGTCTGCCATAATGTACTGAATCTAATTCAACGCTGTTAATTTTCAATAAGGGTGGTCAAATACTCGGAAGTTTCGAATACGAATACAGTCGAACCCGACTGTACTGAACCCGTTGACATTGAATTATCCCTTATATCGAACAATGCCTAACGCCGTTAAATTACACTAAAAATATATAGCAGAAAATGTGGTTAGATCTAAGAGAAATAGCAGCCACTGCCAATATATCAAACTTCAACCGGCTGCACCTGTGCGGCTCTACCGTGCAACCGCGTCGTGGGCAGGCACCCCCCCTGCAAAAAGATTATCCTGGCCTGCCCTGCAACGCTGTCACACAGCTATCGCCATTGTTTCGTTGTGTTGCTTTCCCACGTGTTGTCTTTGTTTTCACGTTATGGCCAATGTGAAGACAAAAAAGGTCATGAACTTGCAGAAGCTTTTCGCATCCAAAAGATGCACGATGATTGCGTTTCGAAGCCGTCTTATCTCTTTAACTCACCCAGCTTTCCGAAACCTTACTGGTTGGTGTCATTTTGCGAGTTTGGTATAACTGGGTTCAATTTTACAAATAGAAAGTGTGCAATATTTGATTCATACTTCAAGTTTAACTATTTTATATAATGTCAACTTCTGTTATTTTGACCCTGACGGGGCCAGTGAATTTGGTCGAATTGGCAGCTGCCTCAAAACCACCGCCTGACATGCCCCAACCGCCCCCACTGCAGTACTAGCAAGAGTACTTATATGTACCTGATTTTATGAAGCAAGAAACAGCTGGAAAAGCTCTGACGTGAGATTTTTCAGCGAAAGTGTCACCCAAATCTGCTCTGCGTTTATACACCCGATTATATGACAGCTGCACCAACTGGAGCACTTCTGGCACTAGTCACACCAGCAACTAATGAAAAATTCGATCCCTCAATTTATTTGATTATCCAATTGAACTAAACAAGGTGCAGAAAGAACCACCGATTCATTTGGCAGTACTCTGCCGATTTTAACACGCCTCCAAATGAAATGCGTGCGCACTTGCTATGTGTCCATAGTAATAAACCAACGTAGTGATAACATTAAAGCTCCTTAACAAAGTAGAAATGTAAGGCACACCTGATATTTCAAGGGAATAAAAATTGCAAGAATTAAATATGTGTTGCACAGTGGCAGCCAGTTTCCTCAAGTCAGCTTCGCCGTAATACAGTCGTGTTGTGCGGCAAAGCATACAAACGCCGCAAAGGTGGTTTTTGGCTTTCTTGGTGGAAAAAAAGAAGTTGCGGATTAGAATCGGGTAAATCCCGTAATCAGACAGTGCAAGTCGCCTTTATTACTTAAAATATTTTAGCGCAGGCCGAAGATAGGCAATTTCGATATAATATTATGTGTGTTCAATGCATTCACTATTCCCTGAGCTCTGCTGAGACAGACGCTGCCATAAGTGGGTCACCACTGGGGCCACCATATGGGTCTGGCACTTACAGGCTGACTGGTCCAGTGCAAATAATTGAACTTGGAGGCCGCCATGTTGGATATTCCGCTCGCTTAGCCAGGCTTCCAGTGGCCCGCTCTATAGCCTCCAAGATTTGGAGCCGCATGCTTTCAATAGAGGGCACGCCATCCTCTGGTCTCGGAGGCCATGCCGCACTTCCTTAGGTGACAAAACGCTCCATGGGATGGCACTTTCTTTTTTCAGTCAGCACTATATATATATATATATATGCACACACACACACGTATATACAGACGACCGACACGGTCGTCTTTGAGGTGTATATATATATATATATATTTTTTTTTATGGCAATGTGAGAACTGTTAAAAGCCGTGACAAGCAACTGGAGAGCTTTAGAAATGACTCGGCAAAAACTACTAGCCTGAATCTTTTTGTAGCAAGAGAAATTGGTTCGTCTGCACAGTACACTGTACTGCATCACATGTGCTACAGTCAAACTTTGTTATAATGATGTTGCATTGGGCATAAGAATACTTTTGTTATATCTTATAATTGTTATAAGGGTATAGTTGTGATACACTAATATCACCGAGAAAATTTAGATGTTTACTTTGTATCTGTGTTCATTATAGAGAGGTTCAACTGTAGTACTTTGTGGTGTGTTTTCACGCATTCCATTGGACTGCCCTAATCTGATCGCTGTTTCCACAAGCAATAATTTTTTCTTTCTTGCCTCCTTACAGCCATAACCTTGATGCAACTGCTGAAAGCGTGGGTAAGTGCTTTGCCTACCTGTTCTAACAATGCTATTCAGAATACATCAGGCATGCATCATGGTTTCAATTGCACTTCTGTGAACATGCGCGTTTGTGCTGAGAAACAAGCAAACATTATAATTGCATATTTGACATAGACATCCAGCCCTAAGCAGTCATTGTTCTTGAGAATATTTGCTCGGGACCTGTTTGCTACATGTCCTAGTTTGTAAAAGGCACAATTGTAGATGTAATATGTGCAAAGGCAAGACATAAGTGTTTTAATTTGTGCAAACCTAAAGGTTGGCCAAAATATTTGGTTTGGCTTACTTGTACAGCTTGATGCACAAAGTGGCCTTAACAATGGATGTTTGAATAATGAAATTCGTTAATTGAATCAAATACCGAGTATATGTTTGCTTCTGAAAGTTGAGAGACTGAGACGAAAGGTAGTGAAAAATTCATTTTATCTTCTTGATGCGATCCCATTTCCTACGATTTCCCAGCACCAACGCGCGTCTTTTTAGCGCGGCCGTGGCCGTGCATGGCTGAGCGCACATCCAGCCCACATGGCCTGTTTTAAAGGTAATCTGCCATGTGTGCAGAGAGTGGCATCATGTGCGCTTCCTTCTCGCACGTTTAGTACTGGAGGTTGCATAATCTCGATTTTCAGTGACACTTTAAACCGAGTGGCAGATGCATTCGCTTCCCGCTCCCGCCAGTTTTCACGATAGCGTCGTAGATAGGCCGGAGATGGGCGTTTTCAAAGGGAGATGTGTGTTCGACACATTCACCGTACCCTTATCACCACCGTGAAAGATGCTGCCACTGTTGTCGCCACTGGGGTCACCATTGGGTCAGGCGTATGTGTGCTGACCAGCCAAATTCGAATTATCTGGCAAAGGCGAGCGTCAGGATCTAAATAAATGAAGTTTAGACCCATAGAAATGTATAGGTGCCAGTCGGGATTGAATTCACTGTAAAATTCGTTTAATCCGGTGTCAAATTAACGGAAGTCTCCTGAACCTTGATAACTTGAGGTACTCGTTTAGTTATGAAGGTTGATGACTCGTGAGATGGAACTGGCAGTTTTTCAGCTGTGCCAAGTGTGTTGTCGTTGTAGTTTGATTGTTGCATTCTATGTTGTAGAGGCAGAGTCATCTCAGGCTTCCCAGCCTGAACAGCAGGGCTCCACTGAAGATCAGATGAGCTCACCAAAGGTTAGTCGTTTCGCTTACAAAAAACGCTCTTCTGCACATCTGTTTTTTGCACCATGACAGCTTAACAAACTTGCAGGACAGGCACAAAGCTATGACAGCATTTACAGTTGCAGTGACTAAGGATGGGCGAATAGTGAATTTGAGGTTCGAAGCGAATTCAAAGCGAATAGTGATTTGGTCGAATAATTTCGAATCGAATAGTTCGAATAGTATACATCACATATTACAGTGAAACCTAGTTAATTCTAATTTCACGGGACCGAAAAAAATGTCCGAAATAAGCAAATGCCGAAATATCAGGGTATCCAGAAAACAATAAGCAAATGCTTACTACGTCAGCGCAATTTTATTAGTGTAATGGATGAGCAAATCCTTTTGCTATTTTGCATAAAAGCAGTGTGGAAGCTGCAATTCTCGTCATCTCGTGACTGATCGGCTCTCGCAGTGGCAATCAAGGCCACGCGACTTCCTTCGCAGCACGACCGCGGCGCGCGCCATCATTTGCGACACGCATTGCACTACTGCGCGCACATCTCAATTATTTTTTCGCTAGTAAGCTGACTGCCACAGATCGCACGTCCATCGCGATGTAGCCAGTGCTCTTCATCCTCGACAGCTTTGCACCGAGTCAAACAGAAACAACTGTTTGTCGCAATCATGGCCGCTATAGACGCAATTATGAACGGCGACTTTGCGGTGCTTAAAGGGATACGGACACAAAATCTGAAAATTTTACGAAAATGCTGCAAAGGAATCCTCAGTGTGGGATTACGCCGAAAAGAAGTAGTCACTTAGCTAATTTTTGAGCCGATGGCTTTATTTTTGGCGTTTTTGTGAGCGCGTGCCTCGCCGCCCGACCCGCGGGAGTTGGAAGGCGTGACGTCACGACACCCTCGTTGGATAGCCAGCCGGCTGGCCGCGGTCATTCGAAGCGCGCCGACGCCGCCATCGCGAGCATGTATTCGAGTTCTGATGCCTCTACCAGCGATGAGTACACGTCTGAAGACGAGGACCATTCCAACTTGGCAAGAAATATTACCGCTTACGGCTAGAGCCTTCCACGTAAAGCGACGAAGAAGAACAGGCGGCCGTGGAAGTGCCGGTCAGGTTTTCGCGAACCGTAGCGTGAAGATTTCGCTCTGCACCAGACACTTATGCAAGAATTATTTGTCATTTCCTCTGTAAACTTGCTTTTTCTAGAGCGCACGCAGGCGAGGCAGCTGCTGGGTACTTCAGCACTGCGTGGATGACTGAATAGTAGTTTGTCGTCAGTGTGAGCAACTGCAGTGAGGTATCAGTACCTCCGAGACTCTCACGTCCACTTCGCCAGCCGACCAACAGATGGCAGCACCTGTCTGGTGTTCTGCCCAGTTTTTTCTGCTTTTAGTCTGTGGAGAAGCGGAGCTGTGTGTGTGTCTGATCTCCCGAGTCGCGCTCGCTAGCTAATTGTATTGTTTCACTACGCTTTGCCAACATTTTAATGACATTACTGCCTTCGTGCCCAGCCTCAGGCATCTCGCCCCAGCCTCGCCCTCACACTGCACAAGAAGGCTGCAAGTGAACGAAAAAAGCACCGACGTCTTTTCCCCTCCTCTTTTCCAACGCGCCGCTGATCATTTCTGCCTTACGTTTTCTTGAGAAGACCAATGGCACAGCATCAGGCATGCCTTTTGAGTGGCATGCCGAGGCTTTTCAGCACAGCCGGGCTGGTCACATAATCATCGTCGACAAAGTGGTCCGCGCAAATGAAGTCATTTTTTAGAGGTCTCCAGGCTGGGCGTGATGGCTGACAGGCAGGTATCCAAAGTTTACGCACCTTCTCGTCTCTGGGACACGTGTGCGACGGCGTGTTGTGACCGGCGATGCTGTTATAACAGCAATGTCTAGGCATTTCCTTCCGCCGCGACGAACGCGTCAATACCGAGCGACGACCGCGGGAAGGCGCATGTAAGACGCACCACGTACGTAGAGCGCCGACGGGGATAATGTTTCAGACCGACCACGTGTGAAGATCGCCGAAAGGGTTTAAACAAACGCTACAAGGAACCGACACCCCCGGAAACACTGCGACGACTGTGTCAGACTTTTGCCGCGCACGCGCGGGTGGGTGTTATGACGTCAAATTTCAGCTTCTGCCGGCGACCGCTTAGAGGCCAGATGCAACAGAAAATCGCAAAAGAAAGGTGCTTCTCGTTCTTTTTTTCAAAGCAGCTTGTTGTATTTGTCATTTTCAACAGTTCAACTTTTTTTCCGACGCAAAAAACCACCCGCCAACTTTTGTGTCTGTATCCCTTTAAGGCACGCGGCTGACGCACGCACCGAGTCAGAACGAAACTATCGTTCGCTGCAACAACTGCAGACGAAATCGCGGTCGCTATCTATGCGATCATGGATGGCCACCACACTGTTTTTTAGGCACCCGGCCAACGTGCGTATTGAGTCAAAACGAAACTACTTTTTGCCGCAACCGCTGCGGAAGAAACCGTGGCAGTTATCGCACAATCATGGATGGCAACAATGAAATTCCGCGGCCAACGCATTATTATGCGTGGCGGTAAACGTAATAAAGGCACGAAGCGTTCCGACGTTGCTGTCATTCGCGTACGATTTCCGCTGATGACTATTTCGATGCGGACTCCGCCGCTTCGTTTCGGTTGTACGCTAGCGCCGTTTCTGCTATTTTGCGTCGCACATTTCCGGCTCTTTAATGCAAAAACGTAAAGCCTTCGAGATTTATGGTTGATGTATGGCAGCCATGCCGTGAAGCATAGCCTCCGAGATTTGTACCGGCCGTCCGTGGCTTCTGGCTGCCTATTCGGAAGCGCCCGAATAATTCGAAAATATTGAATACCTGAATTTGAATCGAAGCGAATAACGAATATAGAATTATTCGATCGAATATTCGACAATACCGAATATTCGCCCATCCCTAGCAGTGACACATCGAAAGGATTGAATGCCAAATTTTTATTGCCAGTGCAGTTTGGTCTTTCCTCAAATCTAATGCGCTTGTCAATTATTTAATAAATTTTTCCTCAAAAAAAAAGTATCCATTAGGATTGTGCAAGTAGGGTAATTAACTCTTATCTTTTGCTCAGTAATGTTGTCCACGTTGTTAAAGCCCACTGTAAACTGCCATCAAGTCCATATGATGTGTCGCCCAAACCATATATGGAACCAGCACTAACCAAGAAGCCTCGCAGCAGTTTGAGTGTGCAACTAAAATATGCTGATGCCATCCGATAGGGATGCTACCAGAGTGACAGATCTTCTTTGTCGTTAACAGGCACAAGTTTGTATGAACGCTTGTAAATGCTCGACGCATCCAGCTGCACGTTCAAAAGAGTGTGTGCATTCCTACATTCTTGCACACGTTGGCCCATTCGTGTCAGACGCTGAAAGCGTGCATCAGGATGGATGAGCAGTAAATTTGCCGATGTGAGGTCGCAGCACGTCCTTCTGAAATGAAAACTGTTTCCTCCACCCGCTAGGCTGTGTGTTATGGCGCTTATGCTGATGCAGTTTCTGCTCTGGTTGTCCGTTGTCATCAGTGGACCTGCTTCTCATCTCGCAGATGGAGGCAGATCTGTCCAGTGACCGTTCAAGCCAGTTCCATACTGCCTCGGAAAGTGAAAGCGAAGAGTCCGTCACTGACCTACAGGACAACCCTTTAGAGCCTGTCCCAGCATCTTCGACACCAAAGTGCCCTCCCGCTTCACAGCCTGAGGCCACTACTGGCCTGCATGCAGATGGTGGCAAGGCACCGGTGAGCACATTGCGAGCCTTCCTCGGAGGAGGCTCTTGTAGTATTTGATTTCTGACCACAGGCCAAGGTAGACGGGAGCCCTTACTTTCCCAATAAAAAAAAAAAGTACACAAAAGTCTTGTAAATAGGGGGGGGGTAACCAGCTTTGTAAAGCAGCACATTGGATGGCAGATGTATGTATCTGATATTTTAGGTGAATCTAAGGGGTGGGCATAGAAAAAAATAACCCATTAGCTATTACTGTAACAGAATGCAAACACAGGGGCTGCATAGTACTTTGGAACCTCAATTACCGTATTTACTCGATTGTAACGCAGGAATCCAGGAATTTGTTATATAGAGGTTTGTTATAAGCAGGTTTAACTGTATAATGCGGCTTCCGCGGGAAAATGTCGCCGACAAGGGCGGCAGCGAGCACGCTTCTCAACAAGGTGCGTGCTCCCGGCAGGTGTATGCATTATTCAATGCAATCAAACTCTCGTTAATTCGGACTTATTTGGCCGCACATCGGTTAATTCAGACTGCTTTCTGAGCTTTGTGAGCGAGGAGCGCCGCTAATGTGCGACGCAAAAGCGCAAGAGCGGCGCTAGCGTCCAACCCAAATGAAGCGGCGGAGTCCGCATCGCCACAGCCATCAGTTGAAATCGTACGTCGATGACAGCAATGCCGGAACGCTTCGAGCCTATTTGTGTCTTTAAAGCCCGTATTCTTGCGTTTACCGCCGCGCATAACTCTGCGTTGGCCGCGGGCTTTCGTAACTGCGTAGTCGTCATGGCCGATCGCGTCTATAGCGGCCGCGGTTTTCTCCGCAGTGGTTGCGGCGAACAGTAAGTTTCGTTTTTACTCGGTACGCGCGGCGGCCGCGTGCCTAAAGAACTGCGTAGTCGCCATCGATGATCACATAGATAACGACCACAGTTTCGACTGCAGTTGTTGCAGCGAATGGCAGTTAATTCGTCCAGACTCCCTGCGTGCGTCGGGCGCATGCCTTCAGCACCGCAAAGTCGCCGTTCATAATCGCGTCGATAGCGGTCACGGTTTTTTCCGCAGCGGTTGCGGCAAACACTTGTTTCGTTTTGACTCGGTGCAAAGCTGTCGAGCTTGAAGAGCACCGGCTACATCGCGATTATGTTTGCGCCAGCTCACAGGAGAAAACGTAATCGCGATGTGCGCCCGTTAGTACAAAGCGTGTCTACATGCTTGGTCTACGTTTTCAATGGAGCTGAGAGCCCATGTTTTCAGTGGAGCTGAGAAACTAAGTTGGTTCTATTAACATTGGCCGTGGCTGCGCGGCTGTAAGCGCGACTGAGCGCATATGCAGCCGTGCACCCTGCTTTAAAGGTAATCTGCCGCGTGTGAAAAGAGTGGGCGTGCCGAGATGGGCATGGCATCATGTAAGCTGTGTTCCCGCGCGTTTAGTATTGGAGGTTGCTTAATCTCGAGTTTCGGTGACCGGTTGGAGCGAGAGGCCGACAAAGCATTCACTCCCCACTGCTGGCGCTTTTCTTGAAAGCGTCGTCTCAGTGCAGGCGACGCTATCAGTTGCGGGGGCGTAGTGCATGCGGAAGCATGGCTGGCTTCACTTAATTCGTACCATGGAGGAAAGAAACAAAACAGGAGAGGCCGTGACGTCACGTTTTTGAAGCCGAAAGTGCAGCCATGTTGGTGTGCCATCTCCCTTTGTGCCTCCAATCAGGTGTTCTGCAGCTCGCCGGAGCAGATGTGCGCGAACTTTGAAGTTGCATTGTTACTAGCCGCCGGAAATGTGTGCTGCCGACGCGCGTCAAAGACAAAGCCTACGAAACTTCTGTAGCAGTTTTAGTGAAGCAGACGCGCTCCTGTGTTTTTTTCGTGGCACATTGAAGAAGACTATGAAGACCTGCGCCGTGATTGCTTGAGTGTATCAGTTGCTGGCTGACACATTCACAGATCCAAAACACAACTTTCAAGCTTACACACCACACTCCAAAGTCAGCTTTTCTCGCGAACGAAAGGTGCTGCGAGAAAGACACTGGTGAAAAAATCTTCTCACTTTTCAGAGACCGAGAGCAGCAGCGAAAGCTTCAGGATTGCGGTTGCTATGGCAACGTTAACATTTGGGTACCCGTACGAGTGCTCTTTTGCGAAAAACAGCACGTGACTTCCGCCACGCCTTCTCCAATACGTCCGTGCTGGCCGGGGCCTCACCTAGGTTTCCTTCCTCCATGATTCGTACCACCGATGTGAAGATATTGTCGACGGGGCGTGCAACCATATCATTCGTCGCCGACTCCCAAATTCATCAAAATGAATTGTTTTTTCACTCAAGCTTGCTTTTTTCGATTGCTCGACAATTGGGAAAATTCTGTGCAAGAAAAATTGATCGATGACTGCACTTATTTGCATAAAAGGTCAAATTTCAATACAGCAAAATTTAAATATAACAAAGCAAATTGCCGATATTACCGACTTCGTTATATCGAGGTTTAACTGTACTCGTTTTGTCCCAAGGTTGTACTTTCTTTCTTGCATTTGCGTTCCGTAAACAGCGTTACTTCTACACTGAGTTTCTACTGGAATGCAAAATTTGTGTGGCACAAAATCTTCGAAATATTGATGTCTCAAACAATCGAACGTTCAGAATGTTTCAAAATATGTGCAATAATTATAATTGGTATAATCCTTTTTTTTTTTAAGTGCATGTTTTTAAAAGCTTGTGCCTTTATCTTTTTGTTCTGGCCGCCCTAAAATTGATCTCGCATTGTTACAACTGCTCGACGGCTCCTAGGTGGCTTCACAGCTGCATCTCGTTTGTGGCTTTTCTACAAACTTCTGGTTTTGCTTTTCAGGTGCTGGATGCTAGTCCGACTGCAGGCTCTTCCCCCCCTGGGCACAAGGGACTGCTGCCAGCATTCCTAATCCAGGAGACTGCAAGGCGCTTGCATGGGCCAGCGGGGCATGACACCACACTTGCTGGTGAGCACCTGAGATGTCGCATAAACTGTGGTGCAGTGCTGGTTTAGGATTCGTGGTCCATGCGGAATGTAGACCATGGAATAAAGGGTGTTTATTAGGGGTGTGCGAATACTCGAATGCAGTCGACTTCCATTAATGCGATCCTGACGGGACTGTTGAAACTGGTTGAATTAAACAAAAAGAAAAAATGCCGAAGCACGCCATCGATTCACTTGTCAGTATTTGTCTTTAAAGTTAGTTTCGCCGCAATACAGCCGTGTTATACGGTGAAGCATACGAAACAGGGAAAGGTGCCACTGTTACAGGATAAAGCAAGTGTTTTTTAATATACACAAGCACGTCTCCATCACAGTATGAGCACCAAGATGCCTCATAAGTTTATTGGCACACCTTCAGTGTTTTGGATAGACGACCACTCTTTTGTTAGCTTTAAATGTCCACTTGACAGTCAGAGATTTTTCATCAAATTGCCTTCCCTGTCACCAGCTTTCCCGAGGCACAGACGGTTTTTTCACCGCTTCTCGTTACACTGTGGGAACGTGTACTCGGCCCCGTTAACGGTCTCATATACGAGATACGCACGGAGGATATATAAAGGCACAATAAAATGTTCACAGGCTTTCCTGCATTTTTTCTTTCTTTCTTTTTTTTTTAATCTATTTTTATTCTTACACTGATAAAGTGATGTTTTCCAAGTGGTTTCCGGTAGTCTGAAGGTGCGTTGAAGTTGAACAGAAATAGTCTTATGCTAGCCTAACATCATTTCTACGTTAGCTTTCTACTTAGGCGCATATAAAGTGGGTGCGCACTTGATTGAATTGAGCGAATACTACCAAATGAATCGGTTGTGTTTTGGCGTGTTTTTCTGCGTCTTGTTTAATTCGACCCACTGGAGAATTCAGGCAAATTCGTTGGCCACGTCAGGGTCAAATTAACTGAAGCCTGCTGTACTTTCACTGCCTTGCAGTGTGCCGTTGTTTTATCTTTTTGCTGCATGACAGCTTTCTAATTCGTACATCATAATGAGCATGAAGAACATTGTCTTGGTTTTGTGATTGAAGGTCATGCGCACTAGTTTGCTGTTAGTTTAGACAGAATAATAAGCGAGTTTAATGTTGTTTGAAACCGTCTTCTAGGATCACCCAGGCCAGCTGATGCGGCAGCACCATCCCAGATGGCAGCGGCAGCCTTGCCATCAAGTCCTGCAAAGAGTGTGAGCAACCCTACCAGCTTTAATTTTGCTTCGTTTGTTCTAGTGTTGAGCTTGTTCTTTTTTTTTTTTTTTCCTACAGGAGCTATCCTAATACATTAGTACAGTAATACTACAGTGAAATCCCGATAATTCGAAATCTTATCATTAGAATTGATGGATAATTTCGAACGGCACTGTTGGTCCCGGAAAAGTCCTAGGTATTGGAATAGAGAAAAAACTCCTGAGAATTCGAATTCTAAAGCCCACGCATTGGTTGTTTCAAACAAAATTCCCCACTCCCATGGACCGCTTTTCGGACTAACCCAAGCCAGAAGCGAAGGTTCGATGCGTCGCTAGCTAGCTACCTTAATGTTGCATGCCGTGAAAATGACGAGGAAAACGCATGAGAAGCCAAGACAGATTGGAGCAAGCACAGCGGCGCGCACCCTCCTTTCCCATCCATTTTTTAAGAGTAGCAGGAAGGAGACCTTAGGAAGGAAGGAGATCACGTTGCCATGGCCTCTCCTACGGTGTAACCGCCATGAACACCTTTTGCCGTGACCGCAGATCTGTAATGCATTAATCTAAGCCACCATTGCTGCTATTTTGATCCGCTGACAGCCATAGTCACCACCACGGCAATGCTAGGCTTTGCAGCTTCGTTTGCTACCAAGCTCCTTGCTGTTCGCGGCTGTGTTTGGCATTGTAACAATTTGTTGCTGTCAGCAATGGTGCCAACTGCACCTTTGTAATCCTCGCCCATGGCTTCAAAGCACTGAAAGCAAAACACGTTGCATAATGCCAGTTTCTAAAACTCAGCTTCGTCGCAATACAGATGTGTTACGTGGTACCAAGAGTGGAAAGGGGCCACCATCGCAGGATACAGGATGTTTCTTTTTTGAATTATATGTACAATCATACACCCGCAGTCTCCTGTTACAGTATGAGCACCGATACGCCTAATAAGTGTGCTGCTGGCAAGTCTTCAGAGTTATTCTAGACATGCCTATGGCGATTTGGGCTCTTGTGGGCAGTAAAGTACAGTGCAGTCCACTTATAACGATACCCCATATACAGTAAAATCTCGTTACAATGAACTTCGCGGGACCGCCAAATTTAATTAGTTAATTTGAATTATCGTAGTACTGAAAAATCAATATTTCCATGTCGGTAATGTAACACAACAACGAAAATTACATACCTTTGCAGCAGATGCTCGTAACGTACGTAAATAATAAACGAGAACGCTGGGCACAGTTTAACTACAATTTATTGCTTGAAGAAGTCTGTAATCTTCTTCTGCCGAGTAGACAGCAAGCGCTGCAGGACGAACGCCTCCACATGCTCGACCTTCCTCTGAACGTCATCTGGGACATCTTTACAGCGCCCGAGGTGATCGCGTCCTTTCTAGAAAAACTAAAACATCCGAGCTGGAAACACTTTGTTCCTCTTTGTGTGTTGATTCAGTGTCAGCATCGTCTTCGTCACTACTACAATCTTCTTGCTCTAGCACTCTATTCACAATGTCTTCGTTGGTGAGCTCCAGCGGATGTAGCCGCCACGCTGTCGCTGTCAATGTAATCATCGAAGGTCACCGCGGTGTCGACGGGGAGCTTCTCGGTAAGCTCATCCCAAAGTTCTTGGTTGAGCTCCTGTGTGTCCTCGCAGTCTTGTGGCGTAGGTGAAGCCTTTAAAAGGCCTGCCTTTCACCAGCAGTTGCTGATCGTGCTTGCCTTCACGTTCCACCACGACCATGTCAGCATTTCTGCAGCTTGACGTATGTTAACCTGTGTGGGCAGCTTCAGTCGAATATTGATCAGGAGGCGCTGCACAAGACGCTTCCAAAATTCGGTCCTCACACATCTGATGATGCCCTGGTCCAAAGGTTGGAGCAAAGAAGTGCAATTCGGGGGCATATATTCAAGCTTTACATTGCTCAATCGCACGTTCACGATATGCGCCGAGCAATTGTCAACGATGAGAATTTTTCTGTCTTTCTTCTTCATTGTGTCGTCGAGCTGCAGCAGCCACTGAGTGAACAATTCTCGCGTCATCCCCGCTTTTTTGTTGGCTCGGTAGTCGCTAGGCAATGAGACGTTTTTCAAGCAGCGCGGCTTGGCAGATTTGCCAATAACTAGCGGCTTGAGTTTTTCCGTGCCAGTGGAGTTGCAGCAGAACAGAACCGATACGTGGAGACGCGATTTCTTTCCGCCCTTACACTTGTCACCCTTGAAGTTCATTGTTTTATCTGGCAACAACTGATAAAAGAACGCAGTTTCATCTCCGTTGAAAACGTCGTCTGGAGAGAGACTCGACAATCTCTTGAAAGCGCTCGTTCTGCCAGGCAACCGCACTCTCAGCATCTGCTGCCTTTTCTTCGCCACAAGCAACTTGCCACGTAATGCCATTCCTTTGCCGGAAGCGGTAAAGCCATCCGGCACTTCCATCGAAACCGGAGATGTCTAAAGCGGCCGGGAACTGTAGCGCCTTCTCTTGAATAATCGGGCCTGACAAGGGCACATCGTTTTGTCTGGCATTCCTTAAACCACGTGAGGACGGCGTCGTCGACGTTCTGGTAGTTTCCAAGCCACAAGCGTTTTCTTGAGGTAGCCAGCTGTGACTCTCGATGCAATTTCATGATCTTTTCCCGATCCTTAAGCATCGTTGCCATTGTTGACGGGGGAATATCACGCTCCCTGCACAAGTCCACTTGTGCTTTCTTCCAGCATTCAGCTGCGTCAAAATGTCCACTTTTTCTTGGAGCGTAAACTGGCGTCGCTTCTTTTTAATGCGGGGGCCAGCAGAACTCATTGTCAGCAAAGCGACCACACAACACAATCACAGCACCGATAACTTCGAAACTCCTGCCGATCACTGTCAACGTGGTGACGCTCGGCCTACGGCGTAGTAAGAGAGTCCCGAACATCACCATACGCGACGCTCACGCTGATGCCGATGCTGCTGGGGCTGTACCCGTTGAAACGGGTTCCCCAGCGCATGGCTGCTGCTGCTGCGGATGATGATGATAGGTGTAAGCCTCAGGGATACGGTACCGAAACTTCAATGGAACTTCGTAATACTGAAGCATCTTGGGATTAAATTACATAATTTATTCTGAAATATTCGGAAATCTGAAATTCGTAGTACTTAATGTTTTTTACATTGAAAATATAGGCATTCTGGCAGGGATTTAAAAAAAATCGTAAATCTGAAAAGTTCGTTAATGTGGTGTTCGTAGTAACGAGATTTTACTGTAGCGATATACAGGGTGATCACCTCTGCAGTTGGGGTATATGGCGAGGGGAACACAAAGTGAGATGATAATTATCGCTGTTAGCTGTGCAATTAACAAATTAAATAATGAACGTTTGACTGTCTGCAGTAAGCAGGCATGTTTGTATTGAAAAGTTAGGGGCAGTTGTGTTTCTACAGAGTTCCACTTGGCTGAATTCTTCTAGTGCATCCGTGCTTTAAGATATCGAACTGCGAAGTTTAATTGCTTGTTCGCATGATTGGGGCGACATACCAACTTGTGTTGTAATGTAAAATTCACATATATTCAATAATACAGTCGAACCCATTTATAATGAGCTCGATAGTTCCGCGAAAAGTGGTCGTTACATCAGAAGTTTGTTATCTATGGACTTGCCCTTAAATATGCATAAAGATTAACTGCACGTAAGCTGAGGTCAGCAGTTACAATTCAGCAGCTCTTTGGACCAATTACCAAATTTTCAGTGGCATTTTTGTTCCCAGTGTGTTCCCACACCTAGCTGCAAACTTCCGTTAGAAGCATCCATCTAAAGAACGAAGTTCGGCGTCGTGTAGCTCTTTCGAAACGGCGCCCCGTTCTGATCACCTGTCATTTCGAAACTGTAAGCGCTTCCTAGATTTTTTATTCGAGTTTGTGATTGCCAACCTTGATACTGGAGCCCAAGTGTCCATAATGAGCGCTACCCTATGTCGTCGCCTCAAAAAAGTTCTTACGCCTGCCGTCACTCGAGCCGTACACGTCGCCAATGGTACCACTGTTGCCGTCTGCGGTATGTGCACTGCTCACGTCGGAATTGCTGGCCGCCAAGTTCCCGTCCTGTTCTCCGTGCTGACCAGTTGCCCTCATGATCTAATCTTCGGGCTCGACTTTCTGACGACGCATTCTGCCCTCATCGACTGTTTCACCGGTACGCTGTGCCTCGAGCTTCCTCTTCTTTCCGACGTTCGCCCCGCACAACCGAACACCCTATGCACTACAGCGTTTGTTCGGTTACCTCCAAAAGCCCTAACGTTCGTCGAATTGGCCTCAACGGCGACCGTGCCTGATTGTGACTATGTCGTCGCCCCTATTCGTGATGTCCTCCTGGCGCGCGACATCTCTGTACCACACTCCGTCGTTACCCTTGCCGCTAATCGGATGTGTCTCCCCGTTGTCAATTTTGGCTTGACGAAGCAAGTGTTACCTGAAGGCATAGCGGTGGCCACGCTCCAGTCCGTGACAGACGACCACGTCACTGCTTTTGCAGCCGACGCGTCTCCAGATCCTCCTGATTACCTACAGGATGCCTTGAACCTCGACGGCCCATTACGTCCCATGGTCGCTCCGGACCTCGCCCCTGGCCAAGCAGCCACCCTATATCACCTTTTGCTTTCTGACCGCGACATATTTGACACTGACAATCGCCCACTTGGTCAGACGTCCCTTGTTAAGTATCGGATAAACACTGGTGATGCTGTTCCCATTCATCGCTGACCATATCACGTGTCCACGGCAGAGCGGCAAGTTATTCAGCAGGAAGTCAACAAGATGCTCGCCAAAGGCATTGTTGAGCCCTCGTCAAGCCCTTGGGCGTCGCCGGTCGTGCTCGTCAAAAAGAAAGATGGCACGTGGCATTTCCGCGTTGATTACCGCCACCTAAACCGAATCACTAAAAAGGACGTTTACCCGCTACCACGAATTGACGACGCTCTTGATTGTCTTCATGGTGCCAAATACTTTTCGTCCATTGACATTCGATCTGGTTATTGGCAGATTTCCGTCGATGAGCGAGACCAAGAAAAGACCGCTTTCGTCACTCCAGATGGCCTCTACCAATTTAAGGTTATGCCGTTTGGTTTATGCAATGCCCCAGCCACGTTCGAACGGATGATGGACTCTCTGCTTCAAGGTTTCAAATGGTCAACTCGGCTTTGTTACCTCGACGACGTCCTTGTGTTTTCTCCTACGTTTGAGACGCACCTTGAGCGCGTCGCAGCTATTCTTGACGTCTTCCGCAAGTCTGGGCTCCAATTAAACTCATCGAAGTGCCACTTCGGGCGCCGACAGATTACAGTGCTCGGCCATCTCGTTGATGCTTCCGGAGTACAACCCGACCCGGAGAAGGTTCGAGCAGTAACAGCTTTCCCTGTACCTCAGTCTGTCAAAGACGTCCGGAGTTTTGTGGGGCTCTGCTCTTATTTCAGACGGTTTGTGAAAGATTTCGCAGCAATCGCTCGGCCACTCACTGAACTTCTCAAGAAAGATGTGCCTTTTACGTGGGGTTCCCCTCAGGCTGCCGCATTTTCCCGCCTTATCACGATTCTGACCAATCCACCGATCTTAGCCCACTTTGACCCGTACGCACCTACAGAGGTCCGAACCGATGCCAGTGGTTATGGAATCGGCGCAGTCTTAGCGCAACGGCTACACGGACACGACCGCGTTATAGCCTACGCTAGCCGGCTCCTGACAACTGCAGGGCGCAACTATTCGATTACCGAGCGCGAATGTCTTGCTCTCGTCTGGGCTGTTTCAAAGTTCCGCCCATATTTATACGGCAAGCCCTTCTCAGTAATTACAGACCATCATGCGCTGTGTTGGCTTTCGTCGCTCAAGGATCCTACTGGCCGGCTCGGTCGTTGGGCTCTCCGACTACAAGAATATCCCTACACAGTGACGTACAAGTCGGGACGCCAACACCAGGACGCAGATTGTCTCTCTCGCTACCCAGTCCAAGACCCGACCTCTACGTCTGAACCTGACAGCGACGCCTGCGTTCTCTCTGCTTTTCCATTGGTCCATGTCGCCGACGAGCAGCGCCGTGACCCGTCTTGCGTGTCATCATTGACCGCCTGGAATCGTCACTTGCCGACAGCTCCCTTCGCTTATTCACACTTCAAGATGGCGTACTCTACCGCCACAACGTTCACCCCGACGGCCCAGCGTTACTCCTTGGGATCCCTAAACACCTTCGCTCGGCTGTTCTCCACGAACTTCACGACCTCCCCACTGCCTGTCACCTCGGTGTGTCACGTACCTACGACCGGCTCCGCCGACGCTTCTTTTGGCCAGGGCTTGCTCGCTCCGTTCGAAGATACGTAGCTGCGTGTGAGAAATGCCAGCGACGCAAGACACCGTCGACGCTCCCTGCTGGGTACCTTCAACCAATTGACATTCCCGCGGAACCATTCTTTCGGGTTGGTTTGGATTTACTTGGTCCTTTTCCTCTTTCTACCTCTGGGAACAGGTGGGTCGCTGTGGCCACGGATTACGCCACGCGCTACGCCATCACCCGAGCGCTCCCTACAAGCTGCGCCACAGATGTTGCCGATTTTCTTCTACACGACGTGATTTTATTACATGGAGCTCCGCGACAACTTCTCACAGACCGTGGCTGGACATTCCTGTCAAAAGTTATCGCGGACATCCTGCAGTCCTGTGCCACGAGGCACAAGCTATCCACGTCATACCATCCGCAAACAAATGGCCTCACGGAGCGTCTTAATCGTACTCTCACAGACATGCTCGCGAGGTATGTCTCTTCTGACCACACTGACTGGGACCTCGCTCTACCATTTGTCACCTTTGCGTATAATACCTCGCGCCACGACACAGCCGGTTATTCGCCATTTTTCCTTCTGTTCGGCCGAGAACCAACACTGCCCCTCGACACAACCCTCCCTGTTCATGCAGCGCCCACCAGTGAATATGCACTTGATGCCGTCGCCCGCGCTGCCCACGCAAGGGAAATTGCCCGTGACCGCCTTCTGCACTCCCAAGAGAGTCAAAGGCGTTTGTACGACCAGCGACACCGAGACGTGCACTTCCCGCCTGGTTCTTTGGTGCTTCTATGGTCTCCGTCGCGTCAGGTCGGCCTGTCAGAAAAACTGCTGTCTCGTTACACAGGCCCCTACCGAGTGCTTCGTGCCGTGACTCCCGTCACCTACGAGATTGCCCCTGACGCCCCAACTGCTTCCCAGTCCAGTGATATCGTGCACGTTACACGACTGAAGCAGTATCACCCTCCCAGTGATGACATTTAGACGCTCCGGGACGTCGCCTCTGCCGCCAGGGGATTATGCTACACTCATGTGGTATTTGGTTGTTTGAACGATGCGCGCGGGCGCCATCACTCGAGAAAAGAAGAGGAAGAAGGAGCTGGGCTCGCGCTGTGAGTCTAATCGATCAGTGCTGCAACCGCTGTTGTAAATACAACTTGTAAATAGTTGGTAGTCTTACTGACTGGTCCTTCGCGTAACAATATTACTACCAGCGGGGCATGACTGCATTCTGCACACGAGAGCGAAGCGTTCTATCTGGCCAGAAGCGTAAATTCGGAAACTACTGCGGCATGCCACCATTCCTCGAAGGTCTCAAGCATCATGGCCTTGGCATTACGACTGCGGGTCAGCCATACAAGAGCCGCAAAATTAGGCTATCTATGTCACTTCAGGCGAAATAAAATGCGATGTTCGAAAGGTAAAAAATTGGAGGACGCTTGAGCTTCGCCTTTAAGAGTAGAACGTGATAGCATTATCGGGCCCCGTTCGCATCGCATTTTTGTTTAGCAGTAGGCTTCACTGCGACACATAACGTGGGAAAGCCAGCCTACAAAGACCAAGCTTACACCAATCCCCTTAAAGTCAGCTTCACATTTAAACACAAATGCATTGCAGGGAAGACATTTTTACAGGCGCAGTATAAGTTGTCTTATATCAAAGTGTGAATGCCCTAGGACCTTTTTTTAGTCTTTTATTAATTGTTTGCGCGTGTCCAAAACACATGAGGCAGGCCTAGACCCAGTTTGACCGACCGAGGAGCCAAGCACCATCTGGATGGTGTTTTTGCAAGTAATCTACCCAGGTGCGCTGCTGTTCTATGGTAGAAATGCTGGAAAAGGGGTTTGTGTTTGAGTTTTCCTCGTAACAGATTTGTTTTCTCATAAATTCAAATTACAATCCGACGCTATCACGTCTGTAGGTTGTTAAGTCGTACTTTACGATTTTTCTGACGAATTTTACTTTGAGAAATTCAATTAGCTCACTAACAACTCTGTGCCACATGGAGGGCCTGCGTGGTCGGGGTGGCTCAGGATTACTTTCTCAGCCGTGGACGCCAACGATGGATTTTCTTTGACATGGGTCCCTTAACGCTATTGCGTCAAAATGTCACCACGAACCGTTATCAGTAATTGGCAACGTGTAAATGAAGCGCACCTGAACCATGATCGCCTGATAGCGACGTAGTAATTGGCGTGGCGGCAGCGCGGAGTGCAGCGTTCTTGTCGACTCAGGCTGCATTGGCAGGAATGCTCGAGCGGCCGTTGTTCCTATAGTGGAAAGTTAGGTGGTCATTCAAAATCGTTGAAACAGACGGGATGCAAATGGTGCTGCATCAACAATTGTGCAAAAACGAGAGCGACGCCGTCGTGGCATCCGATATCGCACCGGCACACGCCGCGCGCCGTGCTGCTTATGAGGCATGCCGCATTTGGTTTGCATTGTTCCGAAGCTTGCTCTTTGCTTTCATGAGGGTCATCAGCGTGCTCTTCGATATCCCATATTTCAGTGCTACTGAAATCTTCTTCACTCCAGCATCAACTTCTTCTATTGCAGCTTTCTCCTTTACAAAAAGAGTTCGATACTTCCCTCGAGGCAGCCATGTTGCGAACGGCGACGCAGCCAGTGATGGAACGATAAAACACATTGGCGTGCGTTGTGGACGAGGGTCACGCACGTCATTTTCGTACATGCTATGCCACCGTCTGTCACCTCAATTCCCCCCATCAACACGCGATTCTCTTGGTGTGCGCAGTTTGGCCGCTTTGACGCGTGTGCCCGCTGGGTAAAGGAGAGATAGCCGAGGGTCGCGCGCGTCATTTTCGTACATGCTTGGCCTGCCGTCTCAGTTTTTTTTTCTTATTTCCTCAGTCAACACGTGATTGTTGGTGCTCACAGTTTGGATATTTTGGCCGCTTTGACACGTGTAGGCAGGCAGTCGGCTTTATTTGCGACTGTTAGTGATATAAGAACACGAATGTTCAGCTAGAAGCGACAAAGGCAGCTTATATTTTCTGGCACGGACAAGCAAAAAGTATGAATTAACCGAAATAACGCAATGGCGCAGTTTGAATTCAGCGACTTTAAAATACACTGAAAACATAGCAGGTCAACCAAAAATTTCAAATTTTTTTTAATTAACCGAAAGTTTGAATTATCGCGAATCTACCGTAACTACCCCTCTTCCACTCTCAGCTGGCATAATCATAAAGCGCAGAAGTCGGAACTGCTTTCAAAAAACACAACCGCGCAGCCTGTAACGATGGTAGCGTCTGTTATACCGAGATAAGGGAGAAGCTTTGTGCCGATCGTCACTGTCTTGCATGCGTAATCATACGAAACTTCCAGTTCGATGTCTCAAAGCACGGATACGCTAAAAGAATTCTGCCAAGTGTAACTCTGTAGAAGCACGGCTGCCTCGTAACTTTTCAATACAAACGTGCCTGCTTACTGCAGCCAGTCAAAAGTTAATTATTCAATTTTTGGTAATTGCACTACTAACACCTATAACTATAATCTCACTTTGTGTCCCCCTCGCCACATAACCCTACTGTAGAGGTGGTCTTCACGTAGGTCTCAGTGCCTAACTTTTAAAAAAAGGCAGCGCCCGCTCTTTCTACTCTCTCGGACAGCGCGGAAATGCGCTGCGAAAGCAGCCCAAGGAAGGTGGTGCCGAAGAGTAGAAGATGTTGTGGACAAAGCGCAAGGCTGTGTCACTTGAGACGAACCTGCAAGTTTTGCTAGACTCAAAGTACGAGCTCCCGTAGGAGCGCAGCATCATGACTGCTGCATCCAGGGGCCGTACCAATCAACGGAAAAGGCAGGCTTTGTGCACCAAGGCAAAAACCCCCATGATAGTGAAACCAACACGTTGGAAGCCGCTGACATTGAGCTCTGGGAAGCACGTAGCTACCGGCGATGAAACAAGTGGTGCTTCAATGGAGGAGTTTCTGAGTGCAGATAGTTCTGCAAAGAGATATCCGACGGGGCGATCGTTGTCGCAACAGATGGTAGTGCTGTGCGACGGAGGCAACAAGAGTTACTGTATATGGCTCCCACAAGGAACCAGAGTTGGGCTTCTGTTTTCGATGTGCCGCTCCGTTGCAATTCGCCAAGCGCAGTCAAGTGGATCTTCGAATTGCTGCAGAGAAGCCGACCTACTGCGGAGATGTTCCTCCTTTTGGCGTCGTCAATTTCAGAGCCATTGCCATGAGCGCGGCGCATTTTGTTGTGTCTATTGTTCACGGCAGCATTCGCGCAGGTGCATTATTTTTCTCTGCGAATCGCGTAACATCTTCCTGTTCTGTGCCTGTTACTTGCATTACCAGTATGACAGGTTGCAGTGCATCTGTCAACAAGACCGAACAAACCAAGCCAAGCAAGAGCATGCGAGAGCTGACCCGAGCAGATGATAGTACGAAACGAGCGGTCCAGCTGACACCACATACGGGTACACATCGAGCAGTCGGGCGGGGCTGCATGACACCAGTTTCCCCACGCGCATGTCACTGAAGCGGCCGCTCTCATTGGTCTTCGCTGTTCGCGGCTCGCGTCTTTCATGTCCCACTCCACATTCACTTTTTCATTTTTCGCTGCGCTTGTTCACTCGATTACACTAACAAGAGAGGCTCAGTTGCACTGACAAGAGAAGGGCTTTGAACGTAGTCCCTGCGTGAACGAGAGGTGGCTTCACTGCACAGAAGTGGATTGCAAGATGGCGGACCTATGCACAACTCTGGCTCACTGCGGGAGCCATATACAGTAACTCTAGAGGCGACGACAGCAACAGCAGGGACGGGGAGATTGACAATGGCCCGTCTTTGACACCGACTCCGATCAAGTCGCTCATTGATTTCATGCAAGCTTAATTATTTCCACCAGTGTTTGCGCAGCAGCTGGACGTGATGCGAACTGCGGTTGTGAGCCTGAAATTCCCGCAAAAGCAAGTGAAAACTCCGCAAATGGTATGTTTGCTTGCCAATAACTCTGGTTCTGCTGAACGCATTGAAGAACTTTTTGCGGCAAAGTATTTGTTAAATAGTCTCATTTAACTTCAAATGCATTTCTCGACATCGATAAAAAGTGGTTCAGTGCCCCTTTAATTTGAAGGTTAATCGCTGTTCAGCAGACTTGAATAATGAGGTTTTATGGTTACTTTGTTACACCTTGTTTCATTATAACGAGGTTTGAGCATATTCACCTTGTCGGGATATGGGGGGATGCCAACGGCCCTCTGCCTCGACACACCGAGCCCCGCGGTTGGCGCATGCCTGCGCATCAACCACGGTCCGGTACAAGCTCGAGGAAACAATAGACGACAACCACGTGTACACTCGGAAAGCATTTATTACGACTGCAACTAACACTTCGAGCAGGCCAGCTAGCTATAGTTGACATCGCTGAGGGTTCCCTCGAAGAGAATAATACACTAGGTAAAGAAGGGCTTCCGACTTACCAACTAGGGGAATACGGACGGGGACGGGGCAAGAACGTGGTTGACTAACCACGTGCAGGAATACGGGAGCGACGGCGGAAGTCTCCGCCGTCGCCGCTTGCTGGAGACCAAAGAGACCCGGGCGATATCAGCGGGATCTCACGTGACCCACCCGGTGGCGCTGATAGCGCTTGCGATTCTCGCGCGCCGCCCGCGGAAGGAAAGTTTCCCCTCTCCCAACTCTCCCTGGCACACATGAGCTTGACGCGACGTTCGCTGCCCTTGCGGCTGTTATGGGACCCGAGGATTCCCACAACCTTCCTCGAGAGGCTTGTTGCTTTCGTGCCTGTGCTTATGTTGCCGAAACATTCACAGAGCTGTGAGAATTGGGTAACAATGGTACAGTGAGAAGCAGGCTTCAAGAAAGTGAAGCACAGATCCACTTCCTGCACTTGACATGCTAAAATTCCTCTAGTCTATGCTCGTTTCAACAGACTGACATACAACATACTTTCGTATATAACAGATTGAACTTCTCACTTACTTTGGTCTGCCTGTAGGATTCCTGCATCAAGCTCTGCCACCTTCTCAGCTGCATATTTCATTGATGTCTGCAGTCACGTGACAGCAAACGCCATGTTGAATGCCCACACATCATTTGTACTGGAGCTCAGATTGGCCCAGTGCAGTGGTCGAAAGGCAAGCCATGGCCAAAAAACAAATCATAAACAGTGCATTATTAACAGCAGGGGAACATGGATAGGAAAGAAGCAATAAACACAAAACCGTAACATATTTTGGGTTAGAATACATACAACAGTTATAACACCAGCAGCAATGCGTAAAATTGAAAAAGACTAATAAATACAGTGCATGCCTATATAACTTACAAAATGCTTATAAAAATATGTAAGAACTTATAAAAAATCGTTGGCCCTTCCACTTCGTGAAGATGGTTAACCAGCGAAGCTGAAACATGCGGCCCCAGTGTTTATCACTGGGCGAGGGTTCATTAAAGTATTTCTCAATTATGAGGTTACATACACATTCAGCTGTGACGGAAAGAATGACATCACTGACGGTATGCCCGCAGTCCGCCATTGTCGCTTGCGTTCGATGTCTCGAGTTTGCTCAGCAGCGTGGTTAACAGCATTCGACCGCCATTGCCGCTTTGGTTCTTCGAAATTAAATCTGTCCGTTAAGTAAGACAATGAATGGCTCATACCCCCGTAAACGCGGCCTCCCCATTACGATGACAGAAGAGAAGTGAAATTCTACGCTGGAATTATTAGTGGCAATGCAGCCAGCTGTGAAAGAAGGCAACAACGAACGTGGGAACAGTAGCATGAGCGCGTGCCGAGCACGAGTGCAACCCAAGGCGCACCAACGAGCCAGCTGCGGAAGAAGACGGCACTCGAGCCAATGCTGATGATGATAGTTTTCTGTACACAGGCGATTTCGCCTAGCCATATACTATTTTGCCTAGACATATAAAGCTTTGCTTGAAAAACAAAGTACAAATACAAAATGCTGAAAAATACTGACACAATGGCACAGGAGAAAAATTGACATGTTCGCAGTACATTGCATGTCATCGCGTTAGGAAAAAAAAATGCTACTTTGGTTTTTCTAGGGACTTTACCCCCCTGTTCACCGTTTCCTCTGTTTTAGTATTCACCTATCACTCTTGTGCAGCTTAGCGCTTTTAGCATCTCCTCAAGGATTGTACGTGCCATTCAGCACTGCTGTGACTGCACATTACAGGACACGGCAGCAGATGAGGAGGACCTGGATGGAACTCCATTGGCAGACGACGACGAAAATGAACCACACCTTCCACCGGGTAGCACAGACTTGGGTAAAGGGCCATCATTTTTGCCCAAAGGAACAGCTGCACCTCAAGCGCCTGGCGGCTTGCCGGACAAGACAAAGATGTCTACCGGACCGGTGGAAGCCACTCCTCTGCAAGACGACGACGGCACCGAGCTGGCAGAAGAAGTGTCGGTGCCGTACTTCTGAGGGGTCTGCGATGTCCCTGCCTGTGCCGAAATTTGCAGCTGCCGAAAGGCATGCTACCAGAACAGAGGTCAGAGTGGTCGAAGAAGTGGTTGCAACTACTTCTTCCGATAGTAATGCGTCACGGTCATGCTCCGAGCGGTCTGCAATGTCCCTTCGCTTGCCAGCATTTGCGGCCTCTGAGGGTCACGTTGTCAACGCGGAGGACGCCAGGGCTGTCGAAGAAGTGATTTGGATCAGTGCCTCTGAAGGTGAATGAGTCAAGCATCGCATCGTGTTCTTTCTGAAATTGCCTTACCTTTATGTTCGTCATGGCTTCTCTGAGAAGCAGGACCACACTTGCAAAAGCACATGGCACATGTGGTTTGGTGGACCCTTTGTAAAACTGTGATGTCGGTTTTCCTGCAGTGCATAAGTTCCTTCACCATTGCATTGTGCTTTATTCTCCGGGCACTTGCTGGGCTGGAACTCTATGGCATTGAGCAGTTGAGTACGACATAGTGGGTTCAACTCCCAAAGCCACAGCGGCTGCGTTCTAATTGGAACAGAATGTGTAACCACTTGTGTACCATGCTTTGGATGCACGTTGAAGAATGTCAAGTAGTCAAAATTTCTCATAGGCCCATATGTTGCTTTGCAGCATTTAGTGTTGCTAAGTTCTCTAGGCCACCATTAGATGCAGCAGTGTCGGTAGGTTTCTATCCTACAGTCATTGTGATCTGGCAAGCACTTTCCAGCACAGATAGTGTTTTTGATGTCTTTAAGTGCACAGCTAGCAAGTCATGGCATGGCAAATGCATACCACTACCTCACACTCATATGCGTTGCAGCAAAGGATGCAGCACTGCATTTAGCTTTTGTCCCACCCTAATACAGGAAAGCTGACTTCGAGGCTTTGCGGAGGGTCACCTGTAGCCACACGTGTTTGGCTGTTGAGCACAACATTGCACGATGGCGTCCTATTTTGTAGTAACCAAATTCCAATGGGGGCAGAAGGCAAACGCATTTGTGAACTTGTATTTTGATTCACAATACAGTAGCCCATGGGAGTCACAAATAGTCAAGACACTAAAACATCCCCCCTAGGCGCCGCGCCTAAATCCAAACATAGAGGCTTGAACTCTTATTACGCTTTTGGGGAATTGCTCGTGTTTTAGTTTACATCTATATGACACCATGCATTATTGTTACGGTTTCTCCTGCAGCTTTCTGAAAATGTGGAATGCATTCGTTCAAGGCAGGGTTAAAGGTGTATTCTGACAAGGTCATGATTAGTGTGTTCTCTGGGCCATTCTGCTGTGTAAGTTGCACATGCCCACTGTGCTGCATGTTCGTGGATTTTGTCATATCATGCAGCATCCTCGGTAGTTCACTGTGTCAAGTTTCATGTGGAAGGATGTGGATGTGCGTATCCTACTGCAGTGAGTGGAAGTAAGCCTGTGTGTGTGATTTCGGGTGTAGGGAGCACTCCATGCACAGGAAACTCCAAGACTGAGCATTAGACTGAAGCATCCACTTCCCAAAGCATAGAAGTGGCTTGATGCACACCGAAGGCTGCTGTCAAGATGGTGCTTTGCACGACGGGCAAGGGAGGCAGTCAATTCTTTTCTTGTTTTCAACTGGCTGGCCCATTATTTATTGTTTTTCAGCCTCTGAAGTTGAGCAAGAGGATGAAGACATTCTTATCTTGTCGGACACCTCTTCGGTCACGCTTCCAGAAGTGTTACCTACTCGCGTCGAAAGTCCAGAGGATAGTTGGTCACGGAGCTCCGGTGGAATCGCCACGGTGGAGGGTGATGTAGTGCTGACAGAGCTGACCGATGTGCCCCCAGCGCAGCTTGTGGAGCCTCTCGAAGTGGCACGGGAGCCATCAGTGGGGCTTGTAACAGCAGCACTCGACGTGGAAGACATACAAGTTGAGCAGTCGCTTCCAGGCTATGCTGTCTGCTCTTCAGAAGAGGAGCGTTCGTTGCCGAAGCCAGAAGACCATCTTCAGCCACCAAACACACCAGCAACTCCTGCACAACCTGAACGCAGGGCTGTTGGAGAATCTTATGGCTTTGTTCCTGCAGTGGACAGCCCACCTGCTGTAGGTTCTGCACATGACAGCGGAGCTGCTTTGCCAGCGCAAGGGTCATCATCACCCAGCATGGCTAAGTCCTCTTTGCCTGTCTTCACCCCCTTAAGGCAACCTTCATTGCAGCAGGCTGCCACTGGAAAAGATGCAGAGAGAGACGCAGAATTTTCTGAAAAGCCACTGTCACCTGTAGCAAGCTTGCAGCACTCGCCTCCTAAAGGTGGCCAGCACGAGACTGAGCTCAAGAGCTCTGCAGAGGTGGCTGCCAAGACACCTGAGCACGAGTCTGAGCTTGATAAGAACCTTCTCAAAACAGTTGTGACTTCCTCCTATAACCTCAGGGAGAAACGAACGCCCACATGGAAGGAGGAGGAGCAGAAGACGTCCGTAGCACGTCCATCTAGGTCGCGAAGGAAAAGCGGGTCCGTGACACCATCTCAACAGTTGCCAACCACTCCCACCAGGTCGGGATCCAGCCATGACTTGGAAAAAAGCCCTGAAACTGCGGTCACACCAAATCGGAAGACGCGTGCTGCCAGTGAGGAGCCGTCAACGGAACACAGCCGTAAGAAGAGCAGGGCACTTGAGGGCTCACCCGGGAGGAAGAGGGAGAAAGCAAGCTCAGTCACACCAAACCGGAACGAGCGTGCTTCCAGTGAGGAGCCGTCGACAGAACACAGTCGTGAGAAGAGCAGGGCACTTGAAGGCTCACCCGGGAGGACGAGCCCAGTAACAGTTGTGACTTCCTCCTATAACCTCAGGGAGAAACGAACGCCCACATGGAAGGAGGAGGAGCAGAAGGCGTCTGTAGCAAGTCCATCTAGGTCGCGAAGGAAAAGTGGGTCCGTGGTTCCATCTCAACAGTTGCCGACCACTCCCACCAGGTCGGGACCTAGGCATGACTTGAATAAAAGCCCTGAAACTGCAGTCACACCAAATCGGAAGACGCGTGCTGCCAGCGAGGAGCCGTCAACGGAACACAGCCGTAAGAAGAGCAGGGCACTTGAGAGCTCACCCGGGAGGAAGAGGGAGAAAGCAAGCTTGGTAAGCCCCAAGCGCACAACACAAAGTCCAGAACAAAAGATGCAAACACCCAGCCCTAAGGCAAAAAGCACTGCCAAGGCCACCTCAGCCACTGCTGGTAAACCGTCAAAGAGGCTAGCGACACCCAGACCAAGCAGAACATCTGCAACACCCAGTTCAAAGAGAGCAGGAGCCTCGCGCCATGTTGAGAAGCAAGCGTCACCCAGCCCCACCAGGCAGTCATCGGCGAGTCCTCCAAAGACACCGCCGCGTCGCGCAAGAAAGTCCGCCACTCCAAGTCCTACAAGGCAGAAGTCAGTGCAGGGTACAAGGCAGCAGTCCACAACACGCAGCCCTAAGCAGAGTAAATCGGCAGTTCGTAGCCCTCAAGCGAAGACGGCCAAGGCGCCAACTCCAGTGAAGGCTTCCTTGCGTACACGTGGTCACACTGAGACGAAGACACCAAGTCACGTGGAGAAGACGCCAGAAAAAGCGGTGCGTAGCACAAGAGCAAGCAGCACCAGGCAAAGGAGATCAGCAACACTTAGTCCTCAAGAGAAGGCTGCTCGTACACCAAGTCCTGCAAAGGGATCACCTGTACGCAGTCCCGAAAGGGCGAAAACATCAAGCCCAGTAGAGGCAAGTGCTCGTAAGACAAGACTGCGACATCATTCTTCCTCCTCTGCAGGACATAGGGCGGGGATCATCGCCAGTGCCTGGACCAAGTAAAACAGAAACTCCCTCTAAGAGAACGAGCGGCAGAGTGCCAAGAACCCCAAAACGTTCTTCGTCTGCAGACGTAGCAGAGGGGCTGCTGCGAACGCCAACGCGGCGTGGCTTGCGCCTGACGCCCGACAAGCAGCTGGCACTGAAAGGGCACGTGGAGGGACCGACCAAGCCATCTGGTGCTCGGCGTCCTCCCCTGGATACTATCGCTGAAGTCGACACGTCACCAACAAAAAGTGACACGGAGACAAGTCCGACAGTACCACCAACACGGAAGGGTCGCCGGAATTTGTTGACCGAGCCCGACCAGAGTGTGCCGCCAAAGAAGTTGCTTGTGGCTACTCGACGCAGCCGCAGGGTCTCTGGAAATGTGGCGTTGGACACGATTGCTGAAATCCCCGATGCCGAAATGGAACAAGAGCCGCAGCCAACAACCTCAACAAGCCAGCGACAACGCAGGGCCAAGCGCAAGGCCGACACAGCACTTGGTGAGCACTAAGACAAACTTAAGCTAAATAGATCATTTATTATAATAAATAATGCATTGGTTGGTTTGGCAGACATTTCAGTGGTTTGCATGTTTTTAAGTAAACTGTAGGAAATCAAGTGCATATCTATCTTTTTATTGCGTGCATTAGCTATCACCTTTAAAGGTGTTTTCAGCATCGACTACGCAGCCTTTTAAAATTAACACACAGGAAATTCTAAAATCAATCTAAGAAAAATTGATGGCAAATTGGAAATTTACTTCCTGTAGTTATTAGCTTTTAACTTTTAAAAGCAACTGACCTCGTCAAAATCTGTTCATTGGTTGCCGAGAAAAACTTTGTCTGTTCCCTTGTGTATTTGAATAGGAGATCCCAAGCTAAAGCAGCCGCTTAAGAGTATAGTATTGGTTCACCAATAGCCTCTTTAGTGCTATGCTATAGTGGCGACATTGGCATTTGTTTTCAGTTACCTTGGTCCCACTATTGTTAGCAATACCTGTTACTCTATTCCCATTCCACTCCGAACGTGCTGTGTGGTGGTGTCACACTAAAGGTCTGCAAGTGTCAAGAATTCTTTACCTATGCACAAAAAAAAGAGAGAGAAAAAAAAAACACAAGATCTGGACGAATGATCAGATACAAGCACCAACTGGCATCCAAACTAGACTGGACACTTGAAATTGCAGTGCACACTTGTTTTGAAGACCTTCAGTTTGATTGCCTACCAACTCTCGTACACTCTTGTACGTACTATTCTTACACTTGCGTACTGCAATTAATCAATCAAAACAAGGCAGTTGTAAGAAAGTAATGCCATATTTGTTGGTTCACATGAAAACGGAAAATGTTGATGGAAATGAAAATAATTTATGAAATCTTGAGAGCATCAGTTAAAAACTGTTCTTGGAATTGTTTGTTTTACATAAATGTTAAGCTTTAATTGCTTTCAGAGCCGCAAAACAAGCAAGAACTTAATGTGCCTATAACTTCACTGCAAGTGTTTCAGCTGAAACATTTAAAATATTGCAGTGCCCATCAGCATTCCCAGTGTAGCAGGAATACTCAGATGCATCAGGTTCAGTGAAGCCTGACAGGCCATCGACTCGCCTGATTTAAAAAGGGCCTGCATGCTGCAAGTACTGCATGCAGTACACGAAACCAGCTTATCGGGGAATTCAGCTTAACCTTTGTCTCAAAGTTTACTGCTCCATTTAAGGGAGCTCTAAAACCTGAATGCAAAACTATAGAAAGGCATTCGTTGCTATAACTCTATTGTTGTGGATGTTTTTAATTGCTTTATGCAGACTGTCCGAATGTTCATTTCAGATGCTGAGGGATTCAAGCTTTCCAAGCCAACTGAACTGGCTCGCAAAGGTGAGGGGAAAGCACTATATGAACATCATATCAGTACCTCTCAGAAAAACGCTTGAAACGCTTGAAACGCCGAAGCTGGACGATCATAGCCCAGCATTTTCCGGAAGTGCGCGCGAACTTTTCATCTTATTACTCATGATGATGATAATTTCTTTTCGCGCGGCTCGGACTTACAGCCGTCACTGCGCATTGCATAGCGCAGCTTGCAACACCGACACTGCGTTCCAGGAGACCCGCTCTGTGAATGCGTCTTTCTTTTTCTCTCTCGCTCTCATAACGCGCAAAATCTCTTCACCTCACAGAGCACGAGTTTACGAATGCGCCAGCGGTGGACGAAGACGACGACGCTCGAACGCAATCATATGGTTCGCATAAATGCATGTTCTGCAAGCGTGGCTGTATAGCCTAGCGGTTACGACGCTCGCTTTGGGACCGGGGCACGCGGGTTCGAATCCCGCCTGGGCAAGAAAGTTTCTTTTCTTTTCTTTCTTGGTAGTTTCTTGATACACACCACAAATTACGGCTGGCTTAAACAGCTTCGCTGTTAAAAAAGTACAAGATGCGGCCGACTGATCAGATAAAAGCACCAACTGGCATCCAAAGGTTTTATTCTGCAACGTGTAAAATATGTAATATTAAGATGCAAGCACGCTTGTTCTGTGCTCCATTTCTGAAGGCAACACTGCATTAGCTGAGCAAGCAGTGCAGTTGTAGAAGTCTCTCACCGCGTGTTTCACGGTGCAGTTGTTTTTGATCTGTGACACTCTTTACAGAATGACTACTTCATGTATTGCAACTACAACTTGCGGACGTGCGATTGCGTTACACCGTGTGCCTTTGTGCTTCTAGTTTGCGACGGAACTTTGTTTTGGTCATGAGCGCAAGCAGTGCTTTGACCGCTGGGCACAAAAACATGCGGCTCCGCTAATTCAATGGTTAATAGTTTGAGAGCTGCACTTTCTATGTAATAATGAAGTCAAATGTTTGGCATAAAAGTATGAGATCTAATGTCACATTGAATTACATGACAAATGCCCTTATCTTTCTTTCATATGGGACTACTTTTTTGGTCACGAATGCAAGCAGTGTCTCCAAGCTTTGTAGCATTGCCTGCTATGTATGAAACGGAGTATACTGTTCTTACACCGTTCACCAACCTCTGAGACACTTGCCTATTGCCTTTGTGGTTCAGTGACAGCAATGTTCAGCTGCCTGCTGCTCTGGATTGAGCCAGCGTGTGCAACAACCGCAACTCTTCACTTTTGTGAGATTGAAGCAATCTCACAAAAGTGAAGCATCTTGCAGATGCATCTTGCATCTTGGAGCTTTGAAGTATTTGCAGCTTGTGCTCATACCTTCCTTAATAGCGCTGGTGGTTGTAAGCAGATGTCATGGATGGTACTGTTGGCCAGGCACCCTCATCATGTTGCTGTGATCTGGGCCGTGGTTTTGTAGCGATGCCTTTTTTGCAATGTTAGTATCTTTTTGCGTTCGTGAGTGATCGGAGGGACGCTCAGGCGGAGCGTCACTGACCACTCACGAACACGAAAAGGCACACTAGCATCGAAAAAAAAAGGCATCGCTACTAAATTGCAGCACTGAGTGCTGCGCACTACCCCAGAACAGAATTATAATATACAATAAAGCTTCGTGAACTCGAACTCTGATATCTCGATACGTTGGTAAAGTCAAACTTTTTTTTTTTTTTTTTTTTTTTTTCCTTCCCGGCCGTGGTTTCAACTTGTGCGTATTTCATCTCATCATCTCGAAAAGCACTTCCGCCAAACTCCGGACATCTCGACTTCGAAAATACCAGGAAACAAGTAAAAAAAATGTGGTAGCATCGGCAGCATTGCTTGCACTCGCCTTTTACCCACCTGCAGCTTGATGTAGTCGGGCCGCACTTCCCGCTTGGGTCCCCCCCCCCGCCCCCTTTTTTTTCTATCACTGCTCGCGTGCACTTGCTCAACTGGCACATTACTGTTGCTCGGCTGGTCGTCATTTTTTGTGGCCTCTCGCTGCGACAGTGAGCTGGGAGCCCTTTTTTTTCCCCTCATTTAGGGCGCTGTCAGTGACGCATCAATGTGGTCACAGCGTATTAATCGTCACCTTGGGCACGGTGATCGGCACTTTCGAGCAGGAGGAGCAGTCCATACGCTCCACCCAATAGAATTCCAGCATGCGAGCCAACAGCGTTTCTGCGAAATCGGGAATTGATCAAGACGCTCGCTTTGTGCTCGTGCGATGGTGAGGTGTAAATGCCGGAGCACTCTTGGGCGTCTGCAAAAGGCATGACAATTGCACTCATATACAGTTTCAGCTTTCGAAGTCAAATTTTCTGGAATTCATTATGGTGCAGAAAGTAGCAGTATCAGCTTGTTGGATGTCTGGAAATGGTTATGCTCGGATGAATGGCTCGAAATATACCATTTAGATCGATCAACATGACTCAGTGGCAAGCATGCTGTCTTGGCACAGCGCTAGTACAACACCGTTGCCCTTAGACGCCGACGTCTCCAGTGTTGGTGCACGTGAAAGTGACTGAAAATATTACTAGCGATATTTTCACATGGTAGTGACTGTCAAGAACATAGTAGCAAAACTGTGAATGACAAAACTAACTCTTTATTGTGCGAAACTGTGCCGAAAAAAACAGGCTACGCTCAAAGCACAACGATGGCAGCGAACACGGTCAGCGATCGATGAAATTTGATCTGCGCGTCAAGCGCGTCGGCTTTTATTCATGAATCATCAAAGGTTCCAGAGTAAACACTTATTCCTGCATGTCTTCCAGAATGTACATAATTTGCGTCGCGCATACATGCAATCAGATAACACAAGGTTCGATGACAACAGACAGCGGATAGAACCATCGATAACATTCGAGAAGCTTCCGATACATTCAGGCGAGTCCTGCGCCGAGTGATAACATTTGTTAGGCGGTGAAACGCGGTCACCCGAAAGTTTTTCCAGTTTTTGCAGCGTCGAGTTAACGGAGGTTTACTATACAGTGCTCAGGGATACTCGGGCAGCATGGTGGCCGGCGCTTGTTGCGCCACCGGTGATCGCTGGGTGGGGCCGAATGCAGTTACGATGCATTAAAAAAATTCTCACTTTCATGTGACACAAAAATGCAGCATCTCAGTGTCATCAGCGCCCACCGGTGGCGCAAAAAAAAAAATGCCGGCTGCCATGTTATCCAAGTATCGCGTTTCAATCGCTGAGCACTGTACATGACAGCTCTTGGACAGCTGACTTCCGCTAGTCTATCTATGACCCAAAAAGCTTGTCCTAGCAAAATCTACTGACATTTAGTGATTTTTGGTGTTCTTCAATTGGCCTCCAATTCAAGCTACATTGGGGACATTTCTTTACTCTTCGGCACTACCGCGTAAAGTACGTCAAGTGCGACGGCTTTCCAAAAGTGCGCACATTTGATCAAAGCAATGTGGGAAAAGTTAGTGAATTCTATGTTGTATTTTTTTCTAGGGATGTAAATATTCTAAATTGTGATTATGAAGTGGGAAATGTTAAGAATGATTCTGTTGCAGGAGAGCTGTGGTTGCCGCGCAGGGGTACCATTTCCTGAGTGAACGCACGGTACAGATAACTCCTGCTTAACAATTCTCAGTCATTCGTTATGAATGCCTCACTTTTAGGTGGCCTATGGGCGTCTTGCACTGGAGTTTGAGGTATAGTAGTAGCGGCGCCTGGTGGCGGCGAGAGAAGTTATATCTGGGTTGTACCAGCTTGGGTAGTATTGAGCCCTGGCTGTGGTGAAGCACGTTTTGAGCCCGAGTTTTGCGTTGATTCGCACTTTTTCGGCCCTGTTGCGAGTGCGAAAAGGCTCGTCGCTTCTCAGAGACTACGCTGCGAGCTGGCTGCAGCCTAGTTTAACGAAAACGGACTCTCCGTGTGCCGTGGGACGCAATGCTGGAAGCAGAAGGAATCGGCGACGCAGCTCTGGAGAGACCTAGCTCAGCCGCGAAAAAGCGTTACCGTCGTTACTGCTGCGTGGTGAGCTGCCACGAGCAAGAAGGCCTGAATCCCAACATCAGATTCTACCGTTTTCTTTCAAGGCCTCACAAAGCGGAGGGTTGGGCGCGCTGGATGACTTCATTACCCCACTATGAGCAGCACAGGTTTGAGCGTTCAATGTGCAAATTCTTGACCTCAAGCCAGCACGTTAATGCAGCGCAGCAAGGCAGTATTGATTACAGCACATAGATGTTCGAGCGCTGTCATCAAAAGCTACATCAAGCGAGCAGCGCACGAGCTCGCGCTGCAGCGTGCGATTCGTAAGTAGTACGCTACTACGAGCTCATATGCAGTACATCAGTTATTTATTAGTTGCTAAATGGACAGATGGCCGTTACTGGAGCGCAGGCATGACTACTTGTTTAGCGGCATGCAGTCAACAAATATTGCAGGAGGCCCGCCGGTTCGCGGAATGCTGAAGGAGTGCTGCTGTTGTGGCGCGTACGATCGTGCGCTCGAGCAGTTCATACATCGTGGCAAGCTGAAAGACCGCTGCCGTCGCGGCGCGGTCTTTCATCGTGCGCTCGAGCAGTTCCGTACACGTGTGCTTATTGCTTCTGTGAATTCATTTATAGCAAGCATTTCCTCGCGTTTGTGCGCCTGAATCTAGCAGGGTGTAAACCTAACCTGAAGTTCAACTTCGTACGTGACTCACTTCAGTTGCAATTGACACCGCGTTAAAACTTCGCCGCTTATTTCTTGAACGGCGTACATGTATTCGGCGTTGCATAATTTCTTGCCTTTACGCAGCGTGCCACCCCTGAAAACAACTTCGACGCCCGATATTCGCTGCAAGCCGTGGTACAACACAACCGAAAGCGGCGGGTCCATATTGTAAACGTGCTTTCCGAAGCAGACGACCGAGCTTGGTACTGCCCAGTTTCGGATTGAGGGCGCTTTTTAGCACCATTTTTGCAGCGCCCCCTGGGCAACGCAGAAGCCCCATAGACCCTTTTCACGGCAATCTCGTGTGCGCTGTGTGCGCAATGGACGCATCACGTGGTGATGCGTCCATTGCTTGCCTCGGCTGCTTCCATGTTTAAACACATGCAGATGACACCGTTGCGGCTCAGTGCTGTTCTGATGGACATTGTAGACGGTGACTGTGTGGACACAACTTTGGCCACACCTTCAGAGGACATGTGAGCTCTTTCAGAGGTCATTACTCTTTGTCCAAACGACGCGAACATTGTGTACAAAAAGCAAGGTTAGAAATGTATTCCAAGCTGTCCAAACTTTCTGCTTATGCATTGAATCAGGATCAGTGTGTTTTACTCTTCGTTGTTTATTTCAAGACACTCTGAAGCAGCGGCTTGTCATGTTTCTGACTCTGTAAAGTTCCTCGGTGCAGTCCCTATCTGATTGTTTATTTTCTGCCTAATCGCTCGCAGTTGTGCTCAGTTGCAATAGATTTGTTCGTGCTGCACTCAAGGCTTGGAACCTAAATGTTCTCTACTTTGTGATAGCATGTAGTAATGACATATTATCGCTAGTCACTCGCTCACTCTGTGGACCGTTGCAAAACGTTCAGCTTCGAACATTCGTGTGTTGTCGGTGTAGTCGCTGTCACTCATGATTCGGCACATTGATTCAAGTGTGCACCCATTCACATGTTGGCGATAGAGTGGGCGCAAGTTCGCGTGTCAGAAGGGGTGGATGTGTGTAGATAACGTGCGAGAAACTTGCTATGCCAGTAAGTGGCACTACCTTGTTTAACTAGCCGTACTCACTCAATTGCCGACGTTCCGGGGTTAAATACTTTCTTTGTAGATTAGTGCTGGTGGATGAATGGTTTCTTTATCCTCAAGGAAAGGCGAGCATAGTGAAGGGCTGGCAACACAGGCAGTCCTTAGGTAGCAGCGGTCGCACAGATTCCTTCCATTCCTTAGTATGCGAGTCATTATTTTTGCAGCCAACTACCGCACGCGTATTCCCTCTATCGTTCCACATTTTGCGGCATGAGTGGAGCATTGTGCGTTAGCGAACACCCAGTTGCATTTTCGACAGCTGATCACACAGTAGCAGGGCAGCAGCAATAATGGTTTCGTATTCGTGCGCTTTCGATAAAGCAATGTGTGACATGTCGCCGAAAGCGCCATCATGTTCCTGCAGAACAAACTGCTCCTAGGAAAGGGTCAATATGCAAATTTGTTGCCTCTAATTAGGCAAAGCAGTCTGTTATTTGGTCATTCTCACCATGTTTCAGTCCCTTTAAAACAGTGTGCTGTGCTGTAGTAGTACTCTTCTCTCCTTGAACGAGCTCAACTCTCCACGTGCACATGGAGATGTGTTGTTCGCCTTTTTTCATAACGGTCATTGTCATGGTGCGCCAGATAACCGAAAGCAGTTTATCATTTACAAGCACTTCATTTGACGTTCATTTGTAAACGGGATTACATGCATTTAAATATGCCTGTAAATAAGCCATGTAAAATAGTGTCTATAAGCTTTTTTTTTTTTTCCCCTAAAAGGATTCCACCTGCAACTTCATATTTCACTGCGTTTAGAAACAGAATACATTCGATCAAATACCTAGAGGTCACTTTTCACGAATGCTATTCGTATCTGTATTCAATTTGGCAATTTCATTGTTCCAACCCTCCTACTTTTTTTCCATGCATGAAATTCTAGCTTCTTGGCTGGCATAGGTACTCAAAAGGTTTATCCCAATACAATCAAGAAACTGAGCATCAACCGCTGTAGTGGCCAAGTGGCTATGGTGTTGTTCTGCCGTATTGAAGGTCACGAGTTCAATTCCTGGCAGCACTGGCTGCAGTCTGATGGTAACGGTAAGGAAAGAAAAAAAAAAAAGCCTATGTATTTAGATTTAGGCGTGTAAAGGAACGCCTATGCAGTCGAAATTGATCTAGAGCCTTTTGCTATGGCATCTTTCATAGCTCCAGCATTGCTTTAGGATACTAAACTGCCTCCGTTCTTTTAAGAGAAACGTGCGTGAAGGCCTTGCAGTCAACTGTGTTTGGTACAACCCTTGCAGACTCCAATTCAACACCACCAAAGGGCGAGTTTCTCTTCTCACCACCCGTGACACGGCACCGCCAACAGCAGATGAGCCAGTCCTCGGGGAAGCCAGCCGAAGCAGAGCCAGTCCCTTCTACGAGCAAAGAGCAGGCCCCGAAAAAGTGAGGCTCAGCCCGTTTTCTTCCCTCGCTTGCCACTGTGCTCACAAGAGCTAATCTTGCTGATTCCTTAGCACCTTGGCTAAGCACGCTTTCTGCCATGGCACATTGACTCTCGCAGCATTTTGTGCATGTGCATATTGTTGAAATAGGTTTTACACTACAGTCTTTTTTTCTGCTTTGCAAGCCTACAGATGCACTATCATTTCTGAAGCAGTATGGATATTAGTGTATGGCTGGACCTCTGTCCTATCCTGCTTGTTAAAATGGCATGGTCGTTGGCAGTATGCTATGTCCTTCATTTAGACTGTGATGTTGTACCATGGGTATGCACGGCATTGTGCTGTCTAGAAATTATGCATCTTTGGAGACTTTTTAAAGTTTTTATGTACATTTCTTCAAGCTTCGAAAGAGCTTAGTGATACACATATGCATGCAGCAGCTGACCTTTCCCTTGTTCATTATGAACACTATATTCCCTGTCCATTTCGGAAATGTGAATGTCGGTACATTTTTTAGTGGAGTTTCAGAGGCACATCTAGATGAGTTGGTTAAAGTTACGCCAGCTGTAATCGGTATCTCCTCACTTCATTGATCACCTCGCACTGCCTTATCAGTGCTATAGACTGTTTCACCGAGGGCGCCGGCATTTTTGGGATCACAGCGCCGTCTGGCGTATTAAGCCGCCATGCTGGTATGTGGGATCACGCTCGAAGGTGTACAGTGGACTTGCGTTGACGACGAGTTGCAAGTTGTCGCGTTTGCCTGTGATGTCCGAACAAGTTTTTGTAATTGGAAAAGTTCTTAGCATGTCATTACTAATCATTGAGCTTCGATATAGCCGCAATATCAAACGGCGCCAGGCCCTAAGGTGCTGCTACAGCTCTACCTGCGATCGAAATAGGAGGCGAGTCAAGTCTGAACATTGTCGACACGTAACATACGTGCAATGTGTTATCATTGTATGTCTAGCCTTGACTGCAGTGTCTTGACCTTCTATTAAGGTCAACGCCAGACATACAGGTGACAGATTTATCAGGTTTAACAGGTGACAACAATCGGAGGTGTCACAGTGTGCCGCACCAACATGAACCCCAATGCAGGTAACTAGCGAAGCACCGAGGAAACAAGTTTTGGTAGCTTTGCTGCTCCTAAATGTTTCGCAGTACAATGTGTTAAATGTTGTTTACTTTGCACCCCGGCACACGAAATAAAAAAAGCTGTAAAATAACTCGACCTGGAGGGCCGTTAACAAAGAATACTTGATAAAACGGCCTGGCAACAGTGGCCGCGAATATGCCCCGATCAACCAGATGCATGCGCTACACGTTGAAAGAATATACGCACTCGTAAGTCAGAGCGGTGCCTGGGTAAGGGCACCTCGCCGTCTCGGGAGAGCTGAAAAACAAACAAGCTGCTCTCTGGAACAGCATTTTTATTTTCAGAAGTAATACAGCATGCGATGCACGACGTTGGCCAGACAGCTTGCCAGCGAGATTCGGAAGCACGGGAAAGCGATGTGAACTAGGGGCAGCCAGCACACGGTAGGAATGGCTTTGGTTACAAACCAAAAAAGAATACACCTGCATTTTCTTCGTCGACACGCACTGTTTTCATAATACGTCCCCGACCAACTTGCACCAGAACTTTGGTTGCCAAGCATGATAATCTTAGAACACAATTGAACAGATGAATTTTAATGTGCGTGCACGAAGAAATAATTGACTTCGTTCATTCAACTAGTTGACCGACTGAAATATGCACCTTCCGTTCATATCTGAGTTTGATCATGGGTGTCGAGCTCGTTGCCGTGCGCTCACTGGAAACAAAATCTTCAGAACATACACGCAACGAAGTTTATGGCATGAGGTCCTTTCTGTTTATGCTGGCAATCCAAAGTGGACACGTGTCTGCAAACACAGTGGCGGCGTCCTTGAAGTCGCCACAGCTGAAGATGCATTTCATGTTCGCTTCTGAAAGTTATGTTTGCAGCCGAATACAGCGCAGTAGTGGTCCGTTAACCCTGAGTCATCTGACATCGCAGCAATCGCAGACAGAAGACTCTAAAATCACACAAATTCGTGATGACACCGCTATCGTTGCAAGCTACCGCTGAGAGAAACGGCGATCCGCACATACCAGCGCGAAGAGGAGAGCGGCGCGGCTCAGTGGTTCGAGGCTACATTCCTCCTCGCCGATAAAACGGTCTGTAGCTGAGTGCAGTGCAAGTATCCAAATGAACAAGGCCAACCTTCCCAAGGGGGATGGAAGGAAGCAGATGTTGTTGGCTGTCCTTTGTCATCATGGTTGTCGTTTCCACCTAGCCACAGCATGCTGCTATGTACACTAATGAAGTGGTGGATGCATTTCAAAAATAATCGGCTGTACCATGCTCCTGCAGAGATACCTAAATCTATGCACACTCGCTGTACTCCGTTTCATACATAGCATGCAATGCTACAAAGCTAGAGATACTTCTGGTGCTAATACCCACATTTGCAACTAGAAAATAGTGTGTCACACATGAAAGAAATATATAACTGCCATGTAATTTGCTGCAACATTGGATCTCACACTATTAAGTCGCATAATCTGGCCTACTTATTACATAGGTGTCACATATCTGAACCTGTTTACCACTAAATGAGCAGAATGACACTTTCCGGTTAACAGCGGCCACAGCACTTGCGCTTTTAAAACGCAAAATGCAAGACCAAAGCGCAGGTGTGGTAACAACAGCTTGACCCTCGCCGGAGAGTAAAACTTTTTATCTATACATCAGGATAACATATTTTGTAGTTGAAAGTGATCACAGTTGGCACTACAATGTTTTATTACGATTGCAGTGATATAATGAGGCGCGTTCACACCATCACTGTCGGTGCTGCCGTTGGCACCGCTGCTGCCATGCTGTCTCTGTATTGACGAGACATGTACAAGCCGCATGCCGAGTATTGTAGGACATGTGATCTGTTGTGGGTGTGAGTGGGAGGGCAAGAAGCTAAGATGAGAAGTCTGGTGCCTTTTTTGATAACAGCATTATCAGAGAAGTGAGCAAACAAGAAATGTTTTGCTTCAAAAACAAGACAGCCATGTTAAACACTATCACACTCTGCTCAGTCGGCTCTGCGGTGTTCTGGGGCGCAATTGCGCAAGCGGCTCACTTTTCCAAACATTCGGTTGCCCTCTTGTGATTCGGTGGCCACCATTGTGGCAGGGTGGGACCACAAAATGCGTGCACGTCACACTCCTGCCAGTCATTTGAAAACCGAATGGCGTCGTCTGCTAGAAGTGGAATGGGCGATGATGTCGTTTGCTTTGCTGTTGCCTTTGTAATTAATGGCTCCCCTCGTCATCTTGTCGTCGCTCACATAACCTCGATGGCTGGCGACATGGAATGAATTTTTCGATATCACAACGACTTCCACTTCTGCAACCACTTGGGGGGCATTCTCGGTATTCAGCAAGCCAGTGGCCTCAGGATGCAGTAGATGGACCTTTGTGCTCTCCGGTTTTTCTGAACCAGTAGTGTTCAAAGTCATTGGGCAACTCGCCGTTGTTTAACTTTTTGCGAGGGTATGTTTTCATCATTGTGGCTCGGCGCAAGACGTACTTGCAGTGTATGAAGTTTCTTTAACATTGTCGCCATTTTGTAGTGCCACGTGAGTTTCATTTGCGTTCGTTAGGGGGCTAAATCACATTTCTGTTGTCACGTGACAGTGCGCTCCCGCTATCAAGTAACACATAGTTCTTTAATGCAGCAGAACCGTAATACTTTCCTAAAAGACGGGCCATGTGTCAGTTTGTAGATGTGCTAGTAGATGATTTTGGCAATTTCTAAAGTTTACCTCGTCCCCGTGAGTACATCTGGAAGATTTGATGATGCATCTATGCATAGGCGGCCCAACTCAAGTGCCATTTATTCGATTCCGCGACCCACAACAGTGCTGGCAGCATTTGTTATGATTTGAGGGTTGCTTGTCTTTCTGGCAACAAGTCCCACCTTCATCACAGCGTGGAATGATCAATGTCGAAGTCGTTGGTCAGCGATGCAATACACAAAGTGGCCGAGATGATGTAACAGTGGTAGGCTAGCATGGCAAAGCCAGTGCCGCGAGACGGCTTTTTCATGCCATCACCATATTCCGGCCGTGCTTACTCCAAGAACTGAGCCCAGCCAAACACCGCTCTCATCAGATATGGTTGTTCTTCAGTAAAAGCAACAATCAGGCTGGCGTTGAGACGCGTGCAGGCCCAAGTGAACGTCCTTGTGTGATGACGTGACGAAAGAGTGGACGAGACGTCAGGTACATTCGATTCACCTGTACTTCCTGCACTAGTTCATGAGGTGCCACACTTGGCTATTCGTTTCACTATTTCAACATGACGGCATCTGCACGTCGCCATTCGTTTCTCAGTGCAGGTGGTGCCTTGCCAGTTAGGAACTGGCACTGAACTGGCAGGAACTCGGTTCACACAGCGTAGGGCAAATGGAATGGACCCGTGAACTTGCAGTTGCAGACGACATGCAGCAGATAACAAACGACGCTGTCCGTGTGCGATACCACCTAGCAGCCAAAGAAAAATAATGAGGCTAATAAATGGTTGTAACATTCAAGCATAACTTCTCTGCAAAGATTATAAATTGAGAGTAAAAGAATGTTTTCAGTATAACATTCTTATTTTTTTTAAACACCCGAAACATTCTCCTGTTAATGTATCATCCCCAATTGAAGCCCCAATTTGCGACTCAACCTTCAGGGACTGCGCTCGCTCCTCTTATTGGCTGTGCTCTCCCTCCCATTCTGACAAATTTTGTGGACTTCCCACTTTGTAACATAGCAGCCAACCCGAACGTTCGGAAGGCAAGATGTTTGCACGACTGTGGCCCTGCGTTCGGGACCTGGCACAAGCGTTGTGCACACACAATATCATTCCCGTGGAACAGCTGTGTGCATATGTTGGTCCCACTGAAAGGGTCAGTAAATGTAAAAATAAATCGGTTCAACCTTTTTATTGTGTATTGACCAACGCCAATGGTTTTTTTATCAGTCTCATCTTGTTTATTATAGATGCACAATGCCTGCAACATTGCTGGAAATGTTTCTCATTATGCCTGCATTCTGAAAAGCTTGGCATCTGTCAGGACGCTGTTCCTGCAGCAGTGCAGCAGAAACAGCGTCCTTGCTTCCAGCGTCCTTGCTTGCTGCACCACACATGCATGTTGCCCCTGTATATCATAAGAACACTGTTCTAGGAGGTCAGGCACAGCGATAACTAGACGATGCTTAGCCATTCAGGTGAAACCAAAGTTTTTGTGTGGGACTGCCAGAATACACGAACACATTATGATATCCAGGACCTGAAACTGAGATTGCGCAGCATTGATTAAAGGAAATATTTGGCTTTTCTTATACCCTTATAACCTTTATTCAAGAAAAATGAATTTCGAAGGTATACTTTGCCAGTCTAGGCTGATCTGTTGTTATGCTTTAGTCTGAGTCTAGCTGTGCAAGGTAGCTTTTTCACGTGCAGGGTTTAACATGCGATGCCCACAACACAGCTGGCACGCATCTTTTGGATGCCATTCCCATTAAGCATCGTAGTGCCAATAACTACAAGCTGTTGTTCTTCGTGCAAAGAGACAAGGCAAAACAGAGAACTGATAGTTAAGCCTAATGTTTGAAGCTGTCGTGAAAATAGGGATTTTTTCTTTCCCATGGCTTAGTTGGTTTCTTTGAAGCACTTGGATATATTGAAACTGCTCCAATTATAACCTGTTTTGTTTGCAGTTATCGCAGCAATCATGCTCTTGCTTGCCACGCCTGGTGCCTGCTCACCCCTCTTTTCATTTTACAGGGTGTGCACGTGTTCGCTCATTTGCCTATGCATGCATGCAAATCCCGCTTGAGAGTGCACAAGCTAACGCAGAACTTGAACGCATGCAGACACGATGGACTCCCACGGCCTCTTGCAGGAAGCAGCAGCGACGCATCAAAATAGCTACCACATTGATGAAAACGCCCGTACGCAGTAAAGCAACTGCCAGCAGCGGCAGCGGTGGCAGCAGCAGGCCACTCACTAGGACACCCAGGCGGAAGCCAATTCGTTACAAGCTCAAGCCTAGAACACTGGAAATTCCAGTGCCTGCACCTCGTCCACGCGTCTCCGCTACTGCATCTTCCAGCAAGGGTGGCAAGAAGACCCCGAAGAAGACTGCACTGTAGTTTAAGAATCTAATGCCTTTAATTGTGTGTAGGCATGGCATCACTGCTTAAGTGGGGGACGTGGCAATGAAAACTTTTTCTTTAAATTATTTATGGGAATAAATTGATGGAATTTGGCATGCAGTTGTGATTTGTTATGCTGATATCATGACTGGAAATCAGTTTTGTGCTATCTATTATAGTTTTTGAGTTGCAACACTTGACAGCCTCTAATGGTCATCCCCAAATTAATTAATTACACGCAAGTTCGCCAAGATTTTCACATCAGCATGTTCACAAAGACCCATTCTGTACAATAAAGTTATTGGTTTATTTTTAAGTGTCGAAATGAGCACCAAATTGTTTTTTGAACTTTCCTATGCAGTATGTCTTACTAACAACCTTTGCAAAAAAACAAAAACAAATTTTTTTATGAGGTGCAGATAGAAATGGCACTCATCAATGTTTCAGGATCTAAGTTCAAAAGACAGAATTATTTTGTCTTCATTTGTTGGGAAATGGCGCTGGGATGACTGAAAGCAACTGCACAAAAACATGAAAGCTGAGAAAACGAAGCTCAAAGCCCGGTTTTTTTTCACAATTCTTGATGACAGCACTCTAGGAAAGTGCTGTATTCTCGATTTCTATCGCTTATTTTGTTATAATATTTCACCAAGAGGTAAATGAAGTTCCGAGGATCGCAAATTTGACCACTTCAATTGCCACGTCTCCCCTTAATGAGGCAGGTGCGAGTACCCTGTAACGGTTTACGGGGGATGTATATAAACAAGCCAGTGTTCTTTCTTTTTTCTTATGCATTGAATCTACATGCACTACTTATGGCCTGTGCTACAGGAAAAAAAATTGATGCTGCTGTGCACTACAGGCACAGGTATGATTTCATTTTCCACAGCCTTATCAGGTCGTGACAGACTTCGCAATGTTGTGTAGGTGGCAGTTAATTTTCACAAGCGTTGTGTTGAAAATTGCTATAGGGAACAACACAAAATGCAATTCCCCTCACTTGGGCCAGTGTTCCTTGTATCCTGTGCTGTGCCTTCTGTATTAACACTAAACTCACTGTGACAGCACTCTCCTACTGCTGATTTTTCGTGCAGATGTTTGTACATTGTCGCACCTTTATGAATTGACGAGTGTGCATTGATGAACCAGTGAAGGGGCACCATCTTTAATTGTTTCAAACTTAACAAAAGTCCTTAGTGTGTTCTTTTGCAAGTCGTGCAGGCTTTGGTTTGCAGCATGCACCGGTTAGTGCAGGTTGTACTTGCAATGTGCGTCAATACTGCAGCATCTACATTTGGAATGTACTCGAACATGGAATTCTGGTTACATTATCTTTATGATGTACTGAATGACAATTGGTGGAGGGGTGTGCGTTTCACAGCATTTCAGGCTTACTCAGAAATTTAGCTGTATATTCCAATGTATAAAGGTACGACATAATTTATATCATCAGTTGTGGGTCATATTAATAGCCATCTCTATATTAACAGAAGCAGCTTGGCCAGCCTGATTGAAAGTGTTATGGAGCTTGCTTGTGTTGTGAAATTGTGTAAACACAATATTGTTATTGCTCGATACAGCAGAGGTGTACAGATTTCGAGAGTGTCAATTTATTGACTGGTGTGAAATGGTTCACCTTCTTTTTATATATAAATTGTTTTACTTGATTGTGTTCTCATTTTATATTGTGACGTGGGAAGCAAGGGCAGATGCGCTCGACCACTGAACGCACAACTGCATTCCCGTAGCTGTTATAATAAACTGCATTCGACCTTTCCTCGGTCTGTCGTGTAGTTCTGACATCAAGCAAGCACAAGCGGGTGAAAGGTCGGCTGCAATGTGTTTCTATCGTCGTCCTCAGCTGTAGCCTGAACAGAGAAAGGGCAGGTATGACCTGCAGCTGAAGTGGTACTTCCTACCCTATTTAGTGCAGTTGAACCCTCCTATATAGCGAGGGTTCAACTATATATATATATATATATATATATATATATATATATATATATATATATATAACGGACTCTCTGTGTGCCGTGGGACGCGATGCTGGAACTATATATAGCGTGGGTACAGGGTAGCCAACCGGAGATGATGTCTGGTTAACCTCCCGGTCTTTCCTTTACCTTTTTTTCTCTCTCCTATATAGCGAAAGTCGCAAAATAGTACAGCTTAGCCAAAGTTTATCACGTGAAATGACACCGGAAAATTAACATTAGAGTGACTTTGTCGATTGCGTTGGAGCCCTGTTCTAGAATTTTCCACCTTGCTGGACCATGTGCAACGACGCAGGCCTCGCCTTGTGGAAGCAGCACTCTGGGAGCACCCAGCGTTGCCTCCGTGATTGGCAGCTGCACGCGTGGCCATGGCTTTGCCGCACTATGTGTACGGTAACACTATGCCTGTGTTGCCATACTGCTGGGATTGGTCTCGCCAGCGCATATTGATTGTTTGGGACGCCATGTTGAAAGCGGCACTCTCTGCGTTGTACACGAAAATTTTACGCATGCTCGCCCGTGGCACTGCCAACTACCGATGTGCCGCAGAGAAGCCTGTCTTGCAAATCTAGAGCGAGCGTCTTGCAGCACTGATGAACGCGATCGTGAAGTGTTTGTTTTTTAGCAGTACATTTTGCCTGCATGTTTCATTGCTCCATTACCTCGCTAACCGCACGCATCTGCTTGTGCTTAATCGCTTTCACCGCGAATATTTACACGCACAAACGCAGTGCGTGAAGAGCTCAAGGCAGTGCCCACATTTATCCTTCCTCAGCATTTTAAAAGACTCGCCACTGCAGCAGGAGCGATAACGGCCAATGCAAGGTGTGAACGCTAACAGCCTTTAAGTTGCCGCAACCGACAAGGCGAGGGCAAAAGGCATTTTTTTGTTTACCATCCGGCGTGCGCAAACGCTTGCTGCACACTTGATATTTGCGCCGTCTCGCATCGTCGCGTTGCTACTTCCAAAACGGCATTATTAAGACCAGTTACTGACTGACGAAGCAAAATCGCGCCTCAAAAACGTCTCCGCAGGGCGCGATCGAAGTTTTCCTCGGATTTCCTCTGGTAGCGCGTTAGCTGTCTGCCACGGCAGGCCCGACGCAGGCGGCGCCACTGTCGATATCGCGCCTCGATCGCGCTGGTCGCGCCGAGCGCGATAGTGGAACGGAGGAGGAGGGAAGTGGATGGCGCTACTTTTTATATATAGGGGCTTTACCATCTCGACACAGGTGCACGCCTGCCGGTAAACGTCGCTACTGCTGGTATCTTTCCACGCGCTTCTAAGGTCCGCAATATATTTGACGTGAAACGTATTTCATATTGGTCGGCACCAATATCGCTCATATCCTTGCAACCGTACTACCCACGTGCCTTTGGTATCATTGCGTAGAGTAAAGAAGCCACAACTCTATAATGCACGGGGCGCATGCGCAAATGCGTTGTCGTGCCACGAAAACTCCCTGCTCGTGCGGTGCAGGGCACTCTTGGGCGCCAGCAGTAGTGGGGTCATTTCTGTACCCTAGTGGCCCAAACACCCAGGCCCCTGCAGAACAAACGGGCCTACTACGAATAGGGAGCGAGAACGGTTCCAAAATTAAACTAAGAACCCCGCTAGCTGTAACGTAAGCATGTAAGCTTTCTAATGCGTGGATAAACATGTTGTATAATTGGTTACGTCGTCTGCAGCATGCACAAGAAGTTCGCGTACCCCACAGCGGCTGCGTCCCAGATCGAGCCGACGCGGCCCATTCTATATGTCCTTACAAGTTACATGTGCCTTTAAGGCCGTACCAATCCACGTAACCACACTGCTTGTGTATCGGTATGTAGAAGTATGCCTGAATGTCGATTTTCAGTGAAGGAAACGGCTGGAGAAACACCATGCACGTACAAGAGCCGGTGTGGGTCAGGTGACTGGCCGTGAGAAACCCAAAGTCTGTGTGAAACACCCTCACAGAGGCGGCTGAAATCCAGCGTTGCACAGGGCTGTTGGCTTATGCGAGGCCCTTAGTACCAAACAAAATCCGACAGATCCCGTTGTGATGCGATTAGCATTTGAGCAATGTAGCGACACCGTGTATTGCCACTGGCGAAACACGTCATGGATGTGGCTTGTATGCAGATGGGCTCCTCTCTCGCCTCTCTACACGCTGGGCCATCTAGCGCCGCCGCCATGAAGTTTGTGCATGTGAATAATAAGACGACAGAATATAGATGACGCGGGTTCGATTCCGCCCAGCATCAAAGAAATTTGGAGAGGTGGCACATACTCGAACACTGTTCCTTCAGCACAGGATCCCACACGATGGCGTCTTACGGCATGGAAATTAGATTATCAAATACCGGAGCTATTTGAATATATATATAATGTCTAGAGGCTGTCAAATTTCATTGCGTAATCACCACTTAGATATGTTGGTGAAAACGACCTTCCAGAATGTGGACAGTTGGGCGAGTTGGTTTAGGCCAGGGGTTCTCAAGCATGTTCGTTCCAGGGAACCCTGCTAAGCTCCATGAAACGCCAAGGTACCCCCCCCCCCCCCGAATTAACTGAATTAAAATGTCCTAATTAACCGAATGTCGAATTATCTAGGGTATCAAGAAAAGAAAAATGAATGCTTACTACGTCAACACGCTTTTATTTACTGAATGAATCGGCAAGTCTTGCTTCTATATCGCACAAGAGCAGTGCGGAAGCTGAAATTCTTGTAATCTCATGACTGATTAGAGCTAGCAGCAGCGAAGGCCTCGCGAGTCGCGACATCCTTCGCAGCGCGGCCGCGGCGCGGGTCTTCATCTGAGACACGCTTTTCATTACCGCGCGCACATGCCGATTATTTTTTCGCTAGTGAGCTGGTCGCTAACAAATTGTCCGTCCATCGCGATGTAGCCGGTGCTCTTCATGAATCGACAGCTTTGCACCGAGTCAAAGCGAAACTACTGCTTGCCGCAACCGCTGCGGACGAAACTGTGGTGGCTATCGACGCGACCATAGATGGCGGCTACGCACTTATGAAGGCACGCGGCTAGCCGCTAACGCGGTGTTACGCGCGGCGATTAACGCAAGAATAAACTCTTTGAGGGCACAATTAGACACGAAGCGTTCCGGCGTTGCTGCCAGTCACGTATCGTGTACGATTGCCGCTGAGGACCATGGGCGTCTTGCGCTGGAGTTTGAGGTATAGTAGCGGTGCCTGGTGGCGGCGAAAAACGTCATCTGGGTAGTGCCTGCTTGGGTAGTTACTGAGCCCTGGCTGTGGCGAAGCACGTTTCGAGCCCGAGTTTTGCGTCGATTCGCACTTTTTTCTGCCCTGTTTCGAGTGCGAAAAGGCTCGTCACTTCTCACAGGCCGCAATGCTGGAAGCAGAAGGAATCGGCGACGCTGATCCGGAGATCGAGACCTAGCTCAGCCTCGAAAAAGCGTGCACCGTCGTTACTGCTGCGTCGTGAGCTGCCACGAGCAAGAAGGCCTGAATCCCAACATCAGATTCCACCGTTTTCCTTCAAAGCCTCACGAAGCGGAGCGTCGGGCGCGCTGGATAACTTGACTACCCCACTACGAGCAGCACAGGTTTGACAGTTAAATGTGCCCATCCTTGACCTCAAGCCAGCACGTTGAGGCAGCGCAGCAAGGCAGCATTGATTACAGCACATAGATGTTCGAGCGCTGTCATTAAAAGCTACATCAAGCAGCGCCCGAGCTCGCGCTGCAGCGCGATTCGCACGTACGTTACTGCGAGCTCATATGCATTGCATCAGTTATTTATCAGTTGCTAAAGGGACAGATGGCCGTTACTACAGCGCAGGCATGACTACTTGTTTAGCGGCATGCAGTCAACAAATGTTGCAGGAAGCCCGCCGTTTCGCGGCATGCTGAAGGAGCGGTGCCGTCGCGGCGCGTACGATCGTGCGCTCGAGCAGTTCCGTACACATTATGTTTGCTTATCGCTGCTGTGAATTAATTTATAGCAAGCATTTCCTCGCGTTTGTGCGCCTGAATCTAGCAGCGTGCAAACCTTACCTGACTCGCTTCACTTGCGATTGACACCGCGCTAAAACTTCGCCGCTTATTTCTTGAACGGCGTACACGTATTCGGCGTTGCATAATTTCTTGCCGTTACGCAGCGTGCCACCCCTGAAAAAATCTTCGCCGCCCGATATTCGCTGCAAGCCGTGGTACAACACAACCGAAAGTGGCGGGTCCATATTGTAAACGTGCTTTCCGAAGCAGACGACCGAGCTTGGTACTACCCAGTTTCGGATTGAGGGCGCTTTTAAGCACCATTTTTGCAGCACCCCTGGGCAACGCAGAAGGCCGGACTGCGCCGCTTCGGTTTTGGACGCTAGTGCCGTTTTTGCTCTTTTGCGGCATGTATTTGCGGTGCTCCGCGCATTTATTATTATTTTTTATTATTATTCCGCCGACGTATACGTCCGTGCGCACGCTATCGGCACCTACCCTGTCTACAAACAGGAGAAATGCACATGGTGCTAAGTTATAGGCCTCCGACATTCAAGTGCGAAAGCTTAGGCGCGCTGCCCATGGCTGCCCATTTTCGGAGGTTGGGTGGCTACAAGCTGGTTGCGGATTTATTGCGCAGTTCGCGCGTTTCCGTTACGCACTGTGATGTGCTTTTTGACACTCGGGCATGGGTAATGGTGGTTCTGTGGATCGAGCGCACCTCGTGTTCGCCGTTTTAGCCACTTGGCGAGCGCGGGACCACGGAAAAATTTACCGGTGGTTCGCGGAACCCCGAGCAGGGGCCTGCAGAACCCACTTGAGAAGCCATGGTTTAGACAATTGTTGTCCTGTGCAGTCTTTCTGCTTTTTTGTTGGCGTGTTCTTGTGCTTCGCGTCAAACGTTATAAAAAAAAACGAAATTGTAGAATGTGCAGAGCCATTACAATATTGCTAATTGTCACTTCTGATGTCTGTCCATTTTATCTTTAGGCTGCTTATTCTCGAGCTTCTTTGTTAACCTCCAGGTTTCTGCCCCATATGTTAGCACCGGTAGAATGCAATCATTGTACACTTTTCTTTTCAACGACAGTGGTAATTAAGCTCCCAGTCAGGATTCGGCAATGCCTGCCGTATGCACTCCAACCCAATAACCTTATACCACATTACGTGGGAGTGCACGCTACACAACATAGAACACCATGACACGAACACCACGAGGGAGCAATGGGAGGCACTGCTGTCCAACTCGGCCCTCGACGACCAGCTCAAGCTGATCCAGAGAGCAGAGAAGATGGCAAGAGCCAGCGGAGCCCTGGACTAAGGGCCCCGACCATTAGCGATGCCCCATTGGGGCAAGACAAAACTATCTTTGGATTAAAGTTTATCTATCTATCTATTTTATTCTTCTGTGAATTTCTTTTTCATGATCAGGTTCCCCTGTGAGTAATTGACCTAGATAAACGTACTCCTTTACAGACTCTAGAAGAGGCTGACTGGCGATCCTGAATTATTGTTCCCTTGCCAGGCTATTGAACATTATCTTTGTCTTCTGCATATTCATCTTCAACCCAATTCTTAGACTTTCTCGATTAAGGTCCTCAATCATTTGCTGTAATTCGTCTCCATTGTTGCTGAATAGGACAACGTCATCTGCAAACCGAAGGTTGCTGAGATATTCGCCGTTGATCCTCACTCCTAAGCGTCCCCGGTCTAAGAGCTTGAATACTCAGTCTTCTAAGCATGCAGTGAATAGCATTGGAGAGATTGTGTCTCCTTGCCTGACCACTTTCTTGATAGGCAACTTTCTAATTTTCTTGTGGAGAACCAACGTAGCTGTGGAATCCTTGTAGATAGTTGCTAGGATATTCACGTATGCCTCCTGTACTCCTTGATTACGCAATGCCTCTATGACTGCTGGTATCTCTACTGAATCAAATGCCTTTTCATAATCTATGAAAGCCATATGGAGAGGTTGATTGTATTCCGCAGATTCCTCTATTACCTGACTGATGACATGGATATGATCCATCATAGAATATCCCTCCCTGAAGCCAGCCAACTCAGCCCTCGACGACCAGCTCAAGCTGATCGTCGAGGGCTTTTGGTTGGCTGAAGTCAAGTGTTGCCGTGATTCTATTGGAAATTATCTTGGTGAACATTTTATACAATACTGAAAGCAAGCTTATGGGTCTATAATTCTTCAATTCTTTAATGTCTCCCTTCTTATGGATGAGTATAATGTTGGCGTTCTTCCAGCTTTCTGGTACACTTGAAAGTCGTGAGGTATTGCGTATAAAGAGCTGCAAGCATTTGAAGCATGATATCTACTCCATCATTGATTAAATCGACTATTATTGCATCTTCTCCGGCAGTTTTTCCCCTAGTCATGTTTTTCAATGTCCTTCTAACTTCAGAGCGCCGAAGACGCACTGCGAAGCGGCAAACCTTATTTTACATGCGCCCAATTGACATGGGCCAAACCAACGTGGGACAAACACTAACGGCAACAAATGACAACCATATTGCGCGCTCTGTATGGGCCATTAGCTAGATCCTGTTTGAACTGATTTTCAGGCGGCTGACGAAGCAAAGCGCGTCGTCCTCCATATTTACGAAAAGACACATTTTGAGGCGCAAGAGGGGCAAGATTTACTGGAAAAAGGTCCCCACATTTCTCTCTGGGGACTTTTTGGGTCAGGCGAACGCGAGAAAGAAGCTGTCGTCTGCGACTTTTCCTTCCGCCATGGCTGCAGCACACTGGTCGACTGCAGCGCCATTTGTCGATGCTGCCTGCAGTCACCACAGAGCCTCCGGAATCAACGGTTGCAGTTGTCGCGGAGACAGAAAAAGAGAGAAGAGTAATGATTCGAAATGCAGAGTCTTCTAGCCAGCTACTCTGTGCTGGGCATAGAGTTTCTCAATATAGTGATCGAGAAACTCTATGGCGCTGGGGGAAGAGGGCGAGAAAGAGGCGCATGATGGGTGACGATGACGAGAGGAGGAGCAATTTGTTCTACTCAAAGCCTACAGTCCAGGCCCGTATTCATGTGCGTGCGGAGGTCGCCTACTGATTGCTGATGTTATAGGTGCGAAGCACCTTATGCGCCCGGGCTGTCGGCGTCTCCTGTCGTAATCGCCGTAGTCGTAGTCACGGTAAGCAAGCGACCCGCCGTGGTTGCTCAGTGGCTATGGTGTTGGGCTGCGGAGCACGAGGTCGCGGAATCGAATCCCGTCCACGGCGGCCGCATTTCGATGGGGGCGAAATGCGAAAACACCCGCGTGTTCTTAGATTTAGGTGCACGTTAAAGAACCCCAGGTGGTCCAAATTTCCGGAGTCCCCCACTACGGCGTGCCTCATAATCAGATCGTGGTTTTGGCACGCAAAACCCCATAATTTAATTTTAATTTTCAAGCGGCTCGTGCTCGCGCTCGGCACGCGCTCGTTCATGCCATGTGCTCCCGCGTTCGTCGTCCTCTTCTACAGCTGGCTGCGTTAAAGAAAAAAAATGGAGGATGCTTAAGCTTAGCTTTTAAGAGTGGAACGCGATAGCATTCAAAGATCCCTGACTGCTTCTCACGCTTCCCGACAACTGCAGCTTAAGCAACCGTAATGGTTATCGGGAAACACTGTCGGCGAACGCTATATATGCACGAAGGCGAGCTTTCTGGTAGAAATGCGGCCTCTTGCGTGGGGCGATCCCGGAGATATTGCACAGCCGCAATAGGATTCCGTTTTTGTTTCGTACTTTTAATATTTGAATCTGAGAAGATTTAACGTAAAAGGCATGCGCTGTGGGTGTTTTGTTTCATGACATTTGTTTGTGGATTGTCATTCTCAAAATTTCGAGGAAAGCTTGCCAAGAATGGACGACAAGGTATGAGCAATATTAATGATAGAATGGTGTGACAATATAACCCGCATATACCGCATGTCATATAAGAAGGCGTGGCATATACATGTAAATATATTCGGAGGACCTGTGTGGTTGGGGATGATTTTCTCCGCCACCCGCCGACATCGCACGCCGACGTACGCCGCTTGCCGACGCCGGATTTTCTGCGACACGGGGCCCTTAACGCTATCGCGTTAAAAAATTAAGCGGTTCGTGCTCGCGCTCGGCATGAGCTTGTGCCACTGATCCCGCGTTCGTCGACGTCGTCGTCTTCCACAGCTGGCTGCGTTGCCGCTCACCATTCCAGCGTAGAATTTCACTTCTCTTCAGTCGTCGTAATGGGGAGGCCGCGTTTACGGGGTTAGCGGTGCATCACTGCATGCTTCGCACCTCCCCAGGTTTCACGTTGGTGGAGCTGCATTTCACTGGATGGATCATTTGACACTGACTGCGCATTGTGCGAGCGCGTGTTTTTTTTTTTTTTTTTTTTTTTTTTTTTTTTTTTTTTTTTTTTTTTTTTTTTACCACTACTACCGTGTTCGCACATTTCTTTATGTGCATGGCAGGCGTTGCGTTTGTAAAAACTTATTTGTGCATCGTGGTTCCTGCACAACGATTAGAACAGCTCTGGGCTTCTTCAGACGGGCGTATTAGGCATAGTGGCTGTATTCTTGCCCTTCGGCACCCTTGTCGAGCGGAGTGAAATGTCCAAACGATGGGGGCAGCATTTGTCATAACAGATGTAACTTTTTTTTTTTTTTACAGCGAAATCTGGCGACCGCTTTTTTTTGGCTGATGCAAGGGAAAGGAAGCTCGTGCAATCCACCTGGCCCAGTGCAGGTACTTCTTCCGGGATGCCTCATCCTCGTTGATAACAATAACGTGTGTGTATACGAGCGGACGAGCGTTGGTATAGTCTTCTGCGACAGAAACACCAAGACGACGATCAGGAAACTGACCTAGCCAAATTAAATGTGATTGGAAATATTTATGTTTTGCTAATTACATTAAATTTAGTTTTGTCTTGTGAGAGCTTTGCAGAAAGTTCCGCACAACATATTTAAATTCTGCGCACTTGGCACACTGGTCGCTAGCAGCTTTGTCTGGCGCGTCATCGCAAAAGCGACCACTTGTTCTCCCTAGAGTGTACTAGATAATGGTCGAGTGGGCCGAACGGCGCTCTCCCGCTGAGGCGCCGCGTGTGGAAAAATTGTGCGAGGGCGCTGCGAGCGAACTGGATTGGGGCGGAGACGCGCTCCGCGGCATATTCAACGTACTTTCGCTGCGGGCGCCGAGGCCGATTGCGCACAGTACGCTCTTAAAATAGTGCTTTATTTCAACTGCAAATTTATGTTTACACCATCTTACCAAACATATATATTTGAGGCATGGATTATACAACGCGTCGTCTTCAGTTTTGCTGTCGTTGTCAAGCGCGTCGTCTGCTAGCGAGCACGCGTTCGCTACGCGGACGCTGGCGGCGCCCAGTTTTTTCTCGCAGAACGTCTGTGTAGTATATTTGTTTTTATGTTTTAGTTGCTTTGGTGCGCTCATGACTCTTGACGGCGGGTGCCAAAGATAGTTTTAGTCAAGTGAACCATTGTTTTTAACACTGTCTTCTAAAAGCAACTGGCATCTCTGCAACATGAAGCTACGTACGAAAATTTTATTATTGATAGCGTATCATTTTACGCGCGCTTCTTGTCGGTGGATATTGATCAGGAACAATGATCGAAGAAAACAATATTAAAGTGAAATAAACCAGGTTTATTAGCTGCGTGGCGCGAAGAATGACCGATGTATTTCTACGTAATTAAATCAAAGGGTACATTGAGAATGGTACAAATGGTACAGTGAGAACTCCGGACCGTGCACGTTTGCATACGAAACACACGTATTAGTGAATACTGCAAATAAAACTCGCATTCGCAGGAAATAATATTGATAACAGGCAATTAAAACTATATATATATATATATATATATATATGTATATATATATATATATATATATTGAACTGAAGCAGAGGCGCCCCTGGGTATGTGACGACTGAAGAAGAAGACGAAGGACCGTGCCGTGATCGCGAGAGAACCCCGTGCTACAAACAGCCCTTGCAGTGCCTACCTGTACCTAGCGTTCCTAGAAAGTTATCGACGACAATAAACCTCGTCGCAATATATATATATATATATATATATATATATATATATATATATATATATATATATATACACATATATATATGCAAGTGTTATTGATATGCTGTACGACGCCGAACAGTCGTTTCCGTACGAATGTAACGCATAACAGCACTATTGCAGTCTCAACGGTGAGAGACCGATGCAAGTGCGGACTGTTATTCCGAATGATTGTGCTGCCGGAGAGTTGTGGCTGTTGCGCAGAGGCGCAGTTCCTGAGAAAATTTACGCAGGGGTGTTAATAAGTCTGGCTAATAAGCTGCTAATAAGCCCTGCTAATAAGTGTAATAAGCTGTCATTCAATATAAATGCCCCGTTTTGGGGCAGCCTGTAAATCTGCTAACTTGATTCAGGCAAGGAAATTTTTTTTTTTTTTTTTACAGTCTCACCATCTTTGCAACCCATTAAAACTGGGTGCCCCATGTGGTACCACACTTATCTTCTTGAACGAACGCAGCAGATCTACACATATCTGTACGTGTATGTGAGGTATGCCGTTTCTCTAATTGCTTCATTATTGTCGTTATGATAGTGCGTCGAGTAACTGAAAGCAGCCGTTCATAATATACAAGCTGCTTAGTTGAGTGGACAGACATTTGGGAATGGCATTACATTTATGTATGATATATAGGATAAGCGTAACATGTTTTTCTCGGAAATCGAACTCGAGAATAATTTATTTTGTTAACACTCCTAGAAAAAAGACGAAGAACGCAGCCACCTGTCTTTTTTTTTTTAGTTCAAACAAATTTGTGGGTTTTACGTGGCAAAACCACGATATGAGTATGAGGCACCCGGTTTAGATTTCCCCACCTGGGGCTTTTTAACGTGCACCTAAATAGAAGTACACGAGTGTTTTCCATTTGTTCCCATCGAATTCCGCGACGGATTGAACCCGCGAGCTCCAGTTTAACAGCGCAACGCCGTATGCACTATACCGGGTGTTCGAAATTAAGGTTTAAGGAATTTTAAAAATCTCCTATGGCAGTTAGCATGCACAATTCTCATTGATGAGCTGGGTTATTCGAAGAGGCGGACATTAGTATAGCACGAGAATCGAAACACCTATTCAACTTATTAACAAAATTGATTAATGAACTTCTTTGTTAATTACTTTACGACACATATTGCAATTTACGAATTGTAGCCGGTGAGGTTGCAAAACGCATCCACTTGAAATGAATTTCCAGAATGACACCAGAAAGACAGCGACCGCGACAAATGACCCCGTACCAATTACTCCGCATTCTGTTACGCGAGTAAGGCGGAAACTTGAATAGAATGTTGCGCTGCAGTTTTTTTTTTTTCAATAACAATGCTTCCCGTAAATCTGAGTACCCGCCGCGGGGGCTCAATTAGCTAAGGCGTTGCGCTGCTGAGGACGAGTTCGCGGAATCGAATCCCGGCCGCGGCGGCCGCATTTCGATGGAGGCGAAATGCAAGAAGCCCGTGTGCTTGCGTTGTAGTGGACGTTAATGAACCCCAGGTGGTCAAAATTAATCCGGAGCCCTGCACTACGGCGTGCCTTATAATCAGAACTGGTTTTGGCACGTAAAAAACCCCAAAGAAGAAAGAAATCTGAGTACAAGGTGCCGGATATGGGGCAGATATGCTTTACTTGTTTGAAGCGGCAAGCAGGAAGGTTACATATGTTTCTCCGTTTGCGTTTCGCAAGACCTACTGATGGAAAACTATATGTGGAACAATACACACGAGAGATACATGCTGCTTGAAGAACGAGAAAAATATTTGTTCTCCAAAGGGAACCGTACAATAACATAGTCGAATGAAAGCCGACACTGCGGCCGCAATGCACGGGCAATCACCGAGCGGCATTAAAAAATAAAATGAAGAGAAAGAAAGGCATTTGTTCTTAAGACATATATACATGTCATATTCGATTATGAACACCATTTGAGAGGTCTGAACGCAAATACCAGCGCGCGAAGTAGTGTGATTGACCCTGCCGAGCAGTATCGCCAGCAGTTTCCAACGGCGCGACCTTGATGCGGCCCAATCCAGTTCGATCGCAGCGCCGCCATAGTATTTTTCCACGTCGGGCGCCTCACTGCAAAGCATGCGCCGCCCCAGCCGCTCGTCCCACTCGACCATATTCTAGTACACTCTAGTTCTCCCATCATCGTTTTGCTATGCAGACTTGCTATGCACTTCCCAAAAACGTTGACACTGACCCATTCCAGTCTACCATAATATAGATATCTAATGTCTGCCCAGACACCAGAACCTATTATAGTAGTTTTTAGTGCCCGACGTGGTTGCATACGACTTCCTGCTTTCCTCTCACAGAATAAAGCAGAATAAAAATTGCGGTGACCGGAACTGACTGCAAAATTGCGCCGGTGGTGTCTCGTGATGACGCGCGGTCTCCGAGATTGCGGGGGGGAGGCGATCTCAAAGGCCACCGCCATTGCAAAACGCTTTAACGCGTCGGGTACAGATGGCAGCACCGTACAGGCGTTCTCTGGCAGCTCTTTTTCAAGCTCCTCGGGCTTTGTTAAATAATCGGACTTCATCACTTATGTCGCGTCAGACTTCATCGCACGCACATCCTAATACGTGTTCTCTACACCCTACAACGATGTGCTTAAAAGTTTCATGCACAGAAGCTAGAATCTTTCGTGCATGCTTTAAAGTCTATTTTCTGCGCGCGTTGCATGCATGACTGCGAAAGTACGAACGCTCTGTTTTGCTTACATTAAAAAAAAAAAAAAATTGTTTCCTTTCCCAGGTAATACGCTGAGCAGGTTTCGCATCATCGTATGTTTTTAGAAAGGACCATTATTTGCCCCCTTTATGGTAAAGACGCGACGTTGCAAAGGGCAGCGCACATCCAGCGTTGAGGGGGCACGTCTGTGCAGTACTGCGGGATTCGAACGTGCGAATTTGGGAGCGTTGGTGGATTCAACGACAGCAGTCGGAGACGTAGCCTCGCAGCCATGCCGACAAATGAACCAGCAGCGCTTTTAACCTTTATATGTATGTGCGCGTCTCACTTGTCCGCCGGGAAATTTAAAGATGCCCGCGGGGATCAATGACTCATGGAATCGAAGATTGGCGATTTTGCACAGGGGACATTCAGTAAACTGCGTTGAATTAATTCGGTATGTCGGTTAAGGGCACGGCTGGTTATATGATCTCACACGCTTTCTCGCTCGTCTGTCTTTGCGATACATCTTTATTTTGGTAGAACAGATGTATTATATATATATATATATATATATATATATATATATATATATATATATATCATCAGCCTATATTTTATGTCCACTGCAGGACGAAGGCCTCTCCCTGCGATCTCCAATTACCCCTGTCTGGCGCTAGCGTATTCCAACTATATATATATATATATATATATATATATATATATATATATATATATATATATATATATATATATATATATATATGCGGATCCCCGAGCACTGTGGGAACTATAGTTATAGTTTAGGCGAAGCTTTCATTGATGTTTCCAACGAATGTATATTTCTTCATGTACGTTTGGCGACACGCTACCACGTTGGACACCTTTCCGTCGGCAAACAAGCTTGTGGCGCTCGAACATCCGTACCCTACGCATAACGACAACGACGACTGTACACGATGATTGATAGCACACGACTGTACACTGTACACGACGACAATGATCGAGGTGGCGATAAAAACTATACACTATGGCCAGGGGCGGATCCAGGTTTTTTCTGAGGGGGGGGTCAGCTTCTGTCAATAATGATGATGATGATGATAGTAGCGTTTCTTATTTACCGAAATTTACCGTTTTTCCTCAGCCAGATGCTCCATATTCCGGCCGACCTCTCTACTTTTTCACATCAATAAACTACTTCTTAGCTTTTCCTCACGATAAACCCGCGTTTTATACGGCTAAAGCAACAACTATAGCCCTCCGTGGTGGCTCAGTCAGCTCAGGCGTTGAGCACGAGATCGCAGGATCAAATCCCGGCCGCGGCGGCCGCATTTCAATGGAGACGATATGCAAAAACGCCCGTGTTCTTGCGTTGTAGTGCAGGTTAAAGAACCCCAAGTGGTCCAAATTAATCCGGAGCCTTCCACTACGGCGTGCCTCATAATCAGAACTGGTTTTGGCATGTAAAACCCCAGAAAGAGGAAGAAGACCTTTAGCGAGGCCAGGTATCGGTTTCTCCGAGCTTATAGGAAAAGGACGTTACCCAATACAGCCATATGCTTGGCGGCTGCGCCTGATAATACAGGGTGTTCAAAACTAAGCTTTATTGTTTTGTTAAAGTTAGGCACTGGGAGGCACGCGAAGACCACCTGTGCAAATAAGTTATGTGGCTAGGGGGGCACAAAGTGAGATGAAAATTATCGCTGTGAGCAGCCCAATTAACTAAAATTGAACAATTATTTTTGTTGACTGCAGTAAGTGGGTATGTTTGTATTGAAAACTTAGAGACAGTCAAGTTTCTACACAGTATCACTCGGAAGAATTATTCTTGCGTGTCCGTGCTCCGAGATATCAGACTCCAAATTTCAATTGTCGTACTGCGCAGAATAATCGAGAATAAAGACGCGACAATTCTGATGAATTCCCGTGAATGATCATGAAGCTCAGTGACCACTTCTGTGGAGGGATGGCGGTGCCATCTTCTCTCTTGAGTCGTGGTGCACATGGTGTGCGAAAATCGCGTGCATGCGGTTGGGCCTTTGAACGTTCTTGAATACGGGCGTAACGCTCCGCTCCGACGCAGAAACCACTACGCTGGTTGTTTACGATATGCGAATCACCGCGTATGAAGACTCACGACGCCACCTACAAGAATAACGATGTGGCGTAGTAGGCGAGAGCGCAAGCCAGCGTCTTCATGTTTTGTTTCCCACGCGACGTCATCCTTTTACACAAGGCGCGCATCTGCTCCCGTTTCTCTAACCACGCGACGCCATCCTAGGCCCGCGCGCTGGCGTTGGCCTCTGACGTCACGCTCCCCCACTTCGCAGCCGCGGCTCGAGGCTTCGCCCCGCTCCGCGAGAACGCCCACTCAGATAAACGGATCCGGCGGGCTTGAGCCTCCTATGCTTAATGTACGACAATAAAACTGCGAAGTTACAATGAAAAACTTGTAGCGTACGAACGGTACTGTGCTCGTACTAGATATTGTCAACGTGTAACTGTTATCACAATGAGTGCTACAGTTAAAAAAAGTTGCCTATGTGTAGTTCTTAGTTTAGCTGTTAGTTCATTCATTCAAATAACTTTATTGAGTGCCCTGCGATTTGGTGGGGTGGGCCTAGACCCCGCCTAGGCTTCGGCCAAGGGTTGTTGGCCCTTGGCGGCTTCCTCGGCTCGCTGGACGGCCCAGAGTTGGTGCTGCAGGTCCGAGCTGAGCAACGCAGACTCCCAGCGCGCGCGGAGGCTGTTGCTGTTTGAGGCTGCATCACTGTTATTGTGTGTTATACCCGCACATTCCCATAGGATATGCTCTAGGGTGGCTCTAGAGTCGCAATGTCTGCACTTGTCAGTCGTGTATAAATCTGGGTGTATTATGTGCATGATAGCTGGACTCGGATAGGAACTGGTTTGTAACTGCCGCCATTCGACAGACTGTTTTTTGTTTAATTTTGGATGAGGCGGCGGGAATGTGCGCCTCTGCAATCTATGGTGTTGTGTAATTTCATGAAATTTGGTCATTCGATCTTCCCACTCCCACTCGTCGGTAGTCGCTGAAGCGGGACTAACCGAGACTCGGTCCGTAAGCTCTCGAGCCATGCGGTGCGCCCCCTCATTGCTACCGTCTGGTAGTGTGTGAGCGGGTGTCCAGATGAGATGGACACTTCTGTCGTGGTTGTTACCTAATTTTAGGAGTCGTAGTGCCTCTGGGGAGATCCGACCATTGGCGAAGTTTCGTATTGCCGTCTGGGAATCACTGATGATTATATGTGCTTGTGTTTGTGCTATGGCTAACGCGATAGCTATTTCCTCTGCGGTTTCTACGTGTGGCGTGTTGACTGTAGCGCTCGTCGTGCATTTTCCCTCGTAATTTATCACCACTGCTGTGTAGGCGCGTTTGTGTCTGTACCTAGCTGCGTCTACAAATATGGTGTCCTTGCTGTTACCGAATTTCTTTTGTATATCGCGTGCTCTGCTTTTTCGCCTACCCTGATGGTGGGTGGGATGCATATTCTTGAGCATTGGAGGGACGGTTATCATGCCTCTGATGTGTCTGGGCATATCTACTTTGACACCATGTTGGGCATGATACCCTATACCCAGGCGATCCAATATTTGCCTACCTGTTTTAGTTTTGGACAGGCGTTCATATTGTGCTATGCGTTGTGCCTCGATTAGCTCATCCAGTGTACTGTGAAGACCTAGCTGCAGTAGTTTATCGTTGCTGGTGGTGATGGAGAGTCCGATTGCTTGCTTGTAGATTTTTTTGATTAGGCAGTCTAATTTGTATCTTTCTGACGAGTACCATCGTAGGTACGATGCGACGTATACTATTCTGCTTATTACAAACGCTTGGACTAGCCTAAGCAGATTGCCTTCTTTCATTCCACTGTGTTTGTTGGCTATTCGCTTCAGTAGTCGCATGATTTGAGATGTTATATTGTCTAATTTACGTATGGTCTCTCCATTGTAGCCGTTACTTTCAATGATGAGCCCCAATACTCTGATCTTGTCAACCTTGGGTATGGGCGTACCATCCGCGGTAGTTAGGTGAATTTCCGGATGGTTTCGTTCCTCGTAGTTGCGTGGCTTTCGGCCACGTCACGATGGTAAATAAATGAGGAGCTCAGATTTCTCAGCCGAACACGCCAGTCCGGTTCCTGCTAGGTATTGTTCAACTGCTTCTATTGCACGTTGTAATGTGTTTTCGACCTGTCCATCGTTGCCATCGCTCACCCAGAGGGTGATTTCGTCAGCGTAAATGGTATGATTGAGGCCATCGATTTCCTGTAGTTTTGTTGGTAATCCAATTAGAGCCAGGTTAAACAGCATCGGTGATATTACTGAACCTTGGGGCGTACCTGCGCTTCCAATCTGTAGTTCTTCGGAGTTAAGGTCTCCTATCCTAATGTATGCTTTTCTGTTAGTAAGGAAGTCTCGTAAAGAATTGTATACTCGCTGGCCTAGGCCTAGCTCATTTATTCTGTTTAATATTGTTTCGTGGGTAACACTGTCAAACGCCTTCTTTAGGTCCAATCCTAAGATAGCTTTGGTGTTCCGACTGATGTTATCTATAATTTGATGCTTAAGTTGGAGCATTGCATCCTGTGTAGACAAATTTCTCCGGAAGCCCAACATTGTAGGCGGGAGAACGTCGTTGTCCTCGAGATAGTTGGTCAGTCTCGCTAGGACAACGTGCTCCATGAGTTTGCCCACACAGGACGTGAGTGAAATGGGCCTCAAGTTCTCCAACTGCAGCCGCTTGCCTGGTTTAGTTATTAGAATAATCTGGGCCGTTTTCCATTGCAGTGGTATTTTACCGGATAGCCAGCATGCATTTATATACTTGGTAAGTTCTTCTAGAGAGGCATCATCGAGATTTCGGATCGTCTTGTTAGTTATTCCGTCTAGTCCTGGCGCAGATGTAGTATTTAAATTTTGTAGAGCTGCTCTCAATTCCGCTTCGCTAATCTCTTCTGTTAGTTGTTATTATTTAAATATGAACACTTCAGCAAGAGATCTTTCATTAAGCAGGTTGGTCACGGAACCGATGACAGCCAATGAGGCAACCGTTGACACCCCAAGGGGAAACTAAGTTAATCAGGCGCGAAGGCGCTCGAGCAGACCTCGGCGTGTTTGGCAAAAGGGACGTCCCCTCGTTCATTCGATGCCACCGACGGGACGAGTAAGGCACGGCAGGCACCAGGAGGTCCAAGGTGTTCATGAGAAAAAATAACTACGGCAACTTCGCGACACCACACTCCTACGGAATACAACTAAGCTTGTGAACGATCTAGCTTTACTTCTACATGGCTGATACCACTGGTACTCGCGAAAAATACCTTTGAAGAATGCTGGTGGCCACATTTTTCGTTTGCTACAGGGCCATCCCCCTGTCAGCGAGGGGGCGATGCAGAAATCTGAGGGGGGGGTCAGGACATCCGGACATCCCCCCTGGATCCGCGCCTGACTATGGCATGGCGACTATACGGTGTGACGACCATTGAATGAGGACAATAGAACAACCACGACGGCATATGAAGACGAGTGCATGACGACATTTGAATGACGAAGATGACACGACGACAATCGGGATGACGGCGATATACGAATATAACATGACTTTAATTATTACGACGATGACGACAACAGCTTATATGGAATACATCTTACCGTGCCATTCGTTTAAGATGGTGAAAAAATCGGGCGCGAGAACAACTAATTACTTTACTTCAATTATGGCTCTTTTTATTGAGTACCCAATGGCAACACTGCCGTATAAACATTACAACATAAAAAAATATTATTCCTGCTTGCTAGCAATTAAGCGCATGATACACTACCTCTGCGGCGATGATTTCATTCGAAGCCATCGGTTGCTGGATCACGTTCAGCGCGACATAAAAAAGAACTGATCAGGGCTGCAAGTAAACCTTCGCTTTGGGTGTTAATCGCAAGCCACAAATCAATCCTGAACTCAAAGATTGTTCCCCATGGAAACGGTACAACTTAGCGAGTTCGCGCGCTTTCGCATTTATTACCATAGCTTTGACTCAGTTCAACGGTTTATTACACATAAAAGTACATGAACAAGCTCGATGTCATCACACATGTCAGGGTAAGTGAAATCAGTGAATGGAACAACCCCTATCGAAGAAACCCATATGGCCCCTAACCCGCATATCCAGTAATCGCATATATGTAGAGTCCCCATATCCATGTTCACATAAATCACACGGGATGAACTTGTTCATACCGCCTAACAGCTGTTACTGTATTGAACGTTACTTTGCAGAGACGCTATGCTTACAAATAGTTTTCTCCTGAAACATTTACAGCTTTTGAAAAGCTATTTAAGGACTCGGATATCACCTGCATTTCATATTTACTCTTCTTCCCATTCCACTCTGGTGATAGTAGCACAGTGCAGCCAGCAGGACTTGCTTTATACGAGGGTTATTGCTTCTGTATTTTTTATGTTTCATGCAGTTTTTGTAGCGAGAGCTACATTGGCCGTATTCTCGCCGTTTCGCTGTGACCGGTGGCCGCACCAACGTTGGGCCGCACCGCGAGCTGAGCCGTTGCCTAGCAACCGCCGCAGCTGGCAGCGCCGCTCGCGGCTTGCACCTGGCATGACGTCAGAGGAGGAGCCGGTGAAACCGCGTTGCAACAGAGGAGGAGCCGGCGTTGCATCGTACATATAGAAGGGGTGGCTCGGTGGGATTCGTCGGCAGATATGGAAAGTGAGTCGGAGAGACTGAAAGAAGCCAGGCTTCGTCGTCGGAACGAAACCAAGAGGAGGCAGCGAGCCGAGGAGACAGAGGAAGAACGAGCCGCACGCCTCGAGAAGCGTCGTAAGTACGAAGCGGCGAGGCGAGTGGATTCAGATGAGGATAACACCCGAAACGTGTTCAAGTCACTGGACGTCAACCCCTTATCCTCCCGCCTCACCGACCATCTGGCCGTCCTTGTGGCAATTGAGAAACAACAAGATGAAGACTTTCAAATAAACGTGTTACACTTTAAAAATGTCTAGTCTTCAATGTAACCATAACTTAACGAGAGGTAACAACCAAACCTAAACACTCAGACGTACGAAGCTAAACGATAAAGATGTAACCGTAGAGAACCAAGGTAAACAATAAGATTAACCGTACCTCTCGTTACGCACACCCAGGCATAATTGAGTTAAGTCATTGCCAATTTTTAAGCGAAGCTTTATAGGCTCACAAGTGCGGCGGTGGTGGTGGTGGTGGTGGTGGCGGCGGCGATATCACGCTGAAAAGTGGGCCGATCCTGGCGATAGTGCAGAAAAGGTCCAAGCTCAATGGCACATACCAGGGACAAAAAGAGAGAAAGAGAGAAAAAGAGATAGCACGAAAGAGAGAAAGAAAGGAAGGGAAAGAAAGAGAGAAAGAAAGAAATAAGGAGAGAGTGAAAAAAGATAGAGAGAGAGAGAAATAAAAAGAGAGGGACAGAGAGGGAAAGATAGAGAAAGAGAGAAAGAAAGTCACCACGAAGGTCAGAGAAAGAAAGAGAAAGAGAGAAATAGAGAAATAAAGAGAGAGAATGGAAGAAATAGAGAAATAAAGAGAGAGAGAGAAGAAATAAAGAGAGAGAAAGGAAGAGAGAAAGAGAAATAGAATCACCACGAAGGTCAGATACACACACGACAATAACTTACCCCCATTTTCTCGACAGGGGAAGGGCTGGTGATTTTTAAAGGGGCCTTGAAACCATTTTATAACTAATCATAGAATGGCCTCACTGTAAAGGACGTCGTCCCACGAATCTCCTGCAGCAAAAATTGTTCGAATCCTTCAACTTGTGGTCTCCTTCTCGCGGTGCTCCGCCGGGTGTCACTTATAGACCACCACGCAGGTCCGAGGATCCGAGCCCGAAGCGGACGCTCGTTCGGTCTCCACTGGGAGCGAGACAGAGCGCCGCAAGGAGAAGGCCCTGAGTGCAAATAAGTCGAGTACCTAGGCGTTGACTAACTGTTACACCCTATCAGCGCGGTGTGCATGAGCCGGAGCTCCCGCAAATCAAACGTGGCACAACAGTATGAGAACGCTGTAACACGCCAGGATGGCTCCCAACTACCGTGCTACCAGGGCTATAGTTCCTTCACCTCGGTATAGCCTCCGAAGGCGACCCGGCGCTGTACGACCGCGAACGTGAAGTTAGCCGCGTCTCTTTGGCGTAGCCTCCATAACAGGAGCAGCGAATATGTGTGCACCCGCCTGGGGTCGGGGACCTTCGGCAAGGCCGGCCAACTAAAAAGGGGTGACCGGGTGAATGGGAGTTGAGTACGCACTGTCTCGCCGGCCGGGGGCTTCTCCCTGCGCCCCGGCGCTCGCGTCGGCCCACCCAAACAGACCAATCGGGTGTTCCCTTTGCTGGCGGACAGCATCAAGTGTTTTACGGTCCCACACGAGTTACTGTACATGCTACAGTAACTGAACAGCGCCCTCGGAGGAAAGAGAGAGGGAAAGCGGTGGGCCACGCGCGCGACCTTCGAAAGCGACTTCGCCGCGATGTGGCCCCTATGCCCAAAACGTGCTGCGCTATGGCGCCGCAACAAAATGAACACAACGCAATCCCCCAAAACTATAAGTGGAGTTATCGCACCGTTACTTACCGTGCTGGAAGCTTCACAGCGGCGAAGGAAGCAGAGGGCACAGCCCCGGCCGAAAGTTAAAAGTTGAGCGTCGCGGCGGCGAAACACGGTCTATATATTATAGACCTGTGGTTCTATATATATATATATATATATATATATATATATATATATATATATACAGTGGTTCAGAGCACTGTGGAAGGAAAATATAGGGGAGGGAGCACTACGTCATGCAGACAGCCTTGGCAAGCGAACGCTTCGTGTAGCCAGCAGTGGTGGCCCAACACGTGACCTCTTGCGTCGAGATCACGGAGAATCGAGATTTTCCAAGACGTTTGGTTACCGGTAGTTTTTATTCCGTGCGCGCTTGGCCGACAGCTGCTCACATGTAGGAAGAAATAAAACTTTTCCTTGCATTGTTCTTTTTCCTTGTTTTCGTTTGTGTTTATTTCAGGTGATTCAAATGGTTTCGAATGGGAATGGGAATCCATAACGAATTCTTGCCCACTCAAAATACACCGCAGGTGCAGGCGAGCGTTCCGTCGAACTCTGACGGCGTTGACACCGACACACCAGCTAAGCGATCATTAAGGCGAAAGCCTTAGACCTCTGTTTCAAGGTCGCGTCGTGAGGTGCAGAGCCGGGTCAGCGGTGGCGCGGGAAGGCGTTGGCCAGAAGCGAACCAAAGCATGTTCAGCCGTGTAAGAAATAATTAATAATTACCAAATTAATGATTGATTAGTGATCGGATTAAGGTCGATTAGGGTGGATTAATGTTAATTACTGTAGGCTTTCGCCTTCGCGTCCTTGGGGCGATAGCTAAGAACACATGGGACTTTTTTGTCACCGCCACGTTTCAAAGGAGGTTCTAATAAATAATCATCAATTAAGGAGAGCAACACGTGGACCCGTTCGCTCTTCACGACTTTCACGAATGAACCCCGGCAAGGCACCGAGGGAAAGGGTTCTCAGGCAACCGAGTTGCGGGGAGGGGCGGCAAGAAAGGGCTGTCGCTCGCTCGTTCGTCCGTCCAGGCAATTCGCTTGCATTGACAATAATCGTCGATGGCTTGTGCATAACTTATATCGATTGTAGTTGTTTATTTGAGTACGCCGTCCTTTTCTGTATTTCATCGTTGCCCTTGGAGGCGTCTCATCAGTAAGCCTGCTGGCCCAACTGAAAGTGTAAATTAAGGTACGTTTTGTACCTTTTAGATGATGCATTATTGCACAGTTAGACATGCTAAAGAAAATAATGGCGGCAAAAGAGACGAGAACTCCGTAGGCATCAAGCTTTATCCATTACCACAATTGTACACCATGGCAATAAATAACATGAGATCTTTGATTTGGACAGCCCGCCATCCTGAGGTGTCTTTCAGAACCAAGGAACATTACAGTGAACTGTTCACCAAACAGCTGCAGAAAGTTGAGCAATTTCATCACTCTTTTGATCACCGAGAAGAGATGACACATGTCTTTTGCATCATACGTTGGCACGCACGTCTGATGTAAAACGTCACACAGGTGCATATCACCATGAGTTCAAAGAAGTTCTCCACCGTACCAGTAGCACGAACGAAGAGAAGAAAAAAAATCATTAACGTGCATTTTCTTGATGCACGACGATATAAATAAAAATGCAGATACGAGTGTTTTGGTCCTACAGAAAAACAGCAAGACGCTAAGATCATAAATCAGAATGTGGCACATAGCTGTGGCATCATGCCATGATTACATTAGAGTTCAGCATATCTCACGCTCGGATGCCGCTTGTTCCATCACCGCGTTTCACAGCTGTAAAACTCGACCGGAGTTTTCTCCAGCGAGTGGTCCGGCGTTTTCGGCTGAAAGACAGTCAAGGAGCGGAAGCGCGAACGACGAATTGTTGGCACACACAACCGGCGACGAATTCAACGCGTTCCACGTCGTAGAAGGTGGCGAGGTTTCCATCAGCGAGTTCCACAGTTGACGAACGCGACCGAGTTCTTCCTGCGAGGCACCTTGTGTTCGCAGCTGAAAGACTGTCCGGACGTGGAGGGCGACGACGAGTCGTCCGCGTACTCGGCCGACGAATTCCAAGCGCTCCCCGTCATAGACGGCGAAGACGTCACCGATGACGACGAGACGGCGGCCTCGTCAAAGCACGGCGGCTCTCCGAGACCGGTCGGCGTTCCTTCGTCCACCGGAGACATTCTCAGGAGCGGCGGAGTTCTTCGCGAGTTTCCAGGACCGGCCGACGTGTCCACCTCTAGTCGCCTCATCTGCGCGCCGTCGCCGTTGGTCGTCGACGCAGCGGAAGACGGAGGCCTGGAGTGCGGCGCCGAGTCGGTCACGTTGAAGATCTCGGTGACGCGGACCCGGTGCGTGGTCGAGTCCGTGTAGTAGAAGGCCATGAGCGCGTCCTTCTGTTGAGTCACGTCCAGGATGTGCTCGAGCTTGTCGGCATCTTCCTTGCGCTGGCACCGTTCGATGCACTCCTTCTCCCAATTGAGCGCCTGGTTGGTCAGCGCGATCGCGTCCACCGCGTCCACCTCTTCCTCGCGGTCTTCGCTCAGGGTTCGCAGTGCTTCGACGACGCTCTGCTTCCGGCAGCGTTCCACGGGTCCCCCGGCCGCGGCGCCCTGCGGTCCGGCGGGGGCCGCGCCGGCGGCCGCCGACAGGTTCATGGTGAAGCCGAAGTTGAGCGAGCTGACCACGGTGGTGTCCTCGCTGCCGGCGCGCCGGGACAACGCTAGGCCGGCGTACGACGACTTGCGCTGGTGGGCCCGGTGGCGCTGCTGCAGCCTGGGGTTGCCGCGAACCAGGTCCTCGAGGCTGCGGCTGCGCAGGTCGTGTCGCAGCATCGGGGCCGGCACCCGGCGCGGAGGCGGGCCCGAGGGCGTCTTGGGCCGAGGCTCCGGTTCGTCCGGCGTGTAGTTGAACTCCGTGATGTTGAGCTGACAGGAGAAGCGCGCGCTGTACAGCGGGTGCTTGCTCTGCAGCTTGGAAGTGAAGTCGCGCGCAACCCCCACGGTGCGCTGGAGCCGGCGGCGGATCTCCCGGCGCATCTTGGGCAGCAGCTGCCACATCCTGCACGAGAAGAAACACGAGGGTGAGCTCTGCGTCCGGGTGTATTAGTGGCCACGCGCAAGGGCTGAGCACTGTGGACAATTCTGCATAGCTCCCTCGCACAGAGAGAGAGATAATAATTTATTTAAATGGTGGCTGTAGGCCTATTTAAGAAAGTGGGTAGTGGGAGTGCCAGTAAAATTGGTGACATAATGCCGCGACGTATGGTGACATGCGTGCGCAAAATTCGTCGGGAGTAAAACTAAGTAAACATCGCCATTTAAGCGTCAATGAATTCTTGTTATTAAATGTTCCCCTTATCTCTATATGGTATTCATGACTGAAGATCAACAACACAAGTGCTAACAAGGAACTCTCGAACTTTTCCTCTGTGGTTTGCAACGAGCGCTAATTAGGTGTTAAAGGGGCCCTGAACCACCGCTCGAGCTTGGTGAAATAACATAGTCCGCGGATAGCATACGCTGCTGCGAACATCTCAGTTTCGCTGTCGTACGTGGTGCATGGAGCTCGCAAGCGGAGCGCGAAGTCACCATTCTCTGAAACGCTCTCTTTTGAAACAGAAGCCTGCTCCTCACTCTCTCCTGGACGCTTTATTTCGTAATAAAGCGCATTCCCATACGCGACTGCTATTTGTAGCTGCGGTGGGCTACGCAGCGCAGATACCGTGGCCGCCACGTGTCCACTGGCTAAGCGCACTGCGGCTCGCTAAGGACAACCGCGTTTGGCTTACGTTTAGCGCGTCGTAGGCACGAAAATCGGAAATCGTGGCGTCTACGTTAACATCCAAATTGAAATTTGAACTGCGCGTCACGGTGACATTTCGAAGGCGGAGGGTGGCGGCCCCGCCCCACTCCGCCGTAGCCTTCGCAGTGCCTAGGCATTGAAGAAGGAAAGGGAGCACAGCGGAGGCCGTGTTTGATTGCCAATAACTCCGCTTCTGCTCAACGCATTGAAGTACTTTTTTGCGGCAAAGTGTTTCTGATACAACCTATTTTCACTTCAAACGCTTTTCTCCACTTGGATATAAAGTGGTTAAGGGCCCCCGTAATCTTGAAAAAAAGAAAAAAAAAAAAGGCTCTCGAGCCTAAGAAACAGCGTGTAGCAAGCAAACTCACCAGCCATAAACGGAGTTGCATGAACCTTACTTATATACTTCACGCATGGTAAGCAAGCTCAAGAAACAACCATAGATTAGTGATCGCTGTTTACGGTACAATTTACGATTGAATTGTGCTGTTCTTTTAGGTGTGTCGAGTCGTCTTTTTAATTTTTTAAAAGTTTTTTTTATTATTATTGTTTTTTTACAGCGGTCTGCGGGCAAGACTTATTCATAAAGAAAAGTACAAACGATGGTGGGTGACTACATGAAAATTAACAAATTTCACTAATTGAAGTAACTTGACACATTAAGATGGCAATTTCAGCTATTATCGTCCTCGTGAGAAGGCAACATTCTTGTGCTGACAAGGGAACTAAACTTAGCGGGAATGACTATGGACTCCACAGATAATATGGTTAATGCACACGATTTATGAATCTGGAAAGTAAGCAATACGCAGATGGAACTTTTTTTATTGCACTCACTTGCAAATAACGACGATGGTGATGTCGATGGGCAGCACGTATGGAATCGTCAGTATGGAGAGAAGCTTCATAGGACGGTGTCTGAAGAGCCAGTTGATCACACCTTTGTTCAGCTGGTCAGATGCATCCTGGATGGCTGCGCACAAAGAGGATGGACAGGTCAGTGGTCGTGAAACGAAACTGTCGACACCTTTAGACGCTGCCCGAGACCGCTGTTTTATAACTGCATTAGCCTAAAAGTAATGTTTCCAGACAACACTATATCTAACTGATGTCACGAGTGCCGTGTAACACCCCGTGCAAAAAGGATTATCGGAATACAATGCCTAATCGAAACGGAGGATGGATCCCTAATTTGTTATGGGTGTCTTGAGTGGTCCCTGGTCTGGTGGGCACCCCGCAGTGATTACGGGCCCCTTTGTGTGTCTGCGTGACAGGAGGGAGGGCCGCCTTCCACGAACTGTGCAACTCAAGGGGAGACTCCTTTCCGCGTACCAAACGGGACCCACGAGTTGCCGCTAACGGAGGCAAGCATGTGCAACGTCGCTTAGCAGAGTGGGAGCAGCCGCCAATCCCCGACCGCACTCAGTACATGTCACGTGAAGTTGACATGAGCAAAATCCCGCCTACGATTTAAGCGGGCCTATTTAAGCGGCCCCACAATGTATTTTCTTATTATTATTCTCTTCTTTTTATCCTTCACCAACCATGAAATAAACAGTGCAAGTTTCGCACTAAAAATTGTCTCGCCCCTGCCTGGTCGCCATGGTCTACCAGACGACTGCAGCCTGCCGACAACGCCACGCTACCTAGTAGTAACGCCGGTCGAGGTTCTAGTAACCGGCGTCGCAACAACTGGTGGATAGCGGTGTGATGGAAACCGACATCAACGCGAGTCCCAACAGCGATTAGGCAAACAGCCTTGTATTCATGCGATGCAGTCTCCGGGCCTTTTGACATACAGAATAGAAAATTAAATGGGCAGGCGGCATACTGGTACACAGAAATTTCAGGAGGGAGGGGGGATGACGTGACTGGTGTGCCTCCCCCCCCCCCCCCCCCCCCCTCGCGCTGGCTTCGCGCCTGACTTTGCGAGTGCTCTGCGAGACGCAATTCCGGTTAACGTTCCTGCCTTCTCCCATTCTTTTTCCTCCTTCCTACTCGCACGCGATGCCACACCTGTTTATACAGCGCTCGAGACATCTGCTCCAGCTGTGTTTAGACACTCCAAAACTTAATCATGTGCCGCACTTATACAGCATCTGAAGTGCGCGCATTCATTGGTGCCGTCATAAAGCCAGAGATCAGCGAGTGACGCGGTAACAGCGAACATTCACTGGAATGGCGCGATCGCAAGGTGCTCTCACCTCTGACGATGGCCTCGGGAAGGCTATCAGTGAGCGCCAACTCTTGACGCTGCTTGCAGTTGTGACAGTTGTCGTACGCTTGCTCGGCGTCCGAGTCGGCGCTCAGCTCGGGGCTTGCCTCGGGAGGCGCCACCACGAAGCTTGACTGCACTGCCAAACAGCTAGTGCATGAGATCATGTCTGCAAAGAAACGTTGCATCGGGTCACATTTGTGCTAAGTTTTGTGCAAATTTATGCAAAGCAACGCGCGCACGCTTTCAGGGTAACCGAGTCGTTTGCAATGTCACCGGTCGCCCAGCAATAATGACAACGGCCATTGCGATTTAGATGCAGGAAACTACTATAGCGTTCTGAGACGGTTAGGTTATTCCTTACGACCTTGCTGTATAGCTGGTTATATTAGTGACATAGCTAGCCTAACGTGTACTGTGCAGACGCTCGCCAATTCTGGCAATCGTCGTTCTTAAGGCAAGTCGGTTGGTCGCCCGCGCTCCAGTTTGAGTGCGAAACAGCGGCTTATTATTTGGAAATTTCAAGCACACCGGCCCCCTATGCCTCGGGCGGCATGCGCGCGACGAACTCAGTCAGGAAGTAGTAAATTACTTTCACTGTCGAATGCCGTTGACTGCCCGCAGCCCCAGCGCGTCTGCGCGACTCCTCCATAGAGAAACGTAAGTATGTTTCTCTATGACTTCTCTGCGATCACTGCCCAGTGCCAGAAACACTTGAGCACACATTTTGCTCATGGTCCAGCGTACGCGCGAGAACGGCAGAGCCTCATTTCAACTATTCAGCGAGTGACTAAAAGACCAATGTCTGAAGAGATTGTTTTAGGTCCTTGGCCTGACGCCAACAGCGCAGCTGTGGAAGCGACTGTAGCCTTCCTTCAAGCCACTGGACTCCATGCACGGCTCTAGTATGACCTCAACGTGATGGACATGTACATACGCACCTCCTAATCTTATCACTTATCGCTCTTTTTATCCCCTCCCCCCTTCCCCAGTGTAGAGTAGCAGGCCAGAGCAAACTAACGCTCAAGCCGACCTCTCTGCCTTTCTTCAACCCCCCCCCCCCCTCTCTTTCCCTGCGTGCTGCATAGTTTCGCTTTCAGAATGACTCCGCTAGATAAGGCACTGACGGGCAAGAGACCCTTTTCAACAGCGACACTAAGACGTGATTTTGCAATCGATACGCAATTTTGTTTGGCCGCAGCAACCACACGGACCGTAGCATGGCTTGACGTTTGTTATCCGCTTACATTCCTTTCGACGCTTGCACTGGTGTTGTTGCTGTGACGTGGTTACTAGCGCGAACAAAGCAAGCGGAAAAAAAAAGTCGGGACACGACAGAGCGCTTTTCTTTTTTCTTTTTTTGGCTTGCTTCGCTCGCGCTCGTAACCATGTCACAGCAATTTCATGGACACCAACTAGCCCAAATCTCTTCGTTAATTGCACTGGTGTCGAGTGGTACTTGACAGAAAGCAGCATTTGCGATTCCAACAGAGTGCACGGCTAGGCCTTATCACTCAACCGAACGAGTGACCTTATATCAATCAAGCTGTCAGATGAAACAAGGTGAAACGAGCTATCTTCGTTACCTGCTATAGCTTCGTCTGTGAGTTTCTATCCTATATGTATAAGTGCTGCGACAGCGTACGCTGCTCTCCCGACAGCCTCGAGTTGCAACGTGGCAGGGCGAACCCAGACTTGGGCATCGTCGTAGAAACAATGAAATACGAGCTTTACCTGATTTTAGCGTCCGAGCGCTGGCTGTTGGCATTAAAGAAACAAGACGCAAATAAGAAAAACGATTAAAGCACCACGTGCAACACGACACGAAGTGCACGACATCACTGATAAGAGTTTGCTCTTATTCGTATGTAGCTTATCTCCGGTACAACGCAGCGGAAATGCTTCCAGAGCAGAAAGCACAGCTAATAAGCAAGAGCCAATCGAGCTGAGGCAGACAAGACCACGCGAGTGAAAAATCTGCAAATTATTCTCGTTTAAACATGGGCATGTCAATGTTATCAAGCTGATCTCGCCACGGTAGCCCTGTGGCTATCGCTGCTGCCCTCGAGGTCGCGGTTCCGAACCCGGCCGCGGCGGCCACACTTCGATGAACTAGGCGAAAAAAAAAAAAAAAAAAAAAAAAAAAAACGCTTGTGTACTTCGATTTATGTGCACGTTAAGAGAACCGCAGATTGTCAAAAATTAATGCGCACTCTTTCATGGGACTACGAGTCCGCACCAATAATTTCTTAACTAAAACTCAATTTAAAGGCGTGCTAAAACTGCTCGTGTTGCACGGTTACCCGATTCCCGATTTTAAAATACCTTTAACAAGCACGTGGGACAGTGCGACACGCTGCTGTGGCATTGACCACGAGTGCCCCCCCCCCCCCCCCCCCGCTCTCACAAAAAAAAAAAAAAAAAAAGAAGAAGAAACAAGCACAATATTGGTGCAATTAGCTTACCGTGCTTCTGGAGGAAACGAACAGCGTCGTCGAAGCCCTGCTGACACATTCGGCTCAGTATCTCGGGGTCGGGGGGAAAGAAGATACGGGCCGCCCTGTACAAGTTTCCCGGGCATATCTGCGCAGTAGAGAGACCCGACGGTTAACTTTTATCTCGGCGTTGGTCACGTGTTTTCAACGTGACACTTGGATTTTATCTTAACTTATTTATTCACAAATACTGCAGGCTTAATTAGGCCCTACGAGGGCCTAATTAATACTAAATATTGTATTAATATTAATACAAGAATTAAAGCAGTACAAGTAAGAGTACATAAGAAGGAATAAGCCACAGAGCAGAAATAGACCAAATAAATACGCAATCGCATGATGCAGGAGCGCACCATACACAACTACAAAATAATATTATAGAGGGAACGAACTTGTCATGTCACATGACATGTCATTACATGGCACACGAGCGACATGCGCTCGTGTGACAGGGTAAGGACGCAGCTAGCCTCGCCATAGTGAGTGTCAGCCCTATATGTAGCAATGAAAAAAAAAAAAATAAGGTATAGTTGACTAATCGTACGCTGCGAACCCTTCGGTTGCGGGCTGAAGTAAATGAGTTATAATTTCACAGCAGCTGCACGAAAGCACCGCACTATACCGTGGGCCATGCGGGCGCCATATACTAGCCCGTATACACACTCAATAGTTCTCAACTGGATTGACGCGTGACATAATGACGTATACTGACGAGGCAAGCACCAATCCAGACAAATCACGCCGATGCATTGGGAAAGTGCAGCGACGTATTTATAGCCTTTCTTTTGATTTAGCGGTGCTCGTTTGGGTATACAGACACGCACCCCCTCCAGTTGCACCGCGGGCCACTCACCGAGATGCTGGTGCCGCTGAAGTTGATCTGCGTCAGGTTGTAGGAGTCGTCGATGGGGCAGATGTCGCTGTCGCCAGCGAACGGCGACACGGTCACCGTGTTCTCGTCCAGCGACGGCTGGTTGTCGCTGAAGCCGCCGTCCATGTACGCCTGCGGCGACCACGCGCGCGTCAGAAAGCCACGTCAAACCAAAACCGAAACTATAGGGTTTTTGGCACAAAGCCGAACTGGTTCACTCACCACTCCGTTAATTTTCGGAGGCCTCAGGCCGGAGTAGAAGGGGATGAAGCAGCTGCATTTCAGTGCCTGCAAGAACAACAAAATAAAAGATCGTTCTATAGATATCTGTAGATTCACGTTGGGTTAGGTGAGGTTAGGTGTATACGTATGAGTGCATATGTCGGAGTGTATGTTATGAAATTGGGGGAGGAGGGGACATGATGGGATCAACAGACAGAGACACGCGCACATACACGTGCACGAACGCACAAAAACGGAATATATACAGTCTCGGCCCCCGGCCGAGGGTGACATTGATGTTTTACCTACCGGTACCAAATTAAGGGTGACATTGATGTTTTGCCTACCGGTACTAACGTATGGGGCAGAACCTTGAGGTTAACAAACAAGCTTGAGAAGAAGTTAGGGACCTCGCAATGAGCAATGGAATGGGAAAAAATGTTAGGCGTAACGTTAAAAATACGCTAATGGCGCTGATGATGACATTTTCCAAAAGAGCGGTGCTTTAATGCGCAACAGAGTCAAAATCAGATACACACTGCTGGCCGTACTTAGGTTTTACAATAATAGTTATTATTATTATTATTATTATTATTATTATTATTATTATTATTATTATTATTATTATTATTATTATTATTTGCATATGACACATTTGCTTTAATTACCGACTACGTCGAACACTTTTGAGCGAGCGTAAGGGGGCAGTCAAGGCGCTGACGCAGCGCGGCGCGCAACGCTTAAAAAGCGCGTCGAGAACATTCTCCGTGTGGTTACCGCGCTTTAAAGCTTCCGCAACGCGGTACGGTCTTTCGAGAGGAATGCACACCGGAATTTAGTCGTACGGCGGCGCTATCACGACGAAAAAAAAAAAAAAAAGGTATAATTGGCCGCGTATGATGATGGCCTTCGTGATTCGAAGGAAAAAAAAAACGGAGAATGGGCAGACACGATTACGTAACCTCCCACGCCGGCGGCGCACGATGCGACGTTTCCATGCGCGTCTCTTCCCGGCCGTGATCGCAACAGATACAAACGCGTGCGTCGGCGGCTTCTTCTGCACACGCCGACGAAAGGAGAGAACCTTGAAAAGCAGCCGACTCGGAAGAAATGCGCCAGTCAGATCGAACGAGGAGGCGATCGTACGACCCCCGCTGGTCACGCGCTCCGTTTACCGCGCTCTCGGAGACGACAGGTCTGCGAAGGTGCAGCCGATTCAGTTTGCGTTCGTTTTTTTTTTTTTCCCCTCGCTCTCTAGTTTCGCACTTGTCTGCGCTGCAGTTGCTCTTTGCTGCCTGTATTCGCGATAAATCAAAGACTAGTAGGAGATCTATTCCAGCACATCTGCAATGGTATAGTATAGGTGGACAGGCCGTGCGTCTCGGTTATTCATTGGCGACGAACGCGGTATATAGCGGGAGAGCAGGCGCCCTTTGCATCGGCACCTTTGTATTGGCGGTGAAAGTCTTGCAAACCAACAACCACCGACCACCACAGAAACGGGCGAAAGGGTCAAAGAAACGCACTCATAAAAAAAAAGAAAAACTCAGTGACACAGGTCACTGTAGCGGAAGCTGGCAGCGCGTGCGTGTGTCCGGAGCGTGTGCGTTTGTGCGTGCGCGCGTGTACTCACAGTTACTGCGTTCTTGTCGCGCTCGCGCGATATATACGTCTTAAATGGTTTCACACTGTGACGCACACGAGCAATTAACGACCCCACATAATTTGCGGCCATTGTCGAGACACGGCCGCTGGATAAAAAGTTGTCGCAGTTTCACCTGAAAGGCGAAGCATCAATTGCGATAGCAAATTTGTAGAGAGCTATACGGAATTATACGGATAAAGCTATATTAGCTTTATCAGCTGTATAAACTTGGACATGCAGCAGCACCGGCAACACGCAGAACTGTTGTCGACGCCGTCGGCGTTTTGCCCGCGTTCGCTCAAAATGCGTGCGGCGTTGGTGACTGTTGCCGGAGCCTCTGATATAAATAGGCACTTGGTGCCGCAGCTAAACGTCGCCTTCCTTCCCTTCCCTCCCCCTCCCCCACGGCCTCTCGCGCGTCGGAAGAAGGCGCGTTTGCACTACATATATGGTGATTGTAAAGGAGGAAAGAGACGTTTACTTCTGCAGCCCTTAAGCGAGCACGGCGCAGAACGCGCGTTCGTTCTCCGCCGTGCGTTCACTCCCCGTGAAAGCGCGCGCCACGCGCGCCCTTTCACTCGCACATACAGCGTTCGGCGCGCGGCGACGGCAGAAATCTGCTTTTGAGTGTCCATATAATTGCTATCGCAATAAAAAAAAAAGTTGTCACAGTTTCACCTGAAAGGCGAAGCATCAATTGCGATAGCAAATTTGTAGAGAGCTATACGGAGTAATGATATTAGCTTTATCAGCTGTATAAACTTGGACATGCAGCAGCACCGGCAACACGCAGAACTGTTGTCGACGCCGTCGGCGTTTTTCCCGCGTTCGCTAAAAATGCGTGCGGCGTTGGTGACTGTTGCCGGAGCTTCTGGTATAAATAGGCACTTGGTTCCGCAGCTAAACGTCGCCTCCCTTCCCTCCCCCTCCCCCCATCCCCCACGGCCTCTCGCGCGTCGGAAGAAGGCGCGTTTGCTCTACATATATGGTGATTGTAAAGGAGGAAAGAGACGCTTACTTCTGCAACCCATAAGCGAGCACGGCGCAGAACGCGCGTTTGTTCTCCGCCGTGCGTTCGCGCGCCCCTCGCGCCCTTTCACTCGCATATACAGCGTTCGGCGCGCGGCAACGATTTCATCTCCATTGACGTCATACGGAACCTCACGGCGACGGCGACGGCAGAAATCTGCTTTTGAGTGTCCGTATAATTGCTATCGCAATAAAATGGTACGGCTTGCCGCGTGCATCGAAAACGGTGTGATCCGCCGCGGCATCGGCATAGCAAATGCGTCAGGAACGCGCTTGGAACGCCGTCGCGCGTGCAAGCCGACGCGTTCCATCGCCGATGGCTAGCGCCGTTGGGCCAACGCCTCCTCTATAGGAGGCGTTGGTTCGGCCCGGCCAAGCGGCCGACAATGCAACTACGGCTGTCACATTCGCTCCCAATGCAACGCGCCAGACGCGGCAGGCCGCACTTTTTTTTTTTTAGTCCAGCGGCCGTGGTCGAGAGTCGAGACTTCGTCGTGGGGACTTCAAGCACCCAAAGCTGCGTTCCGACGTTATGTTCATCCGGTAGTTCGAGCAGCGATAAAAGAGAAAGAGGCACCCCTCGGTATACCGCATCAGTCACACGCACTATCGGGAGCTAACGGCCTTATAGCGAAACAACAAAGGCGCGTGAAAGTGAGCGAACGCTGCGTATATACAAACGCATGACACGAGCGCTTATTGTTCGTCCGCGTGGGTTTATCGCTCCCTGCAGCCTTCGGTTGCGCGCGCTCTTTACACTAAAGGCGATTGAGCGTCGATCGGAAGCCGGTATAGGGCACCCGCATGCCGCGGTATATCGGCCGCGCCTTCCGCGTAGCATCTCGCTAAACCGTTCTCGTTTGCGGGGCGCAATCACTGATGGCGGCAGTATCACGCACCGACAAGCGTCGAGCTCGCGGTTTTGTAACGAAAAGCGCGGAAACATTGGACGCGTGGCGTCGATGCGCGCGGCCACTCGACCCACTTTCTGCGCGCTCCGAAACACACGCAGCGCGTGCCTGCCGTTTCGCGATTATCCGGGGCTACGCACGCATTCGTGCACTAGTTGTCGTGCTCTATATATACACTCGAACCCGGATGTATCGAATGTGAAGGGGATCCCAAAAAAGTTCGATATATTATAGGTAATTCGGTATATGTAAAATAAAAATTGCAGGCAAAAATTTTCCAGGGGGGTTTACTGCTGTTCGTTATACACAATAATTCGCTATATCCGGGTTATATATATCCGGGATCGACTGAAGTACACATACAACCCGGTCGCGCAAGAATGCTGCCGTTGTCCCACGCGTGTTTACAGATGCTCGTTCGTTGGTCAACCGGGACAATGTCTCACAGATGGCGCTTTTAATTAACGCGACCTTTTATAGTGTGAATGTGTGTTTGACTGTGCACACACACACACTCACCTCGACGAGGTGTTCGCGGGTCTCGAAGTGCGAGAGGAGCACGTTCTTGCCGTCCGACACCCGCGTGAGGGAGACGTGCAGGCGTCCGCTGCACAGCTTGTGCGCGTTCTCCGGCAGCAGCTTGCACAGGCCGTCGTGGATGATGCCGTTGATGTCGAAGCCCGGGTGCAGGGGACCCAGGGCGCGCTGACGGGCGCGGACGGCCACGCGCAGCACGTACGTCGTCGTCTCGCCTGCGGAGAGAGAGAAGACGGCCAATCGTGAGCCATCGAACGAAACAAACGAAGGCGCGGTTGCACGAGCGCGCAAAACAGCACACTGAACTCCCAATTCTTCACTGTACACTGGAAGGTGCGAAAATGATCCGTCTGATTAGAGATTCGGTTGCTCCGAGGCGCAGAGAAACGAAAGCGAGCAAGCAAACAAACAATCGAAGAAATGCGGTCCTTTTCAGTGACTTTTGACGAGAAGCCAATTAAGTCGACAAAAAAAATTGGCGGGAGAATGGAAATATAATAATAATGATCATGCATGATATCCTCAACTATCGCGCATATCAACTATCGTACCCAGCCCGAATAAAAGGGGCAGTCAAAGAACATCGGGCGAAAGGTGCAAACTGAAGATAATTATTCCAAGGGGAGGAAAAAGAATGCAAAAAAGTAAGATTAACAAAAAACGAAACCAGAACAATATATAACTGCAGCTGTCAGTCTAACTGAAACAAGATATTACGTATCTCTTTATTTATGCATATATACGTCACGGATTCCAGGTCTGGAACATTGCGTGAGGGGAATTGGGGGAGGGGGGGGGTGTTATAAAAGAGCTATTAACACTAATATACCGATCGCCACTGTTTCTTCTCGTTCTTATACCTCAGTCATTTTTTTTCGCGAAACACGCAGCGCACACCACGACACACACTCATCGGCCTTTACGCAACACAGCTCGCGGAAGCCGCGCCACAGTGATACGGTGATACACTGCGAGTAGTTCACTCGGAACCCCGTGCTCCCACGAGAGCTCTCGGAAAAGCCAATTAAGTGCCGTCGCCGACACGCGCGTGTATATGCAGGAAAGCGAGCGAGTCCGATACGCGCCGATAACGAGAGAAGAAAAGCATTGCACCGTCGACGGTGCTTGCGCTGGGCTTTCATCTGTTCCGCATCGCCACCGACGCGTAGTTCGCGCTGAACTTCCGCGATTCGGACGAATAGCTTGCGCTATCAAGTCACTGGCTCAGAGAGATAGGGAAAGAGCTATTTGAGAAAAAAAAAAAAAAAAAACCGGTGCACATTTTTGTCTACGTACTATTACCGGGCGTTTCAGCGAACACAATTTTAAAGGTTGCCTGTGGCACATAGCACAATTCTAGTTCGTGAGCTGGTCTACTCGAAGAGGCGGACATTGCTAGCACGAAAAAAAAAATTGAAACGCATAATCGACTAATTAACGAAAATTCACTAATTTAGTTTTTTACCTATTTACCCTTTATGGCCCATACTGCAATTTACAAATTCTAGACGAGGAGTTCGCAAGGCGATGGATCCCACTTGGAACGAAATCTCGGGATAACACCAGTTTTGAGATATTAATTCCCGAACTTAGCGGAGAAATGCATTGGCGTTCCAGTTACTTTTGCAACTCAGTGCACAAAACGACGTTTTGTTAAGAAAGTAACTGGAACGCCAATGCATTGCTCCGTTATGTATATTACCGGGTTTCAAACCTGCAGTAGTGGGTACCCAAGTGTGAATTTCTGGAATCGAACCGAGAACACAACCATTGAAAAAAAAAAAAAAAACAAAGGTAATCGGACACTGAATGATTTCTTGACAGAAATATCGGGAAGAAAATTATGCCGACCCAACACACGCTTTGAAATTTAGCGCTGATTTCGTGAAGGGTTTTTTAACTAAATGCCTTTAACATTGTTCATCTCACTGCAACGCGTTTTGCAACGTAGCGATTATACAAACGCTCACCACACGACCCACGTGTTTCACGCGCGAACCCCATTATACACTGCCTCCGGGATCAGCTCGCTATTCATCACGGCGCCTCAGGGATCGGACCAGTTTACTACCACACCATCTCCAGGGCCGGTGTCAGTAGCAGCAGCTGCGGTAGTAGTATATAGTGGACCCTCTTGTAGTAGTGGCACATGGCCAAGATCGCAAAAATACGAGGAATGATAGTAGATAAAAATAAAAACACATATGGAACGAAACACAATTTCGGTATAGGCATGCAGGCTTCTGTGAAGAAAAAAAATTTAAAAGATGGAAGGAGTAGGCAAATACCTTTTAATGAAAATCACGAAGGAAACGAAAAGAAACTATTAGTTGTCAAATGAGGAAAGTAGTCGCGTGGAACCTCGAACGAAATGCCGAATGACTGAACAAACTGCGCCCACGAGTCGCGACCACCCGAGGGAGACCCCGCCAGAACACGAACGGCCGGTCCCCAAATCGAGACAGTGTGATCGTCGCTCAGCCTTTTCCGAAAGCATATATCGACTGAAGTCCCTAGATGTTAACAAGTCCCTAGATGTTAAGCAAAAAAATGTCTAGGGACTTTAATATCGACGACCGCGCGTGTTCCGATTGTTCTCATACTCGGAAGAGCGCTCTCAATTTCCGCCACTGCGCGCCGAACACCCGCCGAACTACATAGATAGAGCCACAAGCGTAACCCTTCTCTGCCATCTATCACACAGCGTGCAATAGGGCACTCCAAGGAACACTCCCACCCACTTTCTTCCGAGTGGGTCGACCGGCGCGCATTCACAGCGATGACGCCACGCACACTGCGTCGACGCCAGTCGCACACTATCTCGCCGCTTCCTCCCACTTCTGACATTATCTCGCGCGGCCGCTCCATGCCGCAGTGCACTTTATCTCTCTCAGTGTTGTGGCACGCGTCACTATACACGCTTATCGCGGTTCCGATGGAGAAAGAAAGCATCGCGCGATCTTGCTCCGCCAGACTCGCTGGCGCCGGCCTCCAAACCCCTTTTTTTCTTTTCCCCTGCGGTCTCTTTGTCACTTCGAGCCGAGCCTCACCTTGGTAGAGGTCAGAGCGGCCTCTTAACTCCGACGGCGGAACGCTTCACCCTCTTTCTTTCTTTTTTTTTTTTTTTTGCTTTCTTTCTTATTCTTCGTACGGCATGTCACGGCTAGTTCCGACAAACATTGCTACACTCGCATTCATTGTGTCAATGACGCACTCAAAAGAAGCTGTTGCGAGTAGAATAAGCTTTGCTGATTGCCCCCTTTCGTATATACGTCGCCGTGTGTGACATGTATGGCGTAGTTATATCAAACGCCTCCTCAATTGTCTCTCTCTAAACCCCCTTCCTCCTCCCCCTCTCTTTAATTCGGCCATCGTCCGCCGACTGCGGTGTGCGTTAAAATTTGAGAAATTGAATCTGCAAAGCTGTGTCGTATGCCCGCACCGTTATCGCGTATACATCGAGGAGAAAATCGAAATTCCGCGATGTGTCTCAGTCTTGCGCCTTGCGCGAAGAGACCAATTACACGTGAGCCAGGCGCTCGGACTCCGAGCCAACTCGAGACTTGGCAACATCCGTATTCAGAAGTGCATAATTAACTTGAAGCTGACGTATACTTGATCTAAACGACGCCCGTCATGAACGCGCCGTTCATGAACGCGCCGAAGGAAACGCAATGAGCGTCTTGGGCACGTTCACGCTGCAGCCGTCATTTAAATCAAGTCAAGCGTGGGCTTCAAGTTAAGATGCATTTCTGAATACCATGGGAGTTAATCCTCCGCCCAAGCTCGCGCGGAGTTCAATCCATTCGGACTTATTCAGATGCAAATTAACGTGATATCGGAGTAGCTTAAGTTATCATAAATGAGCGTTATCAGAAAGAATCCGAGCAAAATGTGTACACACTCCTGCGGGGGGAGGGGGGGGGGGGGGGGGCTGCACTTGCCGTCGCACGAAGTCTTCTGGTCACGTTAGCGCGGCCGCCACGGTCTTGTCACGCCAAGGTTACGTACGAGGGCTCGCGACTGCACGCGGCCTCACACGACTACATATGATATCCGTCTCTCCTCGCGCCAAGGTCAGACGCATGCAAAACAAGTAGAAACAATGTAGGCGCGAGCTCGACAGACAACGCCCGTCTTCCACGCATGCGCCGTGCAGCGGCGAAGTTCCAAGAGAACCGGCTGGCATGTGTATATACTTTGTACCAGTGGCCGTGAACTGGTTTTACAGTTTCTGCGTAAGCCGACTCTGCTGTGGTAGCCCCAGCATAGGCGCCTGTAGAAAAACTGGTTTTACGGTATTATAGGACGGCCTAACGTAATCACGCCACTCGAGCCATCTCGGCGCTCGGGTAAATGTATAACCTGATAAAGTATTCGCGTCACCGGAATGTCAACGGCAGTCTCTGCCGCTCCCGTCAGAGAGTGATACGACAGTCAAACGACAGTGCCATATCACACATAGGACACACACCAGGTGGTCAAGGAGGCAACCACACGCCTGCCGATAAACTCCCAAGGCAATAGAAAGCACTTTAGCAGCTTTTAGCACAGGGTTAACGCCTTATCTTTACGACACCGTCCAATGTTCAGTAAGGGTTTGCAGGAGTACGTGCGCGTGCGTAATCAGCACTCGACAAGACCGGTAATAGAAGATAAAGCGAAAGTATCATATTGGATCCCCCCCATTCGCCGTCAGAAACAATTCGTATACCACAAAACCCACTCGTAGCCAGAGGTGTTTACATATGTTTCTTTGCGTTTTATGTTTCTACGGTACCGGTCATGCACAGCACAGAAAATACATGCGGTGGCCTAGCCGTAGTCGTATAAAACGGGTATCAATTGGAAAAGCTGCTCGTGCGTTTCATCGAGCGGCCGTGCTGATACAGTCGGCGGTAGTAGGGGACTATACATGGAGTTACAGGATAAGGAAGTTCGCGGAGGTAGGGCGAATTCGGTTGACACGGAACAACAGTGTATACTTGGGAGATCTCCGGATGGGAGAGGCTTTCATCACGTAGACATTAAGATGACGGCGTTTCTTTAACAATGTTCGTTTTCGCGTTGACACGGACTATTCTAATTTGTATTGTTGTACTTGTTTTAACCGCACGTGCGCACTCCAGACGCCTTTCCTAGAGAAAGCGAAATGGACCCCTCGTCTGGCCGGAACACGGTATGGAGACGGCACCACCTCTCGCCGGAGGCAACCTATGCATTCGGTGATTGACGAAGACCAGGGCGTCGCTCCTGTTATGTTTACATCTTGGAGGCGGGGTGGAGGTTCAACGACGAGAGGGGACGGACCGTGTGCGCGTGTGTGTGCGTGTGTGAGAGAGAGACGAGGAGACGCTCGTGAGAGACCAGACAGAGCGGACGTTGCGTCCTACGCTGCGATGTTTTCCTTTGTTCAACTGTACATCCATTACCAGAATATAAGTTTTCTTTAATTTCTCCAATTAAAACGAGTTCTGTGTTATCAATCTTTCACACGGACCGACCACACGGAAGTGCGCGCTCCAGCCGTTACATAGATTAGACCGAGACCACGCCTATATAGACGTCGCTGCGTATCCCACGGGCACGACCATCACAGATGTGGTGAGACCATGAGACATAATAATCATATAAAGCCTACGCACTCCACTCACATCCCCTTAGCCAGGCGCTCAACTGCACACCGAAAACTGCCTCCGCGTATATTGCACGGGCGCGGCTTCGCTTAATTGGACGGCTGCACCTTCGCCAAGATGGCAGTTGTCGCTGCGGTGCATCTCAAAGGCCTCCTGCGTAATCATTCATGCGCGATCGCGCAAGCGGTGTTTGCGAACTCTTAAGAAGCCGCGCGCATTTATCACCAAGTATACGGATGCAGTCGCGGCATGCATCGCATGAACCCAACGGCCCCAGATAGTTGCGGCTTGCATATACTAAAACGACCTTATAAGTTATGCTGTACCCAAGAAATAGCGTCGGCGACACAGCAAGTATAGAACCAGGACGCACAGTGGATTCAACTGACAACACAGAGGACATTAAGTATATGCTCGACCCTTCCATTGTGTATTCGCGCTTAATAAGCTATGTGCATTTTGAAATAACGGAACGACTAGCCCCCTTGTCGTCGTCCAACAGAACCCGAACTCCGCCTGGATTCTTATTTTGTGAGGTGATAAAAAGAGAGAGAGAGAGAGAAACGACCCCAATTCTTGACTATAGGTGTCAGCTAGTGGCACTCGCACCTCGGCGTTGGTGGACCTTGGTGTATTGTTTGGGTTAACTTTGTGTTTTTCTTGTGTTAACTTTGTGTTCTTAAAAGGAACTACGAAAACGACACAGAGAATGCTGGTGAATTCTTGATGTAAACGATACAAACTACATTAGGCCCGGCGTCCTCGTCGTCTATTTCCACGGCGAATGGAGCGGGCGGGAAACCGCCACGCACATGGAGCCAAACCTGTACTGATGCGGTGCTGGGTATCTATAAAGTGTCCGATTGTGTGCTTTGGTGTACGGCGATGAGACTTTCCTTAATTGTTTCTAATTATTCCTCACACTTAATTAGCTCGCTACTGTACTAAACATGTGCTCTGATGTCATATCTACCATCAGCCATAAGTAGAGCCATCGATATCTACCTGTTTTTATTTTTCTACGATTTATCTTCAATTTCGTCCCACCTGTGTGACAAACCGAAAGTCAGTACGTAACCGGAAGTTGCTGCGCAAGAAATAAAGAGTGTCACCTTGGTGCTTGTGCCACTAAAAGAAAAGAAAAGAAACAAATGTTGCTACAGCTATACCTTATCTCACGGTTTTATATATTCGTCACGTAATACTTTTATTTACATAATACATAATTACTCGGTCTTGCCGAGTCTTTCTTCCGCGTGGCTTTTCGCGCTACACCCTCGAAAAAAAAAAAATCCGGTCGATTTCTTGCACAGTAAACGGCTCATTCGCGCAAGGAATCGCATCTATACACGATTCCTCGAATCCCAAGACAAGATCTCCTCCTCCATCGGCCGTGTTTGAAAGCATATGCACGCAGCCTTTCCAGCTGGAATATATATCTCTGGTGCGGCGTGCCCTTCTCATCTCTCGATCGCGAAGGGGCACCGCGGCGCAGAGCGCGCCGAGGCCTAAAAATAAACGCGTGCGCGGCGAGCAACGTCGAACGTCCTTCTTTGCTTTTTCTTGTCCGCGGGGCTCCTATACGGCCGACTGGACAATGTCAAGGCTGCGCCCATAAGGCAACCCGTGCCAACTTTCAGGCGCGAAGTGCTTCTCGGCGCGTTCAAGCCAAAAATAAGGAAATATATAATTGGCACAGGAGGAATATGGCTATACGGCTTCCACGAAAGGTTATTCGTACTTGTCTTGAGAATCCATCGAATCCATCCTCGCACGGAGATGACGTGTCAACGACGAGTGGCTATACCATGCTCGCCGGAGTTAATAGCTTCAGACAGAGCTTGCGCAAGATACCCGCGAACTCGTTTGATTCCTCTAATTCCGACGCTCAGACGACGAAAGAGCCTGGCTTTATAGGTTTGGGATTACATTACAGCGTATACACACAGCCTTGATGTAATTAAGGACACATAAAGGATGCAAGGTTACACACTGGTTTCTCGCTTCCGCGGTGTTTTGTCCTTAGTAGCATACGCTGCAGGACAGTCATGTATTTACATCAACTATATATAGCTTAGAAGAAACCTTCGTTTAGATCTGAGCTCTGCGCAACGCTGATGCGATCGTTGATTCTTCAGCTAAATTCTGCGCACACGACGCATTTGCCTGAAACAAGGGTTGCCAGATAAAATTGCACAAACAACCCTAGATAGTCGCCTGAGGAAGCTGCGAGACAAACCCGTAAGCGCACATAACTGAACCAAAAAAATTAAATAAAATAAGTTGTAAACTTGACTGTTTCATCACAATGATGAATCTTATGTAAGGAATTTTTTTTATGGTGATGAAGGTGGCTAAATTAGTTCTAATGAATGTCGAAAATTCTCGAACAATTATTGGTCAGCGTCATCGCCTAGCACGTAAAGCTGCCATATTAAGGAATGACGGTTACAGCATATTTCTTGCATTACCGAGTATAGTTATGAAGAAGCTACTAACGTTACCCACTCACTGCATATACGGGCAACGCACACACACACACACGCGAACAAGCTCCCCTAAAAGTGGCCTGCGATTGAAGAGCTCTACAAACTATAACATCCAAATTTGTTTCCTTCCAGCAGACCGGGCCATACAGCGTCAAGACTGGGGAAAGTTAATTTTGTAGACTCGAATTCAGTCTTTACTTAATCAACGCTCGTTCGTTAATTAGGCCATACATCGCCATTTCCACATTAACTGATAGGACTTGCCGCCTTCGTCGCCGCCCTTTATCACCGGTAGAACGCATTTTACAGCTCACACGCATCATATATGCAGGCCCGTTTAGTATCTGCTATTGCGATATAACGGTATGCGGAAAAGGGCAACAGCGTGTGAAACTGTTTGCCAATCGCGCATACATTACACACTATATAGCGAGAGCCGCACCTTAATCTAGCTCCACGTATCATTTCAGCCGTTTCCCCACTCCGACCTTGATGATATTCGTTTCATAATGCATGGCTATACCGCTCCGTGACTTCTCTATTAATAAAGATCGCGAGCCTTCGCCGAAATTAAACGCTAATGGCGCGATGATCTCTCGTCTGCACGTGCTTAACTTATCAGGGGCACGTCACTCGGTGGTCGTGATACTTGATTACAGCGCTGGATTCATGGACACTGACAAAAAACAAGTATAGTGCGACAGGCTCAGCTCAGTATTTTGGCGTGCCCAACATGCCGTGACCGCGTCCGTTTACCAGGATCTCGCTGTTGCTAATGTTGCAAACGCAAACAAGAAAGGGCTGCATAACTGTTGATTGCCGTAAATGATACTATCCTTTTGCCCTTTCTCTTGTGTCTACACATTACAACTGTTCTGTATATTTTTTGAAGTGTTCGTTCTGCTTACGTCCACTTCAATGGGATGCTGCTGTAAGGGTGGCATGCCCATGTCGGGCACTATACGTGCCTCCTTACCATGTCACCCACGACAATTTCCTTTTTAGGTTTTCTCAAATAAAGCGGGGAGAAAAAAAAAGAGAATAAGTGGAAGGGTGGGGGGTTAATGAAACAACTCGAGTTTTGTGAATCGCTAGCGGACATTGGCGGCAGAACTGGAGGCACTAAATGCACGTTGGTGGATGAAACGGAACACGTGAACATCCTCCTCCTATAGAAATGGTCTGTCATGTCATACCGGCCGAGATATGACGATAACGGGGAGTTTCAGAAACAGTGCACGCAAGGAGCTATACGCCCCAGCCGTCGGTATACCACATGCACCGCTGCGGCTTGTGATCAACTACTGCGGTTGGAACTGTGAGTGGTTGCAGCTCCTGACTGATATTAGCGACAATAGCGCGGCAAACCCGTGTAATGTACTATCCGTATTTCGTGTGCGACTAGTCCCTTGTCTGCTGTCCGTGTACAAATTCACTCCTCTCTGTCTTTGGGTGATTCGTTAGGACGTCCGGCTGACCAGCGCCCACACATTTGCCCACAATCCCTAATATAAACTGTCGGTGTTCCGACTAAGTCATTTAAAGGGAGAATCGATATATACGGCACTACCAACAAGCTAAACTCTTTGTCACTGGGCAGCTGATGACCTATATAGGAAAGGTCGTAAATCTCCCGTTGAGGACGGCTGTTGAGGACGTCCGTGAAGGACGCGATTGTGCACTCGGTCAAAGATTCGTTGCTTCTGCAGGGAAGTCTGCGACACGTATAGTCGAGATGTCGGTCGATACGCTGGTGGCCGGGCGCGCGTATAAAACCACGCGTGCGGCGTTCTTTACACTCCGCTGAGATTGAAGATTGGATCGGCCGGCTCCCTCCTTCCACCACAGCGGGTATACACGGTATATAGCCAAACGCGGAAAGGCCGTACGGCTTCATTCATGGCGCTTCTTAATCGACTCCGTTATGTAATCGGCGCCTTTGAGGGTTGGTTGAGCTGAGGCTCTTGACGCAAGGCTGCCGCCCGTCTTCAGCCTTTTCATGTCCACGCCGTTGGTTTCTTGCAGAGTGCGCTGATATTTCCTGACTATATCCAAGGTATAACTCACGATAACGACGATTAGCAGTGCAACGCGACGAGTTACGTGAGCGCAGCTCTATTGCCGAGGGCATCGGGACAGAACAGAAAATAAGGCACGTGTAGCCCGGCGCTATATATAGGTATATAGATGAATATGATGTTGGATAGAAGGCCATGCAGCTTAACCTCACTATGAATTCATTAATTCACTCGTAGATGCAATATGAGCTAAAACCGACACAGGTCAACTGATATCCGCCTATAGTCTTTGTCGTTAGTTCTATAAAAAAAAATACTGGCGGTTGTTGCGTCTCCAACATTTCACCAGCGCTTGTTTCACACGGACCTCGTATTCTACAAAGTAGTGGTATATCCTCGTCGCGTCGTGGTCACGTTTCGACCGCGAGGGAATGCAAATGCGCCCGTATGAGTGAGACGTCATATAGAGTAACAACTAACTACCCAACTATAAAACAAGTGAAATATTTGGGGAAGACTCCAAGGAATGAAAAATGACGTAACGTACTAGAAATTTAACTAGAAAGTCGACTAGACCAATTATAGGTTCTTCAACGGCTGAGCAAGCATCCCTGTGCCACTGTCTAAGTGAGGAGGCTCCCAATGAAAGAATTTACGGAATTAAAAAAAAAAAAAAAGGATCACTCTAATCTGTCTAAAACAAAAGCAAAAAAACAAGAAAAAAGAACAAAAAACATTACTTCTAAAATGTTTCCTCCTTGCGTTTACCAACCGGCGACAGACAGACTGACAAAGAACTTTATTGACAAGGTCCTGAGACCGAATAAACAGAATGGGTTGCACCGCGGGAAGGTATCACTGACCAGCCCTGTGCCGAGAAAATGTTAAGGAAAGCATTCGACAACGTCAGCGAGTGAAAGTTGCTTCAGTTCTTCGAGTTTGAAAGAAATTTCCGCCCCGAGGGAATGCTTAATAAAACTTGTTGTTGGGCGTACATGCTTCATATAACGAAAAGACGAAATAACACACCAAGGAAAAGACAGGCGATTAGAAAGGGAACGCATTTCGTGTTTATGTCACCGTCGCTTTCTTAGCGCTGAAACCACGTTTCATAACGCCCTTCTGAACCCGAGTGCCGGTTTGCGATTGTCAACCTGGAAAAGCGCATTGCTTGGGCGTTTCCACGAAGCAGTCCGTGCGCGCCCAGACGACGACCGGGCCTGACCCGTAAACAAAGGAGCTCACGTCGAGGCGACAACTAGCGCGAAGACCACTCTACCTGATCCTGACCCTGACAGGTGGACCGTCACGGAGAGCGCACTAATTGACGAAAGGGGCCAACGTCGACCACTACCGCGGGAACTGCGCCGATCTCGGTTTCCCAGACGGCCACGCAGTTGAGACGAATGCGGGGGCGACAGTGCAACATGGGAGGCAGAAGCCCTATACCGAACGGCGTGACGTCCTAGGTGGGATTTTGCGAGCTGTAAACGATTATGATTGGCCGTGATACAGTCATCAGATTCCCTAGTCCAGTCTCCCAGGGAAGACGACTCTTTATAAGCGTCAGTGCGGTGAGCGCGGCGAGCAACGCGTCTTTTGGTGCACTGCACCTTTGTGCAGTGAGCGTCCTGACGCCTGCTGGCATGGGTGTCCTGACGTGTGCTGAGATACGTAGCGAGTCATCAGTCAAAGTGCTCCTACATGGAGTGGGCTTCCATATCTGGAGCCACTGTAAATATTGAAAAATAAGCCCCTTTTTTCTCGCTCCTACTCCCGGACGTATACTCATCCCTGTGGCTAGAGGATCCACGGCTTAAACGCTATACCCCGAGGTGCAACACGATTTCAATCGGATCATTCACCCAATGATAGCGCGGGTTTCTCACACTTTCCATACATGTAAGGAGTTTTCACACGGAAGCGTTTTCCAACAGCCTGTTATAGATTTTTCGTGTCAGCTTCCTTCCACTTTACTGTCAAGGTGAGTGACGAAACTTGCGTCATCACCGACGCACGTACGTTTAAATTACCGCGCTGCTGCGAGCCTGCGTGGCACATATTGCAATTAACAACGAGGTGTCCTGAAAGTGTTCGTCGAGCGGCTATAGCTATATTAGGTTCAGCTGCTTGGATAATGAAATTAAAACAGTTGCATATCTAAAAAAAAATATAGGTTTTTCTCACACACTGTCGTGTTCACGGGTTTCGGCACACATTTCTGCAAGCCACTTCTCGCAGTATACTATATGCACGCAAACCGTTTCACAACCTCGATATCGTCCCTCCCATTGATCGCCGCGCTGTTGAAAAACTCGGAAAAGTTGACCGGGAAGGTTTCCTTCTTTTTTTTTTTTTCTTATTTTATTTCCGGAACCTACACACCCGCTTTTCCCCGACTGTTGTTACAGCAGTATTGGACCATATGCGTGCGGTGACGTTGCTCAGTTGAGAAAGAGGCTATAGCGCGGAATCAGTTCTACATAGGCGCGCAAACACTCGTATATATACCGTGGCATAAACAAGTCTGCACCTCCGAAATCATATCGGATCCCACACAAGGGGCGCCATGTCGCCGCAATCGATCGACCCGCGAATGCCCCGCAGCCCGTTATCTGCTCGCCTCGCCGAGGCCGTAAATACGAGCCGCGGGCGTATATCTTACCGCTGGTCTTTTCTTATCTAAATGGCTACTCGAAGGCGGGAGGGGGTGTGAAAATAATGAGCGACCAAATATTCGAGAAGGTCAAGCTGTGCACGCTAAATTACGCTGTCAGAAGGTCAAAAACAGTCGCGACGTTAGCGCCCAGTAAAAATGTTAGATAACCTTATATCTTGACCTTTGCTGCCCGTTCCGGGGTGCTATTCTGGACAATTGACAAATCCCGCCATCTTGTCAGCTCTGATTGGCTCAAAGTGCCGCCATTGCAGAATTTGACAATATGGCCTTATCTGACAATGTTCAGAATAGCACTCCCGCTCAAGAGCAGTGCATTGAAAAAGCAGCTCAGCAGGGACGCTATATATGTAATTACAGTCCGTATAATTGCTCTCGCAATAAAAAGGAAATGGGTGTGACGAAACAAAGTGCTCGATTAAATAAACACGAACGCTTAGAGAAAGCAGCGGACAGCACGAAACAATTAGTACAGCTGGCGCATGCTTCGCAAGCAATTCGCGGGCAATCCGCCTTGAGGAACCACAAGATTCCACTGGGAAGGCAGTAATTGAGCTCCTCTTCTAATCGGCCGTGAAACCTATATACCGCACCATCTTCGGGGCCAGACCAATTGCTCAACGCAAAATTCTGCTAGTCTGCCGACAAGCGATTTCTCCATCGGAGCTTCGGCATCCTTTCCGTCCAACGCATATATATAATATTATCATCAGGGGGCGCGGATTGCGAAAGATCATAAACTCCATCTCATTGGCTGTCCGCAGCACAATGGAGGTGCTATGCGAACGTTGCCGGCCATTGCGCTGAAACTTGGCGCGCCAACAACAGCGCCGTAAAACACACAGCCGAGCGGTGTAAATAGTTTTCAGCAGCACATGTGCTGCGATTTCGCGTCAGCAGATTCACCGCTCGTCTTGAGGTGCAGCGCTCAGCGACTGAAACGCGATACTCGGAGCGCGTGGTTGGCGAAACTTCTTTGCGCGGCTCAGCGGTGGGGGAACACCGTTCTCACGCAGTTTTGTATACAAAAAAAAAAAAAAGTGAGTGCCTTTGTGACTTCATTATCACCCAGCATTCACAGGCGGGGCAAAAAAGGGGGCGACAGCCATGCGGTCCGTGTATCCCGTTTCAATCTGGGAACCAGTGTACTAGAACGTGTACAGTTCAGCTGCACATTCAAACTGTTGAAACGCCTCCTGGTCAGCGAAGGTTCCCAATAGGAAGAGTACGGTAGGAAGAAGAAGGAAGGGCGAACGCCATCGATCGAGATCAATCAGCCCATGGACGGACGGACGGCGGACGGACGGACGGACGGAAATGAACGGAACGGGACGGGCGGATGGATATGAACACCGTTCCATTTGAAAATCGGTATCGGTGGTGGTGGTCCGGTGGCGAATGCCTACAAGCTCGCTATTTTTTAACCATCTGCGTGCGTTTCTTCTGCAAAGTGTCCATGAGCGACCCTTGTCGTCTGCTGGCGATAACGACGACATCCATGCGTCAACGCTCATAAACAAAAGCTTATTCCCAGTGTCACTATGCATGTATGACACTGCGGGCACCGCTGCCGCGTATTGAGAGGATGGGAAGTGTTTATGACGGGCATATACAACATGCGCCAAGTAGCGACATAGTTTCGGAATACCTCGCAACATCCACGGTGCACGCTGCGAGGAACTGGGATGAAGTTCCGTGTAGAGTCCGAGTGGCGAACAGCATTTCCCGGCAGCGGAGGCTAAGGAGCGCTCGTTCTACGGCCTAGGCCGCTGCAGTAGTCAGCGGTATATCAGCGATTGCAACACGAGGAGAAAGTGCACGACGCGTCGTAAATCTCGCCCTTTCAGAGCTCCGTCGACCACGGCTTCCGCGTAACAACGGGCAGTCAGTCAGGCAATGTCACGCGCTCGTAGCGTTACGCCTCGAAAAAAAAAAAAAGAAAAAAAAAAACAACTGGCGATTTACCGCTAAATGGGAGAGAAGTGCGTAAGCATTGCGTCGCACCTATTTGAGGTGCCCGATCCATGATTTAAACCGCGTTTCACCACATTGCAAGTGTTGTATAGGAGCTCACTCGGCACACGTCCTGCCTCTCCGAGGAACGAAGTGCAACGGACGGTGGTCCGGAAGCATACCACAGCCAGTTGCATACCTACATAATGTATGTATGTATGTATGTATGTATGTATGTATGTATGTATGTATGTATGTATGTATGTATGTATGTATGTATGTATGTATGTATGTATGTATGTATGTATGTATGTATGTATGTATGTATGTATGTATGTATGTATGTATGCATGCATGCATGCGTGTGTGTATGTATGTATGTATGTATGTATTTATGCATGCATGCATGTGTGTATGTATGCATGGATGCATGTATGTGTGTGTGTATGCATGCATGCATGTATGTATGTGTGTATGTATGCATGCATGCATGTATGTGTGTATGTATGAATGTATGTATGTATGCATATTCGAACGTCCGATATGCATACATATTCTGTGTATGCATGTATGTATGCATGCATGCATGTATGAATGTGTGTATGTATGTATGTATGTATGTATGTATGTATGTATGTATGTATGTATGTATGTGTGTATGTATGTATGTATGCATGTATGTATGTGTGTATGTATGTATGCACGTATGCATATCCGAACGTCCGAATATATATATATATATATATATATATATATATATATATATATATATATATATATATATATATTCGAACGTTCGTGTGGGGTTATTCGTCGCACTTCATCTTTCAAAGTTTACGAGATATCATAATAGTCTTCCGAACACAGCAAGGCGACAAGGGGGCACGTGCACAATCATTGCGAATCGTTGGATTTATAACGCCATTGTTTCGTCGAATAAAAAGATCAACTTGCAAAGCCTCAAGGCCGTTTGAAACCTGAAGGACGAAGATTCGGCGAATCAGCGTACTACCAATCATTCTCGTGCACGCTGAATTGCCATAGTTATAAGCTCCCGTATAGACAGCCAGAGTTATTCTTTAGCATCTTTTTCTTTTTTTTTGCCGGGAACTCGTGCTTCCGGCTGCCGGCTTAGCGAGCAACATAGAAGAAACAAAATTACTAAGAAAAAATACCGACGACGAGGACAGGGTGACAGCCGACTCTGGACCCAACGGACGCATTCCGACCTCGGCGAGAAAGCAAAGTACGGAAAGGCCACGCGTACACAGTGAGCGAGGGCCGCGGTGCAATGCTATAGCTGCACGAGCCCGATTACAGCTGGCGCGTAAAATGCGTCACGCGCTCGTGCGCGTTTGCATTCCTACGTTTGCCGTTTACAGTAGCGGGCAAAAACAAACACGCGCGCTCCGCAAAGTTCCGGCTTCAGGTAGTCGCGTATACAGTTTCAGCACGCTTATCTAACGGTACCCGCCGTGAAAACTCTGCCGAAAGGGAACTAAGCGCTGCGTCGCGATAGCGGAAAAGTCCGCTATATAGTTTACCGAAAGAGAAATCAGCACCCTTATCTGTGCATCCTTGGTTGGATAACGCGGCAAACTGTTCGGTTCGGGTCTCGTTGACAAATGGGATTTGACGCCGCAAGGCAACGCAGGAGTTTTATGAGAGATCAAGGACTTTTGACCGCTTTAGTTCGCCTAAATCTAAATACGCGAAATCTTTTTGAGATTGTATATATATATATATATATATATATATATATATATATATATATATATATGTGTGTGTGTGTGTGTGTGTGTGTGTGTGTGTGTGTGTGTGTGTGTGTGTGTGTGTGTGTGTGTGTGTGTGTGTGAACGAGAAGAAAGGGAACCGAGGAGGCCCGATTTTTAATGAGCATATCATAATGAGCTAACAAACAATAACACCAAGGACAACATAGGGGAAAATTACTTGTGCTTAATAATTGAATTAAAGAAATGATAAATTAATAAAAATGAAAATGGATGAAAAAACAACTGTCCGCAGGTGGGGAACGAACCCATCACGTCTTCGCATTATATACGCGTGCGATGCTCTCACCATTGAGCTACCGCGGAACCGTTTTCCCATCCACTTTCTGGGGTATTTATGTTTTGCAACTAGAACTAACCCTGGGAGTATATATATATATATATATATATATATATATATATATATATATATATATATATATATATATATATATATATATAACTAACCGGCGGTTCGGGTCAAAGCTGCAATCGGTTTACATCTGACACGCGCGACCAGCTGTGCGTTTGGAACGCATATATTACGCGTATGCAGCATATCGTGTGCCGTGCTTCCTGAGTGCTTTATCGCGCAGCCAGAAGGCATTCGCTAGATCAGGGCTGTCTTTTAGTGCAGCGGCTGCTGTAATGACACAAAATTAGTCACGTGCCTTCAATCTTTTTTTACTTAGGCTGGGCTTTCCTTCGTGCCCCCTCATTAGAGATTCTGTACCTCGGTTGCCGAGCAACGTTACAGCGGCTTGAGCAACACATCCACTCGAGGTCTCGGCGTATATGCGCTCGTTAACCCCCGCCTCGCAACAGCGGCTAGAATGGGCGCAGCCAATTGGCCGTGAGCAACCAAGCACGAAAGGCACTGTAATAAGTCAGAATGCAATATCAAATAGGCGAGACGTCGACAGAAAGGGCCGCAATATAGGAACTGTGAAATCTCCAATGGCAAGGGCGTATATTATCGCTAAAGGCTCAATTCACACTATAGGCCAACACGACACCGATTTTGGTCTGCCGACCGTTGGCGACAGCGTTTTCCTTCATTTAAACCGTTGGCCACAGTGTTTTCCGTCCTGTAAACTGCTGTAGCCAACAGACGGCAGACCAAAATCGGTGTCGTGTCGGCCCTATAGTGTGAATGGCTCTTAAGTGGGCAGTTGCCCTTGGACTTTAACTGTTCCCGGAGATGGCTGCATGCAGACGCCAGCAAGCGGTGTTCGTGCATTTTTCACGACCATCTGGCCCACCCGAAGGAAACCACGCCCAATCACCCCACTTAACGCTGGCGAAATAAAGTTTTCCCTACCGTTTCCTACCGTCGGCGAATCTGCTCCGTCGAGGCGATGCCCTCTCCCCTCACGCGACACCTGGCGCGCTATGCATGGCGGCAGCATCTGGTGTTCCGTTTCGCCCGCTTTGCTCCGTCGCGGCGCGATCGTGACGTGACGTCGCAGCCAATGGGAATTTAGGTGCCATTTCGCTGCTACAGACGTCGCCGGCTTTTTCGCTCAATAGGCGATGCTTTCGCCTCAATAAATACATAAATAAACGGTTCCGTCTGTGATCTTCATGCTTGTGGCTTGAAACGTTCTTGTGGCGTCTTTTATTACGCTTTTAACCTTTCTAAATTTCCGAGCGGCCGTATCGTTTTCGAAATACCGCAATACAATAAATCTCTGCGCAAATGCATGTAATCACTGCGAATTGTTGCACTTATAGCGCGATATTTTGTTAAATATGACCACCCTGCAAAGTCGCAAGGCCGTTCAAAAACCCAAGGACGAAGCCTGTATAGGCAAAATTGTGCGCTTATAGTCTACTAGCCATTATTATACCACGCTGGTTGAACCGTCACTTGCAGCTACCGTACGCACTATATATAGCGTCAGCGTTCCTGCAGCTATTAAGTTTTGTAGAAAACTCTGTGATCAGGGCCATGCCAGCAGTGAGTGATACATTAGCCCCGATTAGGTGAACACGATTTAGTATAGGGTCGAGTCAGCTTGTCGGGCCCAACTCCAATCGACAGGGCCACGCAAACGCTAGTGGCTCGGGCCGAGCGAGCGTAGCTACAAGCGAGCTCTGTCAACACGCGTGCAAAAAAGTGGGCTTGACAGTGGGCCCAATTACGCTTGACAGGATGCGCGTAAATTCGGGCGGGTCAGGCTGCATAGGTCAATTGGACTTCTAACTCGATCCACTCGCGTAGAGATCCCCGTAAACAGAGTTATTGATCGCGATGGATCGTTTGAAGAGGTCAGAAACGGCACCACTCCGAGCGGAGCTCTTATAAGGATTGGCGATATCAGGGCCGGTATTTTGTAGCGATGCCTTTCCGGTGCTAATGCCTTTTCGCGCTTATCGCGCTTTGTCAGTGGTCAGAGCGACGGTCCGCTCGCGTTATCAACGGGATCAGCCGGCCTTGAGCGGTGGATGATAAGACTAGTATAGAATAAGTCATAAGGCATCGCTACAAAATACCGGCCACCGATACGGCGCTCCGGCTTACTGCCACGAGTGTGCAGTTTTACGTTCCTCAGAATCCTCGATCGCAACAAGCGAATGGGTGCCACTGGCGTTCCACGAGATTACGACGAAGGCCACCGGGGCTCGCCTTCGTAACACACGTCCGGAGGGCCAAGAGAAAAAAGGCGTTGCGCAAGCGCATAGTAAACAAGACAAAAAGGGCGCAGCAGCAAGGAGGTTCTCCGTCGTCTCCGCAGAGAAGCGGGGAAAGCCCTCCGTCGACAACAAGGAAGGAAGCCCGCGCGATCCAGCAGCTGCGACGCGTCGGTGTGGAAAGGAGGCTGGGCAGAGGGGAAGCGATGAGACGCGCGGAACGCTATCGCCAAGGCGCGTGCAGCGCTCCGGCGTTATCTAATCGGCCAAACAAAAGGCGGCGGCCCCCGCGAGCGAAAGAGGCGACGACGCCTGCACTTCTCTGAGGACGGTTGTTCGGTGCAACGCGCCCGTCAACAGGGCCTGGGGAGGACCGGCAGCGCCTAACTGCGCATCATCCCGGGCGCTTCCGTTTGGCAGCACGCTGAACCACATGACCACGCGCTGTCACGGGACCGCAGGGGTGCAACTGCGCGTCGTTGCCCGATAGTCCCCAGCCCGAAGCTCTGCACGAAACGGTGACCTCCAGTGTCATCTGATTCGTTCAGATACGCTCTGCCCTGCTAGGCCAACAGCTAGATAACTTACTGGGACATCTGCGCGTATAAGTTGGCGTGACGTCATCTAGGAATGTCGCCAGCCGGCACCCCGCTCCAAGCTCAACTTTACTCCATGCAAGCGGGATAAAGGCGACGTCTGGTGCATTCGGTATTTTTTTTTTCTTTTTTTACGAGACACGGTGTTTTTGTTTGCGGCGTGTCCCATGGGAAGGTTAACCTTGGGCCATTCTCAAGGTCTTTTGGTGTACTATACGGAGTTTCTAGGCGTGACCACGCGTTGTCACGGGACCGCAGGGGACGTGGTGGTACAGCTGCGCGTCGTTGCCCGATAGTCCCGAGCCCGAAGCTTTGGCGCGAAACGGTGACCTCTACTGTCATCTGCCTTGTTCAGATACTCTGCCCTGCTAGGCCAACAGCTAGATAGCTTACTGGCACATGTGCGCGTATAACTTGGCGTGACGTCATCTAGGAATGCCGCCAGGCGGCAACCCGCTTCCAAGCGGGATAGAGGCGACGTCTGGTGCGTTCGGTATTTTTTTGCGGGGACACGGTGTTTTTGTTTGCGGTGTGTCCACTTGGGCTATTCTCAAGGTCTTTTGGTGTACTACACGGAGTTTCTAAGCGGTATCACGTCACATGACGCACAACCTGGTGGTAAGAAAAGAGGACTGACTCATTGATCGACTCATTTATTCATTAATTGGCATGATCGAACGATTGATTGATTGGGTGTTTAGTGCCCCAAAGAGAGACACCTGTGTTATGAGATACGCCACAGAGGAGGGCTCTGTATTCTGGCTACCGGGGGTTCTTAAGCGTGCACCCACGTACGAGTGCACGAGCATTTGCACATTCCGCCGAGATGCGGGCCTCTGACGCCTGGTATCCAACCTGCCACCTCGTGCTCGGCTGCCGCACAACGGCATAGCCACTCACACACCGCGGTTGCCAAATGGAGGAGGCGTTGGTCAAGCTGTACGTTCTCAACACAACCGTTACTATGGTGCAACGGTGTGTATAAGCGACATTGCAGATGTCACAAATTCCGGTTCGCAGTTTCCCACTAGCTCGGGCGCACGGTGGTACGTGTGAGCCATTATGCACCAATTGCGACGGTTCGCGTAGCATTTCTAAACTGACGCATGAGTGCGCGCGAAGTACAAAGCATGAACCTTGCACGGACATTGCTGCGATGGCGGGCGCTGACAGAAGCCAAGGATGGCATCATCAAGACGGGGCCGAAATGCGCGCATAAAGTACAATCACATCGCGAGACTTGACAAAATCATGATGTCGACGACACGTGGTACAAACATTTATATGATTCTCGCATTTGGAGTGTGACGTGAGGTCACTATACAATCTTCTGCTCCAAGATCTCCATCCTTGCGTGCATGTGTTCATGGAACGGAATAAGCTCATGTCAGTCAGTCAGTCAGTCAGTCAGTCAGTCAAATTACTCAAGCCTCCTTCCCGGAGTTTACGTCGGGAGTCTCTTATCTGCTGAGACGCCTCCTCTCGGTAACACACAGGGTCCGTTATCAGTGCGACCCTTGTCCATCCAACAGAGGAATAATTCAAGCCGCTAGGCCCAACGAGTCTCCGATACAATCTGGAGGTCGTCGGTCTGACTTGGCCGAACCTCCAGGCACCGAGAACGTATGGTGGGCGCAAACCTCCATCGGGATAACGATATGCATCTGCCGTACGTGCCAGCCCCGTGGCAGAAGCGGCCCGGCGCGTTCTCGCGGTCATACTGTCTTATCTGCGAGGCCGATAAGGGCGATGCTCGGTGTCCGCGCCTGCACGCTTGGCGGCCCCCGGGGAAACACAACCGGCCAGGTGTCTCCCCTATACCTGCCAGCATTTTTTTTTTCTCTCGAGCAGCACGCGATATCATAGTGGTGCGATAAGCACAAAGCGATTGCGCAGCGCTGCCAGTTGCGTCACAGCAGAACTACG